>NC_141691.1:1746093984-1746533984 GCF_964263255.1 Lissotriton vulgaris
TTTGTAAGCCGCTGACATGCAGAATTTGAATCATGTATGGTTCATGCTGTGATTTGTGAAATGGTTTGACTCACTTCAAGCTGTGTTCATGAAACAAGATCGTAGTTTACGTACCGTGTTCTTCTTCCTGATTGAGGGCACTATTCACACCTCTGGGATGTGTCCTTAATCTTTTTCGTCTTAGATTGTGAGCAGCTTTCCTGGACATGGACTAATTAAAAAGTGTTTGCACTCTGCTGTTTGTGAACTAGGAGCCCCAGTTCGCAAACAGTGCAGGAAAAGACAGAGAGAAAAATCACAGACCTCCGTGTCCACTCATTTGGTTTGACTGGCTAACCACTGCAGTGAGTTTGTGAACTGGAAGACTTCAGAGCCAAGCAGTTTAAAAATATACTTTGAACCAAACGTAACTGACTGCTTTACAACCCTAAAGGTACAGATACAATTCAGATTAACCTCTTCATGCCTGGATTGTCAATTCTTTAATTGCGTGCATTTGACAGAGTACTAGTCAGAGTTACACCAAGCTACTAAAACCTTTCCTTTCTAGTAATATTTTTGAGTTAATGCTAAATTGGGTGTCAATCTGTTGAGCAGTTTTTGTTACAAGTTAGCAAAAATTAACATAGAGATTACATATACATATACCCAGAAGCGAGTTTCTTAAGAAACTATAGATCCTCTCAATCCACTGTACCTCATTTGAAACGAACAACCAAAACTAAAAGACCTAAAGACTAATTCACAAAAGCATTTGGGTGTACATGAAGTATTTCCCATGTAGTAGTAGTCCATGTATCGATAAATGAAATTAACATTGGTACAGGCCAATATATCTGCATAAGTCTGTGCTGTCTCAGAGTTCTCTGCCACAAGTGCAATTCGCACATGTAGGTATGCGTTTTTGGTGTACATGTTGGAAGAAGTGCAAGGAGAGAGTTGCTGGAAAATGTATAATATCTAGTTCAGAATGTGTAGAGTAATAGGAAAACTAGGGAGAGAGTTCAGAGATGGACATGGAAATAAAAAAAAACCTTCAAAAGGATAAGTTAGTTGCAGTTCAATACAATAACAACCATAAATATTTCTAAAGCACTCCAGGCTAAACCGGTTTAAATCTTCTCAAGTCAAGCCTTGGAATAAGCCACACACCACACATAACCTTTACCCATAGTTACTGTAAGAGAGTTACATTTAAACCAATGGAGCCAAACAATAACACTATCAACACAAAACCCATCCCCTGAAAAAAATATATAAATAATGCTCAAATACCATTAGACATTGCAGAAACCTATATACATCACATGGCAACATTATTAAAGAACACAATTAATAAAAAAATGCTCATATAATGTTAGACATCACAGACACCCATATATGTCACACTGTAAACATATAAAATAGATTAAAACATACAGTAAGAAGTTGTCCTATCATTTTAGATATTTCAGATACTTATATTCATCACATTGTCAAAATAGTAAACAAAAACAACTAGAATGAATTTGAAACAAAGTAATGTAAAACTAATAACTTTAGACACTGCAAGCACTCACACACATCACACTGTGAAAGTATTACCAAGTAAAAAAATAAAATGAATGTAAAAAAAGTATCTGTAGCCATTGCAGACACCTATACAGATCACTTTGTTAAAATGTAAACATAAAAGACGCACATGCATAGAAAATTACGACTAGGTACTTTGGTAATAAAAATAAAAGACATTTCTGATTCCAAAGTCTGCAAATATGACTTCTGGTTTGGGTGCCATCAGTATGCTGAAGGAAAAGGGCTGTGGCTGTGTGGGGACATGGTAGCCTCAATCTATCTTCATGATGGCCCTCAAGGAGGGAAACCAGTTTCTAGTTTTAAGGAAAATAACACATTTTTTATTGTCAACCTTTTTTTATATAGGGGACAAATTGTTACGGTTTTAATTAACTAGAACAACAACCATTTATTTGATTTGAAGTCGCAAAAATGGTCTGCAGCTTGCTAAACTAAACCTACAAGTTGATGTGTATGTTTTTGGCAGGCCCTTTTCACCTAAGAGAACCAAATGTTTGGCATTTGGACATCTCTAACGTAAAGTGCTGTTACTTTTTGTAATGGACCAGCTATCTCAACCAAATTACATAGGCAATATTGCCTCCACTGTAATGTGTATGTATAATGTATATCTATTTTAAAATATTTTTTATCGAATAAATACAGAGTATTATAGTTCACAGTAACAGCAATGATAGCAAATTTTCAATGAAACAACCTGCCTATTTTCTTTTCATGATAGTTAATATTTCAAAATCACAGACTGCTCAACTAATTTGGGTCCTCTGGCATCTGAAAGACCATCTCATGTGTAAGCTTGGGGTAGGGGGAGCAGTGAAAGACTAAAGCACAGTAAGAGCATTTCTTACACAGTAAAACTAGACTCAGTTAATGGCTGTACATCTCACAATTGGTATGTGCCCTGAATGTGACTCACTCTGACTTAATAAAGGAGAAAGATGTATTCTGAACTACATTACTACTCAGTGCTGTGCTGGAGTGACAGTCGACCTACCCCTAGTAGCTTGTTCACTGCTATCTGTTGATGCCGATTGTTCACAGGCAACTATATGGTTAAAACACAAAAAAGCGGGAGGAGCTACGCGCGGATCCAAGATGAACGCGTGAGCACAGGGCTCCCGAGACCCTTTCCACCTCCCGCATCTATCCTGCCACACATCCTGATTTGGACGACGGATTCTATTAGCTGACGCCCTGCTGGCATAATATCTCTTTTCAGAAATTGATTTGGCTGCTGGGACCCGGACTCTCTGCATCTTGGAACTTTGTGGCCTACACCGACGAACCTCCGCGGCCTCGAGTCTCTGAAGTACCTAGGTGGCAATTGAACAACAACGGCCACTGAGATCCATCTGTCGCCCCTGAGGTACTTTCAGTTTCGTTTTTGGTCATCATCTACTGGGACTCGCTGTCTGTTGCGACTGTTGGCCTCGCCCGGCTGCTGGCCCTACACTTCTTCTTCTCTCGCCCTCATCCCTGCCTTTGCTGGTTGGTGCTGCGGGGAGCCATTCTCACCAGATCTCGAACTGCCCGACTGGGCTCGCTACCCAACATGGCGGGCAGGTCGGACAGTGAGAAGAGAGCCACCAGGGGTGCATTCCGAGGGGGTGTCGCCCAATCCAATACTATTGATCGCTTCTCCCGCCTGAAGGGATCCCCTGGTGGAGCGGGTAAAGTCTCGGATGAGACTGGAGATGGCTCTCCTGTGATGGAAGACTTGACATTGCGGGATGTCATGGGCGCCATTGCCGGTGTGAAGACCTCGATGGGCCAGCAGTATGAGACCCTGGCTTCAAAGATAGATACGGTTGCGATTGAAATCAACCTTATCAGAACGGACCTCGCAAAGACCAACGAGCGGGTCAAGTCGCTGGTCATTAAGACTGCAAGCCTCACAACAGATGTCTCTGATCTACAGGCGGAGGTTCGTACTCTTCGATCATCAAATGACTTGTTTGCCCGTCGGCTGGACGACTTCGAAAGCCGGGCCAGGCGCAACAACGTCCGTATTATCGGTGTTCCGGAAAGTTCCTCGGAGCTCTCTCCGGATCTTTTGGTGGAGGATCTTGTGCTACATCACCTCGCGCCTAAGGGACTCAGCAACTTTTTTACCGTGGAGCATGCCCACAGAGTCCCAGGTGGTAGGCCTAAATTGGGCGCCGCACCAAAACCTATTATTGCCAGGATTTTTAATTTTCGAGATAGAGACGCTATCCTGCAAGCATCACGCACCAATGGACCCACTAAGTTTGACAATGCATCGATCAGCTTTTATCCGGACTTTACGCAGGCGGTGCAAAAACAACGCATGAGCTTCACCGGTGTGAAAAGGCGCCTCAGAGACATGGGACTAAAGTACGCCATACTGTTCCCGGCTCGCTTGAGGATCGAATACGAGGAGCGTGTGCTCTTCTTTGATCGCCCGGAGGTTGCCAGTGACTGGCTCGATACTTTGCTGGCACACCGTGATCGACAGGACTACTCGACGGGAGCTGAAGGTGGCCTGGAGGAACGGGTGGAGTGAGTCCCCACCGGCGTGCCACCTATACGGACTTGCAGCGGGGTTTGACTATTACTATGTGCATGACCTGTTGATTGCCCGGGGGTGGGAGGGCTCGGGATTCTTCTTCCTCTAAGGGGTCTTTCTCTCTCTTTTCATAGATTAGTTTAATGGGGCGACTGGCACACTTCAAGCTGGGATGGCTTTCGGGTCTAACGCAGGGGTGCAGGGTGGGGGTGTGTGTTCTACGGGGTTTCCTGGGGGTGGGGGGGGGCTTTTTGTTTCTTTGTTTATCCCGAGGTTCTATTTTGCTGCACACTTTGACCACTGTGTCTGTTTCTCTATGGGGGGAGCACAGCTCATGTTCTTGGAATGGGGGGTAGGGGGCTGCGGGTGCTGAGCTGGAATGTCAACGGTCTGGGTGATAATATCAAGCGGGGGATTGTTTTACAGTATCTGAAACGTCTTTCACCTGATATAGTATTACTGCAGGAGACACATCTGATAGGAAATGCTTGCCAGGCACTGAATAGAAGGGGATACCGTTTGGGGGCACATTCAGGATTCACTACTGGGTCGAGGGGGGCGGGTGTCCTGGTTAGGAGCTCCCTCCCCTTGGAGATAGATGACACTGTGTTAGATGATAGAGGCCGGTACGCGGCCATTACGGGTCGCTGGGAGGGGAAGACGATCTCTGTTCTTTCCGTGTATGTCCCGCCGGGTTTACAATCCGTCACGTTTTCTGATCTGGGTAGGGTGGTGCTGAGCTTCCCTCTGGGCATGTTGGTGGTTGGTGGGGATTTTAACTCTGTTGTTTGTGGTAGCGAGGATCGTCACCCCCCCCCCCCCCCCCTCCCCCCGGACTCTTTTGAGGTCACAGTCATGGATGAGCAACTTCCTGAATGGAATGCGCTGGGTTTAGTGGATTGCTGGAGGCACCTACACCCTGGGCAGGCACAATATACCTTCTATACTGGAGCACATGGGAGTCTCTCGAGGCTCGATTATATCCTGGTGCCAGCGGTGCAGATGGTCTCTGTGAGGGAAATTTGACATCTTGCTCTGGGGATTTCGGATCACTCTCCTCTCTGGCTTACGATTGATGTACAACTGGAAGCCGGGGGCCGGGTTGCCCCAATCAACCCCTGGCACCTATACAATCCGAAAACCAGGGCTGAGGTGGTTAAATGTATAGACCATTATTTTGTGGAGAATGTTGGGTCTGTGTCCTCTTCGGTTTCCCTGTGGGAGGCCTTTAAGACAGTTGTTCGGGGTCAAGCCCTTTCCCTGATTGCTAGCGCGAGGAAAAGCAAGAATGAGGAAGTGGTGAGATTGGAAACTGAAATCACGTCTCTGGAAGAAGAGTTGGAATCTGGGGTCACACCCGAGGGCTTGCATGTTTTGGCCCTTGAAAAGGCCGATTACAGGGCGCTGGTGATGGATGCGGCGAGGATGATGAGTCGTGAGCAGCAGGGGCGTTTGTATGATGTTGGTGACAAGGCCGGGAAGTTGATTGCGTGGCTGGATAAGAGAGAAAGGTTGAATCGTGTGGTGCCTGTTGTGGTAAGAGAGGACGGTGAGCGTGTTGTGGACCCGGATGGGATAGTTGCGGTGTTTGCTCAGCACTTTCAGAAGGTCTATGCGCCGGTCTCGGAGAGGCCGGAGGAGGATTCACATTTGCTACTTAGGGATATCGCACTGCCTAGCCTTTCGGAGTCAGATAGAAAGCTTATGGAGGTGGATTTTTCTACTGATGAAATAGCGCTTGCTATCCGCTCCCTTCGTTCAGGGAAGGCCTCCGGCCCGAATGGTATCCCGATAGGGCTGTACAAATTGTGTCCAGACAAGATGGCGCCACACCTCCGCCAAATGTTTGTGGAATCCCGAGATCTCGGGGTTCTTCTCCGGGATCAGAGGTTGGCGTCCATTGTAGCCATTCACAAAGATGGGAAGCCTAGTGATCAATGCTCTTCATATAGGCCGATCTCGCTTTTGAACGTCAAGCCCAAAAGTTTGACGAAACTTCTGGTGAATCGTTTGATCACGGTTATCGGTGATTTGGTACACCCTGATCAGTCCGGGTTCATTCCTCATCGGAATACGGCTCTCAATTTACGCCGCCTTCATGGTGTACTGGCAAGGGCGATGTCACTTCATGAGTCAGCCAATTTGGTCTCATTGGATGCCTCAATGGCCTTCGACACGATTGAATGGCTGTATTTGTGGGCGGCCCTCGCTAAAATCGGTTTTGGTCCTCATTTTATTGGCTGGGTCAGACTCCTTTATGAACAACCAATGGCCCAAGTGGTTGTCCACGGTAGGGCCTCGGAGCCTTTTGTCCTAGGAAGAGGCACGCAACAGGGTTGTCCGTTATCACCGCTCCTTTTCGCGCTTGCTCTTGAGCCCCTTGCCGCGTGGCTTAGGTGGGAACCGTCGCTTAAGGGCATTAGTTGGTCCTCTGACTTCGAGGACCGTATATCGTTGTATGCCGATGATATTGTGTTCTACCTTACTTCCCCTCGTAAGTCACTAGAAGTGTTGTTTGACGTGTTACGTTCCTTTGGAAGGAACTCTGGTTTGGCCATCAATTGGTCTAAGTCCTGCATTTATCCGCTCACTGCAGAAATGCCACTGTTGCCCCGTGTCAGTCCGATACCGTATCGCGTGACAGCTTTAAATACTTAGGGATTTACATCTCCTTGGACTTAGCCGTACGGTATGAGAGGAATCTGCTTCCGCCACTCCGCCGGCTTCGGTCCGACGTTGCAGCGTGGTGCCGTTTGCCGCTGTCCCCAGTTGGGAGAGCATCATTGTTTAAGATGATGTTCCTCCCTCGATTTCTGTATGCCCTCCAAAACACGCTTGACTTGGTGCCTGCTAGTTATTTCCGGGAGATCGAGGGCCTCCAGAGAAAGCTGGTGTGGGGCGGGTGACCTCACATTGCGCTGGCGAAATTGACTTTGCCCTGGTACGACGGTGGTATAGCGTTGCCCGATATAAAACGGTACTATTGGGCGTCACAACTGAGTGCTATCAACCACGCAATGTATGGTCCGGTCCCGAATCCGGCATTCGAGATTGATAAATGGCAGCTGCCGGGAGGAGACTACAATAGGGCGCTGTACTCTGGGTCGGCGGGGAAGAATCTCACCGGTCCCACTAGGGTTGCGGTACGAGTGTGGGGTGCTGCGACTGCTGCCACGAGATAGACAGACTGGCTGACCAGAGCCACTCCGCTTTATGCGGCGGAGAGACTGGGCTGTCTTTGGACGACGAAGGGATTTGACAAATGGGATCTTATTGGCATTAGTAGGGTAGGAGACCTCTGGGTCAAGGATAGGATCAAATCCTTCATGGAACTTCAACAAGAGTATAAACTGGGCGATAGAGAGCACCTCCGGTATATGCAGGTTCGTCACGCACTTGGATCCGTCTTCCCGACTGGTACCGCTATCCCAGAGTCCTCTCCCTTGGAAGACAGGGTGCTTGACGGGTATGTCCCGGATAGTACCATCTCCCTCATTTATTAAAAGCTAATCAATGACCGCTCGGATCTTCTTGTACAGCTTCGTGGGGCCTGGACTGATGACGGGCTGGAGCTGGATGACGAAGATTGGCAGGACGCGATATCATCCCCTAAGGAAGTCCTGATTCCGGCGCGTCTCCGGTTGGTGCAATTGAAGATTTTACACTGCGTGTATGTCACGGGTCCACTCCTGATGCGCATGGGTTACTCCATGGATGGGTTGTGCAGGCGCGGCTGTGGTATGCTTGCTACTTTTCTTCATATTTTGTGGGAATGTCCGGACCTGGTGGTGTATTGGAGACGAGTGCATGAGGTTATGGAAGAGGTTACGGGTGTTTCGTTATTGCCTGAGGCCAGAAGGTGTCTGTTGAACGTGTGGGAGCCGAATGATTATAGCGTAGCGCAGACTCAATGGGCCACCCTCGGCAACATGATTGCGAAAAGAGACATAGCCCAGCTGTGGGGGTCTCAACGGGCACCCCTGGTTTCAACCTGGGAGGAAAACATGGATTGGTGCATGTTCAGAGAAAAAACTGTGTACATCGCCCGTGGAAGACCTAAGAAATGGGGGAGGATATGGGGTCAATGGAACTCATATCGTAGAGAGATGTGTACCCCCTCCCCCCCCTTTGTAGAAACCAATGATATTCCTCTGTCCCCGTGGCCGGGCATCCCAAGCGTCTATATCCTATTGTACTTTACTTGCTCGTCCGCTCCTGACCCCTTCATTCCCTCCTTGTGTTTCCATATCCTTTTTACATTTGCCTTTAACTGGGTCGCTCCCCCTGCTATCTGAGACAGTCACATACATTTTAAATGTCACCTCGGAATTATGTTGTTATGTTTGTTTTACAAAAATATAAAATGTGAAACCTTTCATTAATCCTCCTCTCATCACAAGAACATCGTATGGGCATATTATATCGCTGCCGAACCCCCGGGTTGTCGGCTGATGAGCTGTGTACTATTTTTGATTTCGATATTCGCTGCTACTGGCCGGCCCCTGTGGTTGTAGGTCTGTATTTGTATCACTTTGTCGAAATAAAGGTTTAAAAAAACCCAAAAAAACCCACAAAAAAGCCTTTTCCGCAAAGCACTATTGACAATGTATTACAGGGTGGCGTCCAACCCCAAGGAGAAACTTTTTTTATTGAGATTTAATAATACATCAATCTGAAAGAGACACGTTAGTGATAGATACCTTACCTTAGAATATTCCCCAGGCGTCAGTCTGGATTCAGAAAGTTTTCCTGCTTAGTTGTACCTCTGCGCGCCAGTAGGTGGGGCTGTGCGGCTCCGCGTCCGTCACTGGCGTCGTAAGTGCCGGGATTACGTCACGGATGCTACTTAGGCGCCAACCATGTGCGTTGACGTCAGTTCTTTCTTTTTCCGCGCCGAAAGCGCAGATTTGGATTGAGCACGTACCTCAGGCATTTTTTTACCACTTTTTGTAGACTTTTGTATCCTTCTCTTGTCTCTTGGTGCACGTAGGGATGCCCAGCTTTAAGTCTTGTGGGTCGTGCTGCCATAATATGTCGGTGGCGGACCACCATGATGTCTGCCTCTACTACCTGGAGACCGACCATGACTCCCGGGATTGTCGGGACTGCCGTGCCATGGACCCGAAGGCCTTGCAAGAGCAGCATAGGAAGATGCTGGAGGTCTGGCACTCCGCTCACCGTCGCTCCGGGTCTTAGGGCCGCTCGCGGGACCGGAGCCGTCGCTCCTTGGACTCTTAAGTCTTCCCCCTCAGATTCTGGTGAGCAATGCCATAAGTAGAAGTCAAAGAAGCGTGTTCGCTGTCAGAGGTCCCCCCGTCGCTCCCCGGAGGCGGACGAGGGGAACAGGGACTCCGCCCCTGCGGCTCCTCCCGAGCCTGGGAGTCCCGCGGCCTACCCGCTATACCCGGGTCCGTCGGCGACACCTGAACAGGTGCAAGAGTTTCTTGCTGCCATGGACTGCCTGTTTAGGCCTCAGGCTCCCGCTGGTGCACCTGCGGGCCCTGTGGTCCCGTGTCCAGATTCTGTTGGCCCGGCGGCACTGCCTCTGGCGCCGGCCCTGAAGCCACTGGATCCAGCGCCCTCGGCTCCGGCGCCACAAGGTGCAGCACCGCTGGCTCCGGCCCCAGCGCCGCTCTTGGCTCCGGCCCCAGCGCCGCCACAGGCACTGCACTGGGTGCCATTTATCCGGCTCCTGCCCCGGTTCTCGGACCATTTCGTTCCGACCTGGGATCCGCATTGGGATGCGGCTCCGGTTCGGCCCCGGCCGGCGTCGTTCCCGGCGCGGCTCTTGGCGCCACTGGCCCCTCTCCGGCTCCGGCCCAACTGCCGTGGCCGGCTCCTTCTACTCCAGAGTACTGGGACTGGGACGGCTCCGAGGATGACCTTCAAGATGCATGTGAACTTGATGTGTCTTCTGACCCGGGGTTTGCCTTTCCTCCGCCTACTATGGGGGAGTGCGCTTCCTACACTCTGGTGCTGCATCGAGCTGCGAAGGCTCTCCATCTCGACCTCCCTTCGGTGACCCTTAAGACCAACCTCCTTACGGAGGTGCTCCAGACGGCATCTAAGTCATTGGAACCCCTGCTCTCTTTCAAGGAGGCCCTGACCGAAGTCCTCTTGGGCACTTGGTTGCGGCCGGCTTCGCGGGCACTGGTGGATAAGAACGTCGCTAGGCGTCACCCCACGCCTGAGAGCCTAGTCATTCAGGCCTCGACGTCACAGAGTGCCTTTCCCACGGCTCCACCTGGATATGGACTCTAAGAAGCTGGACCAATATGGCAAGAGGTTGTTCTCCTCTGCCAGCTTGGGGTTGCAGTCGGTTAATACTGCCCGCTTACTGGGCCGGTACTTCCACACCGTGTGGGATTCGGGGGCGAGGTCCTGCCTCAGTGTTCGGAAGAGGTCCAGGCCGTCCTCTCCCAAGCGATTGCAGAGGGCAAGGATGCAGCGAAGTTTGCCATCCGTCTGGACACGGCTGATTCCTTGGGCAGGGCGATTACCACGACTGTGGCGTTGCAGTACCATGTCTGGTTGCGGTCTACCGGGTTCTCGCTTGATGTCCAGAGCTCGCTCATGGACATGCCCTTTGATGGTCCCTCGCCTCTTTAGCGACAAGGCTGACAATGCCCTGGATCGCTTTAAAGACTCAGGGGCCACGGCCAAGTCTTTGAGTCTTTCCACGAAGAGCCCTGTCACGCCGGGGTTTAGTTCCTTTCGTGGCCAGAGTAGAGGCGCCCATACGCGCTTCTCTGCAAAGCCTGCACAGAACCTGCCTCAGCGTGGCCGCGGACGCGGCTTCCACAGGGGTGGGTCTGGTAACCAGCGAGCGGGTCAGCCCACCTCCACACCCAGTGCTTCCACCTCCAAGCCTTCCTAATCTGGGCTTCAGGGGGCACCCCACGCCGGTAGGAGGCAGGGTTCGCCACCACCTCCACCACTGACACGCAATCACATTGGACAAGTGGGTGCTGCAGATAATCTGCCACGGTTACTCGCTCCCCTTTCTGTCCTCCCTTCCAGCCATGCCACCTCGGTACCACCGCATGTCGGGGGATCATTTGGATCTTCTCCGTCAAGGGGGCCATCGAGTACATTCCCAATCAGGAAGTAGGGAGTGGTTGTTATTCACACTACTTTCTTGTCCCCAAGAAGGACAAGGGGGGCCTGCACCCCATCTTGGTCCTCCGGGACGTCAATCGCTTCCTCCAGAAGGAGAAGTTCAAGATGCTGAGTCTGGCTCAGATCCTGACTGCCCTGGACCCTGGAGACTAGATGGTAGCATTGGACTTGCAGGACGCCTATTTTCATATTCCTGTCAAGCCGGCCCACCGGCTTTACATGCGGTTTATGGTAGGCCAGGAGCATTTTCAGTTTACTGTGCTCCCTTTCTGCCTTACCAGCGCCCCTCGGGTGTTCACGAAAGTGATGGCGGTGCTCGCAGCTCATCTGCGCAGGTCGTGTCTCAGTCTTCCCCTACTGCGACGACTGGCTGTTGAAGGCGGGATCGCTCCAGGCAGTCGTCTCCCTCCTCCAGACTATGGCCGACCTCCTGCATTTGGTGGGGTTCTCTATCAATGTGCCGAAGTCGCACCGGAGTCCCTCTCAGAAGCTCCCTTTTATCGGAGCGGTTCTGGATTCGACTCCTTCAGCCTCTATCCCGGGTTTCAGTCAGGATGACCCTCCGGCGTCTGGGCCTGATGGCCTCCTGCATCCTGCTGGTGATGCATACCAGACGGCAAATGCGGGCTCTGCAGTTCAAGTTCAAGTTCCAAAATTTGTATAGCGCACTACTCACCCAGGGGGTCTCAAGGCGCTTGAGGGAGGGAGGTGTATTACTTATCGAATATCCAAGTTTTTAGTTGCTTTCTGAAGGAGAGGTGGTTCTATGTAAGGCGGAGGTGGGCGGGGAGAGAATTCCAGGTTTTGGCCGCTAAGTAGGAGAAGGATCTTCCCCCCCATGGAGGATCTGTGAATGTGCGGAATTGCGCCGAGGGCTTGATTGGACGATCGTAGCTGTCGTGAAGGGGTGTAGAAGGATAGACGCATGTTGAGGCATTCGGGTCCTAGGTCGTAGAGGGCTTTGTGTGCGTGGGTGAGGAGACGGAACGTTATTCTCTTGTTGACAGGGAGCCAATGGAGGTCTTTCAGGTGGCCGGAAATGTGATCTTGCCGAGGGATGTCCAATATGAGTCTGGCTGAGGCGTTTTGGATGCGTTGGAGTTTTTTCTGTAGTTTGGCTGTGGTTCCGGCGTAAATGGTGTTTCCGTAATCCAGTCTGCTTGTGACCAGTGCGTGGGTGACCGTCTTTCTTGTTTCGGTGGGGAACCAACGGAAGATTTTTTTGAGCATTCGTAGGATGTTGAAGCAAGATGATGAGACAGCGTTGACTTGTCTGGTCATCGAGAGGGAGGAGTCCAGGATGAAACCCAGGTTACGTGCATGGTCCGTAGGTATGGGTGCGGTTCCCAGGGCCGGTGGCCACCATGAGTCGTCCCAGGCAGAGGGGGATGGCCCTAAGATGAGGACTTCTGTTTTGTCCGAGTTCAGTTTTAGACGGCTGTTCTTCATCCACACTGCTACTTCTTTCATTCCTTCGTGTAAGTTGGTTTTGGCGGTGTTGGGGTCTTTGGTGAGGGAGAGGATCAGCTGGGTGTCGTCTGTGTATGAGATGATGTTGAGGTTGTGTTGGCGCGCGATGGATGCAAGGGGACTCATGTATACGTTGAAGAGGGTGGGACTGAGTGATGATCCTTGTGGTACGCCGCAGATGACTTCGGTGGCCTCTGATTTGAAAGGGGGGAGGCGGACTCTTTGGGTTCTTCCGGTGAGGAACGAGATGATCCAGTCTAGTGCTTTTCCTTGTATTCTGATGTTGCTGAGGTGTTGTATGAGGGTGCTATGACAGACTGTGTCGAAGGCCGCGGAGAGGT
The DNA here is from genome assembly GCF_964263255.1 of Lissotriton vulgaris. Lineage (NCBI taxonomy): Eukaryota > Metazoa > Chordata > Amphibia > Caudata > Salamandridae > Lissotriton > Lissotriton vulgaris. Next base: position 1,746,107,017 of record NC_141691.1, read on the forward strand.
CAAGTAAGATGAGAGCAACTGTCTCTCCGTTGTCCAGTAGTGTTCGGATGTCGTCTGTTGCTGCGATGAGGGCGGTTTCGGTGCTGTGTTTGGCTCGGAAGCCGGACTGTGAAGGGTTGAGGGATTTGTTGGATTCGAGGAAGGCGGGACCTGAAACTCCAGTGGGCACAGTATCAGGGCAACCTGTATGATCTCGTAGGGCGCTGCACGACAGTTGTAGTGGTGGCTCCCGAATCGCGACTAGGTCAGTGGCAGATCCCTCTCCCTTCCCCAACCGGAGCACAGAGTGGTGACAGTGGTGACAGATGCGTCCCTCCTGGGATGGGGAGGCCACATGGGAGAGGCGGAGATCAGAGGCCTCTGGTCTCCGGTGGAGTCCCGGCTCCATATCAACCTTCTGGAGCTGCGGGCAATCCGGCTTGCACTGAAGGCATTTCTTCCCTCTGTCCAGAGAAGTGTAGTGCAAGTGTTCACGGACAGCACCACCGCCATGTGGTATTGCAACAAACAGGGTGGGGTGGGGTCGTGGACCCTGTGTCAGGAGGCTCTGCGCCTCTGGACATAGCTGGAACATCAAGTCATTACCTTGGTTGTTCAACACCTGGCAGGTTCACTCTGTAGTTCTGTGGTTTGTGAGTGAGGTTCGATGGTTCCGAACCCGTTAAATAAAGGTCGTCGGAAATAGACGATTTTGGTGTCAGCAGACCGCAAATGATGAGTGTAGTGTGTCTGAGTGTTTTCGCATGAATCGATTTATGAGAACACTCCGTATTCAAGGATTTAGTTTGAACCTTCGGGTTCCATTTTGTGTACGGCAGCCATTTTGTATGGTTGCCCTCACATAGGCCCGATGACTGTGGCCGAACGAGTTCTTGAGACACGTATGCTTTAGCTGACTTTTGAGTGACCTGGCCAAACTGACTCCTTGCCCGAGGCTGACCTCGCTGAGCCAGTTCCTTGTTAAGCAGCTGGTCTGATAAAGATCAAAGAGTAGGACGTGCCCGAGTTTATGGTACACTGCTCCCACCTTTCTATCTCACTTCCAATCTGTTTCTGTTCCTTCCTTTACGACATAATCACTGATTTGGATTGAGGGTTTCATGATGGGTTTGTCCAGCCTGATCCGACAAGAAACATGGAATTTGCTTGGTCATTTCAGGTGGGCTGGACAACGGAAAGTGGATTGTCGTCATACGCTACTTTTGAAATGTTACGCTACTATTGGCCAGTTTGTATGAACCCAATGCTAATTTGGAATGTTGCCTGAGGCTTGATTTTTGGCATAAAAGACCATGCTCCGCTCATTAAATTTGTGCAGTCTCTAGCGAACCACCCGTGTGTGCTTCGTAGATCTCTGTTCCTGGTTGCAGCCAATAAACTTTGGTCTTTGACGTCATCAAGAAGGATCCCGTGTCTCTGTTTGCCAAGACAGGGGAACTCGAAGGCATCGGGCGTTCTCCCTGACGCCGCTGAGTTCTAAAACCCGGTCCTTCAACTGAATGCCAGGGTGGACGAACTCAGCCTCCAGTGCATGGTGGATCACGAGTGGGGTCTGAACTCGGACGTGGCGCAAGGTCTCTTTCTGCAGTGGGGGGAGCCTTGGTTAGATCTATTAGCCACCGAAGAGAATGCACAATGTCATCAGTTCAGGACGTTAGAATTTCCAAGGCGGCAATCACTCGGAGACGCTTTTCGTCTTGAGTGGAGCTGCGGTCTGTTGTATTTCTTTCCGCCTACACCACTTCTGCCCAGAGTGCTAAAGAAGATCAGCGCGACCGGACCTAAGTTATTCTTGTGGCTCCGGACTGGGCTCGAAGAGTATGGTATCCCGAGCTACTCAGTATGAGTATCGATCCACCGGTCCGTCTGCCTCTTCAGGAGGATCTTCTGTCGCAGCAACAGGGGACGGTCTTCCACCCGAACCTGTCCAGCCTCCACCTCCATGCGTGGAGATTGAGCGGTGACAATTGACGGCTTTCGACCTTCCTCCAGAAGTCTGTAATGTCATTCTGGCAGCCAGGCGTCCCTCCACCAAAACGGTATATGCCTGCCGATGGAACAGATTTGTGGCATAGTGCACAGCTAAGGCTGTGGATCCCCTTTCAGCCCCTCTTTCTGAGGTTCTTCTGTTTCTCCTATCTTTGGCCCAGCAGGGCCCTGCTCTGGGCACTATCAAAGGCTATCTTTCTGCCATTTCCGCCTTCCTGAGGCTTCTCTTTTTAAGTCCACGATTGTTAACCGCTTTCTCAAGAGCATTACACACACGTTTCCTCCCGTGCCCTTCATAATGCCTCAATGGGACTTAAATCTTGTCATGGCTTTTCTGATGTGCGTTCCCTTTGAGCCTCTTCATAACTGTCCTTTGCGTCTTCTTACTCTTAAGACAGCTTTCCTGGTTGCTATCTCCTCTGCCAGAAGAGTGAGTGAGCTCCAGGCCCTCTCTTCAAAACCTCCTTTCTTTTCCATTCATCCGAACAAGGTGGTTTTAAGGACCCGTCCTTCTTTCCTGCCATAGGTTGTCACGCCCTTCCACATCGGCCAAACCATCACTTTGCCCACCCTCTTTCCGCCTCCGCATCCTTCTAGAGAAGAGGAGAGGCTCCACCGTCGGGACCCAAAACGTGCGCTCGCTTGTTATCTGCAGCGTACACAGCAGTCCTGGGTGGATGATCAGCTTTTTGTCGGTTACGTGGGTGCCTAGCAAGGTCGAGCTGTGCACAAAAGGACCATCTCCTGGTGGGTCGTTCTGTGCATGAAAGCATGTTACTCCTTGGCCAAGAAGGAGCCTCTTGTGGGGCTGCTTGCCCATTCGACCAGGGCAACTGCAGCCACTACTGCCTTGGGACGTGGCGTTCCCTTGCAGGACATTTGTCAGGCATCTATGTGTGCCTCGCTGCACACGTTTACCAAACACTACTGCCTTGACAGTCAGGCCCAGGAGACAGCTTCTTTGGCCGTTCTGTGCTCTGTGACTTTTTGGTGTAATCTTGTTTGAAAACCTACCACCGGTGTTGGTATTGCTGGGGTATCTATTCCAAGGTAAGGAATTTATCACTAATGTGTCTCCATCAGATGCACAAGAGATACACAATGCACACAATACTTTTCAATAGAAATAGGTAAGTAGCACAGATACACAGTGGTCACCAGGGGGAGACCAAACCATATACTAAAATAGTGGTATGCGAACCATAACTCAAGTCAAGACTATACCCAGAAGACGTAGAAGGGCCAGGACCCAAGGAACCATCCGAGGTAAGTAACCAGGAACTCCACGGAGGCCGTGTGCAGTGTGAACAGGACCGCCGGCTCAATGCAAGTCAATGAGTAATTCACAGTTGCGGTTTTAAAGAAGAAGGGCCCTTCCCAGTGGACCCTGAAGAAACTCTGTGGAAGACAGAAGGTTGGAGAGCCACCCCACCAGTGGATACCCTAGGAACCAGGATACCTACACCAGGGAATCCGGTTGCATAGGTGTGAAGTGGGGTCTGGAACCGCTGTCGAACTCAATGGAGGACTTCAGAAAGATGCCCTGCAGGAGAAGGTGAACATGTCCGGTGGAACCCAAAGGTGCATTTAAGTTTTGAAGTACCTGCAAGCAGAGGGGACCGAGTCTATGCCACTCAGGAGTGACCAGGAGGCACAGAAGACGAATGCCCAACTATGTCGAGTGTTGCAGGAGAGCTGACGGTGACATTGAAACTGCAGCTGTGCGGACCATGCGATGCTGTGGAAGACCAGGAGCCGTGCATGAGTTGTCCCACGTCAGATGTCAAGAGTTGAGGGGTCAGTGTCCTTCAGGAGCACCAACAAGCCTTTGCAGCTGCAACCAACAAGGTGAAGAAGGTGCAGTGTCGAGACCAGCAAGGTCCAGGTGACTCGCCACAAGCAGGGGAGTCAGGGCAGGCCCCAAGCAATCAGGAAAGCCCACAGAAATCAAAGGAGACCCGCAGGAGGACCAATAGGCCGGAGGCACTGGAGTCGCAAGAGGACCATGAACAGCTCACCAAAGATGTAGGCCCACAATGCAAGTGATGCAGTGAAGACGGAGATCTTGGTCACAGGAAATGCTCGAGGATAGGGCTACTTGGAGCCCGAAGATCTTCAAGGAAGGAAGCCAACACGCCTTTGTAACAGCAAGTCGACAAGTTGCACAGGGGCTCGGTTCCTGAGGCTTCAACGAGGGATACTGGCCAGTCTCCTGGGTCCAGAGCAGACAGAACTTGAGCGAGTTTGAGCATTTTACATTTTTTCTTTTTGGGTAAGAAACTTGGTGAGAGCACAGGGCTGGCCTCGAGGGATGTGTAGAACCATCACAACCACCACCTGTGTTGCTGAGCCTTTTGGGGAACATGGGAGCCCAGGATCAGCAGACCTGTCAGCTTAGTTGCGGTGCCTGCAGATGCAGGTAAGTGATTCCTTCACTTCAAAGGAGAATCCTTCAGGTGTCTTGGATGCCCACAGGCCTTGGAAGGTTTCTGTATGAAGCATAGGCACGTATGTTGCAGCAGACGAACAGGGCTACGAGATCAGGAGCAGCAGAAGTCTTCCTAGTTGCAGCCTTGATGCCCAGAACGAAGTCCAGAGTGCCCAGACTGTCGAGGAAGAAGTGGTGTCGTAAAATGAATCTTGTTCCACAACGAAGCTAGGGACTCACCCTCGGGTGAGCCCTTAATTAACCTAAGGAAAGGGTTGGGACGATTCAGGGTTCCTCCCAGGGGAGGGGTAGGACAGTAGAGAGGATACTCCTATGTCCTTTGTCCAGTTTCACACCAGAGTGGGAGCCAACTACTCCCTGAGCTGGTGTGAAGTGGACTATGCAAGGATGGCATCAAGTATGCCCTTTAAGTAGACTGAGTGGCGCTGGCGAGCGCTCCCACCTGGCCCCAATACACAAACCCTGTCTGAGAGGTGGTCACATCTCCCTGTGACAGGATACCTATTGTTCTGCCTTCCTCTGCTCAAGCTTGGCTCAGCAGCAGTAGGGCAGAATCGTGTCAGTGGTCGGCAGTAGCCATGTTGTGCTGTCCGGGTCTAGAAGACTGGTACTTGGAGCACTGAGGGCTTCCCGGTGTAGCTTTACAGTGCATGGAATCATACCACCGTTTACGGTGTGCGGGTATGATTCCAACATGTATGATACCAAACATGACGGGGTTCGTTACCTCCAGTTTAGAGATGGTCATTGGGTAATGATGCATAGCCACTCTATGTATCGTAATGGCTGATGCACTTACAACCTGGCAGAATGGGCTCCGAAGGTTGTAGTGGTGTCCTGCTCGTGCAAGGGTACCCTCACACTTAGAACCGGGCACCCTGACTTCAGGATTGTAAGGCTTGCTTAAGGGTTGAAATATAGGTTTTAAGTGCAGTGACCTTAGATATAGGGAAATATATATTTCGTAAGTGGTGCTATGGCAGGCCTGTAGTTACAGGTTGAGTGCTCCCCCGTGGGTGGCATAATACATGCTTCAGCCCTTGGGGGACCCCTGGTGTATCTATGACCTGGGTACCTTAGTACCATACACTAGGGACTAATAAGGGTACACCAGTGTTCAATCCGTGATGGACATAAGTACTTACCATACCAATTTAGGGGAGAAAGCACAGAGACGGGGTCCTTGTTAGCAGGATCCCAGTCAAACAGCAAAGCACCAGGCATAAAGTGGGGGTGACCATAAAAGCAGATCCTACTTTCCTACACCTCCCCTTCGTGACTGCCCCTCCACCCATGCCACCTTATTTTGACAGACTGATGGAGTACCAACTCTCCTTACTCTGCCAGGATTAGCAGCTCTCTTGGCCAAGGGAGTCCTAAAGAGGGTAGCAATACAAAAAAGATCCCCGTACCCTGGACGTGGACTAGCATATGTCTAAATAGGCATTCCTTTGTGTTGGAAAATATATCATTAAATTCCAAAAACACCCACCTACTCTGCATTGGGTATGGTGTGTTCTTCACGTGCCTGTCCGTCCCAAAACAAATTATTATTTTTTGACCATAAAAGAGGGAGAATCCAACAAGCTTTCAACTCGACATAACCACCTATGACTGTTCACCCGAAACAGTTTGTGGTGCCACACTTAAAACACGACAAACATGAAAAAATGTGTGGTTAAGAGGAAGGCACCTCACGGGAGAACACCCTCGGGGCCCTTGGCAGATTTTTTACAGTTTTTTGCCCCTTTCTCATCATTGGTTGCCATTCCTCTTTAAAATAAAGTGTCCAGGAAACCAAACCATACGTGTAGTGTACAGAAAACAACAGGTGCAAGACAAACACATTCAAGGAATCACTCCTTGATATGAAAACACAAAAGTGAATAAAATCAACAGTCACACCAAAGTTACAAATTTATTATTGGCGATGGTGTATACTGGTGAACTAAAAAGGCTGGTAGCTTAATGTCGCATACCACTACCCATAGCCAGCATGTTTCACTGCCCTACAAACTTATCGGCAGATTCATCAGGGCTCACCACTTGGTCACTGCACCAGTGTTGGACATCTTCACAGTGGAAACCTTATCCAGCCATATCATCTCATACCGGCTGGAAGAGGACAAAACTCTCAGTCTATTTGTCGATTGTCTCATCAATCGTACGTATGATACTCAGGGACCGCAACTCATCCCTGCTTATTGAGTGGAGGGCTATCCCTACGGTATCCTTATTTCCCTCTTGGCTCCTTGTTGTATTACAGTCCTAAAGAGGGTGCCTGCATCAGAAGTAGGTCGTGTTTGCTTTTACCACTACTTTCTGGTGCCCAATAAAGATGGAGGTCTTTGTTGTATCCTTTCTTCTCCAAAATGAAGAAATAAAAAATGCTCAAGTTCTGTCTGCTCTGGACCCAGGAGACTGGATGGTATCGTTGGACTTGCTGGACACACACTTCCACATTTCCATCCTGCCTGCCCACAGACATGACCTGCGTTACGCATGGTGGGCCAAGAGCACTTTCAGTTCACCATGCTCACCTTTGGCCGTACTAACGCCCCTCGGGTCTTCACCAAGGTGATGGCGGTGGTTGCAGCTCATCTGCGGAGATCAGGGGTGAAAGTCTTCCCCTATCTCGATGACTTGCTGTTAAAGGTGGGTTTGTTCCACGCTGTCATCTCCCACCTCCAGACTGACTCTCATGCTTTCGCTAGGATCACTATCATCGTGCTGAAGTCACACCGACCCCTTCTCAGACGCTCCCTTTCGTCGGACACAGTGCAGTTTCACACTTATCCTCACAAATGGCGAGTCCAGGATATACATGCTATGGTACAGATGCTTCAGTCCCATCCTGGGTTTCAGTGAGACTAACTCCTACACTACTGGGACTCATGGCCTTCTGCATCCTGCTTGTGATACATGCCAGTCGCAATATGCAGGCCCTACATGGATCTGAAGTTTCAGTGGGCACAGCCACTGGGAAATCTCTCTAACATGGTCCAAGTCCCGTAGGGCACTGCGAAAGATGTGTAGTGGTGGTTAACAAACCACTATTGGGTCAGCAACCATTCCTAACCAGATCTGACAGTAGAGATAGATGCGTCACTCCTGGAATGGGGTGCCCATCTCTGAGAGGTGGAGATCAGAGGACTCTGGTCTCCAGTGGAAGCTGGGCTCCACATCAACCTGTTGGAGCTCCGAGCAATCCATGTGGCATTGAAAGCCTTTCTACCCTCAATCAAGGGAAGGCTGGAGCAGATGTTCACGGACAACCCTGCTCCCATGTGTTAGTGCAACAAACTGGGCGGGGTGGGGTCGTGGACCCTTTGTCAAGAGGCCCTGTATCCTTTATCAAGAGGCCCTGCATCTCTGGAACAGCAGGGCATATCGCTGATGGTTCAACACCTGGTGGGGTCTCTAAACGCCGGGGCGGCCTAACTCAGCCGTCGATGCCTAGCGGATCATGACTGGCATCTCCATCTGGAGGTGGCACAAGGTCTCTATCAGCAGAGGGGAGAGCCTTAATTAGATCTGTTCACCTCCACTGAGAATGCATAGTGTCAGCAGTTTTGCCACCGAGAATGCATAGTGTCTGCAGTTTTGTACACTGGGTTCCAAGGTGGCTCTCTCTCAGCGGTAGAAGTGGGCGGGGACGGAAGGGCACGGCGTGCCCCTACTTCTAAAAATAATTTCAGCCCGTTCCCCTACTTCTTACTTTGAAAAAAGCATCCCGGGACGGAGAGAATGGTCCTACTAAAAACGTAACTTTTTTTCCAGCTTCCAGGGGCTGCTCGCATTCTCTGTTGAACTCCAGAGGCTGCAGCAGCCCCTCCCTGAGCTCACACAGACTGCGGGCAGACCCATTGTCATTCCGATTGAGGTTGATTATCTCCTTTGAAATGACAATGCGCCCGCCCGCTGCCTGCCTTTAGCATATGCCAGCGAGATCTGCATGAGGTGGCTCTGGTATCTGAGTGCAGGCCATGGCTCGTTGTGCAACAAATATACGAGATGGGTCCACAAATGTGTAATCAAAACTTTAAAACAATCCCGCTGGGGCGTGAGAGGTGCTCTGTGGGCAGTGTAATCTGCTGTTTGGAAAACACAACCCTGACGTCCACGACGCTGAGGAGGCGAGGAAAAGCATTACATTCGATCAAGCTATTTTTATTGACAGTATACTTGTAAAAACACTTGTGGCTGTCAAAGGCGTGCCCGAAGGTGCTTGCTTCTTCTAATGCGTTTTATGGAATATATATTTTGCTTAGTGCTCTAAGCTGTGTTTTTATAAGTGTGACGGGGCAGGAGAAGTGACAGGGGCAGGAGCGGTGACGGGGGCAGGAGCGGTGACGGGGGCAGGAGAAGGACTGTTCCCATTGGGCGCAGAATCTAGACTGATTTGCATATGGCTGGGTCCATACTGGAATGGCATGGTGAGCAAAGAAACAATGGATTTAGGCCCAGATCTCTGTACTGGCGTGAATGTATGATATTGTTCTGCATTCAGTTGTTCTTTTTGCTATATTATGATTGAGCAGCTAGCTGGCGACATGAATATGAAGGAGCCTTTGTGGGTTTCCATGAGTCTAGATTCTCCTGAAGAGTCCCTTTCTCTTCTGAGCCCTGCTTAACACATGTGTACAGGAGGAGCCCTGTACTCATGACCTCAATGTTTGAAACAAAAAAATAATCATGGATTTCTGAACATTGAGTAAAAGCATTAAGGTAACATGTTGTTCCTGCTATATTTCACACGCTTTACATAAACCTGTATTCCCTATGACTGTTTGCTTTTTCCTGAATTAAACCTCAAACATGTTTATCCATTCTTTTAATTAAATAACGTTATAAGCTGTAACTGGTCAGTGAAATGCAAAACGTACTAAAAATTGGTATGTTTTGCTATTTCTAGCCACACCCCTGACTCCGCCCACTGATTCAATCTTTGGTTATTCCTGCCCCCTGATTTTCCACCCACAGTTCCCCTACTTTTTTTTCCCCACTTCGACCACTGCTCTCTCTATATGCTTTTTTTGTGTCAGGTGGAGCTCAGGCCTCCTGTACGCCTTTCCGCCCACACCACTCCTGACCAGAGTTCTCAAGAAGATCAGAAACAACTGGGCCCAAGTCATCCTTGTGGCTCCAGGCTGGGCACAGAGAGATTGGTATCCTGAGCTGCTAAGCATGGCCACCGATCTTCTGATCAGGCTGCCTGTTCCAGAGGCCCTCCCATCGCAGCTGCAAGGCAGGGTTCTCCACCCGAACCTGTTACCTGGTTGCCTTCTTGCGTGGAGTTTGAGCGGCATTTGATAGCTTTCGACCTTCCTCCTGAAGTCTGCAATGTTATTCTGGCAGCCAGGCGTCCCTCCACCAAGATGGTATACAGTTGCCATTAGAAGCGATTTCTATTATATTGTACAGAAAAGTCCATTGACCCATTTTCTGCCTCCCTTTGAGATATTTTGATTTGTATTCTTACCCTTGCTCAGCAAGGCTCTGCTTTGGGCACTTTGAAGGGTTATATTTCTGCTCTGTATCCTTTCTTTTGCTGTCTGACCAACCCTCTTTATTTAAGTCCCCTATTGTAAATATATATCTTTAAGGATCATGTACATATGTTCCCCCTTTCTCCTTTTATTATGCCTCACTGGGACATTAATTTGGTTCTTGCGTTCTTGATATGTGCTCCTTTCGAGCCTCTTCCCAATTGTCACCACTGGCTGCTCACGATTAAAACAGCCTTCCTTCTGGCAATTACGTCGGCCTGGAGAGCGAGGGAGCTGCAGGCTTTGTCTTCCAAGCATTACTGCTTGAAAAGTCAGGTCTTCAGGAACAGGCATTTCATCTTTTCAGTGCTGCAGGACTTCCAAGTCTAATTTGTCCGCATACCCACCACCGGGGATGATATTGCTTGGGTATCTATTCAAAGTTAAGGAATCTGCGGCTAGAAGTCTCTATTAGACGAACAAGTTATTTACCTTTGATAATGCCTTATCTTGCAGAGACTATATCAAGCTGCATATTCTTTACTCACCCACCCATCCTCCCGCTCTGCAGACAGATCTCTAGGGTCAGAGCAGGGCCCTTCCAGGCCCCTAGTTTGGACACATCGTTGTCAGTGCACTTCATGGCTCTGGACTTATGGCGTGGAAATTCATGAAAAGTAACCGACGTCAGCGTACCAAGATGGCACCTTTCTAGGTGACGCAGACATCATTTCCGTCATGGACGATGCAGATGATACCATGCAGAGCCGACCGACGCTACCTACCATCATGCTGGGGTACTGTTCAAGAAAAATCTTCTGGATCTAGTCTGATGCCTGGGAAAATACAAAGGTACGGAATCTGCGCCTTTATATAGTCTCTACCAGATAAGGCGTTACTGAAGGTAAGTAGCTTGTTCTTCACAGACCCACCTCTGGGAAGGTATTGCTTGGGTATCTATTCTAAGGTAAGGAATCTGCGGCTAGAAGTCTCTATGAGATGAACAGGTTACTTACTTTCGGTAACGCCTTATCTGGTAGAAACTCTATCTAGCTGCAAATTCCTTATCCATCCTCCCATCTACCAGCTCTGGAAACAGATTTCTAGGGTTAAGGCTGTTCCCCTTTCAGGGCCCTAGTTTCAACACTAGTGGTCTGTGTTCTTCATGTCTCCCTGCACGAAAAGTCACGAAAAGAAACTGAAATCAGCGCACTGGGTTATGCCTATATAAGCACAGTCACTGTTGGCGCCGATGACGCCACTCTGAGCCGAACGAAGCCACCTACTGCTCACGAAAATGTCCGTATCCAGTCTGATGCATGGGGATGTTTCTAAAATAAGGAATTTGCAGCTAGATAGAGACTCTTCCACTTAAGGCGTTACTGAAGGTAAGTAATTTGTTCATTTTGCTGTCTTGCTAGATACAGTGCCAGCTGTCTGTCGGAAGACAGTATTGTATCATATGCCACCTAGACAGTCTTTGCTCAGGATTGTATGGCTTTTGTGTTCCTTTTAAGGTATTGTAAATTTCTCTTCTCTGCTCCATATACAGTGATATTCTCCTGTGGCAGCTCCATTTGAATTCAGTAGTTCACTTTACACATCTGCTATTCAAATTGATGCATTTATATGTGTGTCATTAAAAGGCTAATGGGGAAATTTGTTCGACATTAACTAGCTCTAGAGGTAGGTGGTAAGATACTAGGACGATAAGGGGGGAAACTAATTTGGGGTGTCTTTTTAGATGGTAGGTTTAGGATCACAGGCTGTAGACTGAGCATTCCACCTGAGCAACAAGGCTATAGTGGGAATGCAGTTTGCATGTATTCCTCTAGGCTGCGAAAATGACATTCGGAATGCAAATAAAGAAAGTGTTAAGCGAGATAGCCAATTTGGAAACAAAATGCAAACATTGTGTTATAAAACACGCTGTTCATCTGCTTGCTGGCAAGCAGGAGTGGAAATTATTATTGGCTTAAAGTATAAAGTATGCTTTGCCATCCGAGTTTTGGATATTATGCTTCTGTTTGGGAATTCTGTGCTGTCCTTCCAGGGAATTTCCAAGTAATCAGTATCCCACACGGGTCTCCAGTGACTTTAGTTCAAAAAGGAAAATAAATGGAAAACAATTATGCCTCCAAATTACCTTTTGAGGTTTTAGCCTTATGAAACATTTATTACCAGATAACAACTGCAGAAGTAACAAAGAAAGGATTACTTAGGGTCTGATATAGATCATAGGTTACTACAGTGATGGATATTCTATCCGCTGAAGTATAAATTCCGAATGATCTAATGGGATTTATATTTCGGTAGATGGGGTATCCGCATCCATTGTGACGAAGTAATCCGTCCGCCAAGATCTAAAGCAAGCCCTTAGTGTAGGACACACTGTCCCAACAAACTTCAATTTCATATTTTTCAGAAATGAATCATAGTAAACCAGTGCGTCAAACTTACTTTATAAATAGAGGGGTTGCAGGCTACTCAGCTTGTCGCTGCTGTTTGGGTATTAATGAAAGGCACAGAGTGGCACCTGAAGGATTAATGATGAACTCAATGAAACCGATCTCTGATACAGTGAATTTAAACTGTTATCCCAAGGACAAGCTATAAACACTTTTAAAATTATCATACAGTAGCATTCAGTTACTCACTTGTCTTTAAAGAGCGTGCCTAATTTGAGCCGGTGGTTCCTAGTGCTCAGCACGGGCACTTAATTTTCAACACCGGCCCTTGGGACAGCCTGCCTCAAGGTGATGTTGTATAGGTAATTTAGAGAGGACTACAACAGCAATTCCTTATTAATGCTATATTAATAAAAAATGACTATTTCCTGCTGCCCAAAGATACATTTGCCATGAGGTTATACTGGGTTTAGTGATACTCTGTTTTTCCAGCCGTGGTACAGCTGTCTATTGAACTCTTTTTTTGTGCAAAACGTTTCACCAATATAATAAAATAAGTTTTCAAAATTAATCAAATTAAATTTCCACTTTCAATACAGATTTTTAGATGAAACAAGAAGGTTCCTTCGAATCATCGTGTTTGAATGAGAACTTAGCCACTCAAAGCTTCTGACTAGAGGAGTGAGCTGTGAAGTATAAGGTGCAAACTACTGGAAGTAGATAAATAGAAATTGACTGTGATAGTTGTGGGGTCTAAGCACGATTTGAAAGCTTCCCTAAGTCTAGGGTACTGTATTCCGTTCATACTAAGCCCTCAATGTGAATCTTAAGCTTCGGGAATAACAATATCTTCATTGGTGAATGAAGGAGCACAGTCAAACCAAAGAGGCATATCTTGTTTATAAATTTAAGACACATTTATGGACTGGCGTTAAAACACCTACACATGAATCTGTCGTATTCTAGGAGTCACTAATTATGGCACAGGAGATGATTGAAGGGCAGAATGAAACGCCCTTATGCATTCGTCAAAATGTGAGATGATGAATTGAATGTTGTACATTATGCACACTATCTCTTCTGACCAGTGGAAGATTAACTTATTATATTGATGACCCTGTGCTGTTCATACATACGTCACATCAGTATGACTGCCAAAGTTGCATTCCATGGAATATATATATGTACCTGTCTGTTATGTGCACATTCATCACTCCTGGCAACACAGATGATTAATTGGAAACTTTCAATGTGAGGGTTCCCATTGCACCCCACATACGAGTATATTGAAAAGTATCTTTAGAAAGGTGTTTTCCATGTCCAAATTCTCTAGTTGGTATTTATCTTCCAACTGTGACTGGGACGTAATTATCCATACATGTGTGGTTGTCTTTAAGAAAACCTCGATTTAGTGATGAGTGTATTGCATCTTTCTGTAGTTCATGGACTGAATACATGTATGAAATGTAGCTTTTTTTCTGCCGTGGGAGTCCACCTTTCCTTGGCATTGAATTCTAGTGTAGCGGAAATCATGGGCTATGAGCTGATCCTGATGCATTGGTTTTGTCATCTGTTTAGTGGGAGCTGTTCTGTATCACTTTACTTGATTCTTTCTTGGTCCTTTGAAATCACTCAAGGAAATGGAAAATCTAGGCTAAACATTTTTGAAACCAAACAAAAGTGTCCATTACAGAAAAAAGGAAAACAAGGCTAAACAACATAAAGTAAACACAATCAAGAAATGTGCAAAGCAAAGTTGCAGAAGAAGACCTTCGGAAATGGAAATCACAGAAATTGCTTTGACATCCTATTTGCTTCAGGGAAAGCAAGTTATTTTGATTTAAACAGAAAACACAAACAGCTTTTGTTAATGAAAAAAACTGTTTATTTTGGGCCACCAGATCTAAGTTTCAGTGTTTGGTTTTCCGGAGCTCCCTTGGTTTCATGAACTTGGTTTTAAAGAAACAGCTAACTTTCCTTCTGCCTTAGATTACATCAAGCTCCAGCTACAATAATGTTGACCGTTCTAGATTGGTTGTTCTTTTCAAGCGGCACTATCTTTCAAATTGCAAAGATGTTTGAAAGAAAACAATTCCACAACATTCACACTCAGTGTGTACTTTCCTTAAATGGGCATATTGCGTTGACATAGATAAAGGCAGGTGCACCACTACATATATTTGTTTCAGTTTCCTGTGCACTTAACCTGTTTTTTTCAGGATGTTACATTTGTTTTGCAAAAAGAAAAATACCTTTTCATTTTTTTTCAGTTGTAATGTTTTGAAAAAATCAAATAATTACCTTTCAAGGTGTTCTGTATGTTCCTTAGACTCCCTTAGCGAGGAATATTATGGTCTGAACTCTAATCTTGGAAAATCGCAATACGACCAGCCAGGTACAACACTGCACCTATATCCTGAAACCATGTCTACCTTAAGCCAGTCATCTTGGAATCCGAAGGCATGGATCCAACTGGATGGTACCCTGTAGGGCTGATTCCTTTAGAGAACACAACATGAACATATCATGGGTTGGGGCAGAGAGAGTGAGAGGGCACTGTCAAAAGTATACAGTGCCCTAGTGGTTTGCCATTGGTCTGCTAAGAATAGCCGTCGCAAAGGAAGCTGAATGTTTGGGAATAGAGAGAAGCAATGAATGCAATTATCAGCTTCCTTTTAGATTGTAAAGAGAGTAGACAGTTATGAAGTACTGAAGATTATTCCTTTTACATAGTTTTATGAACACTTGCAAGGTGATTGGATAGACCTGTCCAGGATATCCGCATAATACATTCTCTTGATCGAATTCAGAGCAATCAGCGACATGGTATACTTGCTGGTTTTCCTGGCACCCTAAGTGGCATGGGTAAGACAGAACCCCCTGATTTGGGGTATCCCAGTAGGGGAGGAAAGGGAAAAACAAATACAGACGATGTTCTACTCTACGTCAGAAGGTCAAAGCAGTCCATAGACAGAATACTTAAGATCTTCCGTATCTGTGGGGACTACTCAGGGTATCGCATCAACTGGGACAAATCCTTATTATTTCCTCTGGCAAGAGGTGCCCCGGAACTTACATCACAATGCAAGGTACCAATCGTGACTGAGGGCTTCAAGTACTTAGGGATACATATAACTAGACACCCTCAAATATTTTATCACAGGAACCCAAAGCACAGCTAAATAGGTTCAGTAATGATACTAAATGCTGGAGGACTCTTCCACTCACGCTAATGGGCCGTGCTGCCTTATTTAAGATGATGACGCTCTGACAACTGCTTTATACAATGCAAAACACTCCTCATGAGCTCTCAGACTCAATCTTTAAAACAATGTAAGCCGAGTTGAGAGCCCTGCTCTGGAACGGAGGCAGCCCTCGTATAGCCTTGTGGAAATTACAAAAAGGAGTCTATGAGGGGGTCTAGCAGTGCCAGACATTAAAATGTATTACTGGGCCTCAAAGCTGGTGTGCGTAAATGACTGGGTGTTTAGTGATAGAATGGAGCCGGCTTATAGAGTGGCATGAGTGGCCATGGGACACCGAGGTACCCACCCTACTATTTGATAAGGGAGGGACTAAAGACCTCTTTGCACATACACAAACTGTCCTAAGGCTGTGGCCCACATCAACTAAATCCTTTGGATGAGCGGGGAAGTTGACATAGTTGTCCCCACTCTGGGACAGCAGACAGCTTCGAAAAGTGGGCCAATTATACAACTTCAGTAAATGGAAGTTGCTAGGCCTGGACAGGTTGGGGATGTTTGGAGAGGACTAGTATATATCACGTTTACAATGCTGCAACAGGAATATGAGTTGGGTGAAGGAGAATGCTTGAGATATCCACAGCTGGGGCACGCCCTTAAGAATTATTTTTGTGAGGGGACGGCCCTGGTGGAAGAGACCCTCGCTAGAGGACAGACTGTTGTGTAGTTCCTATATAACTTATACAGGATCTGTGCTTTTGAATAGCAAACTGTGGGATTGGTGGCAGACTGATTCCGTGCACCCCCGCCGGGTATGTTAGCCTGTCTGTATCTGCTAGCTCGCAGTGCCACTATAATCTCTTAAAAAGGAGAGAATAGATTCCTGGCAACCTCTGAACATGACAATCCTGATCCCTCAAAATCGTGGAAACATTATACTACCTTTCGCACAGTGACTCGTGCTCACTTAGTTTGTCTCAGAGATACACAGAATAAACATACTTGGCGTTTGTCAATAAGAATTTATTGAACAGTTGTTATTCTAGTGTAGAATAGATGAGCTGCACAACCATTAGACAGTAGCAGAGATACATGATTAGGAGTACTATGAAAGTAAAAGGATGGTACAGGTCTACCATCTTACAGTAGTCATAAACATATACCAGTACATAAAATACATGATAAAAGGTGCGTACTCCTACGATGCCTCCCTAACTAGATGTCCCTAAATGTACCTAGCATCCATGTAGGCGTTATGCCAAGAATTTTTCTAGGATCTAGTCATCCCCATTACCTGAGAATGAGAGATTATGGGACCCCGTCCTGGTCTTGAGTTGGACACCCTGCGTGGGATGTTAGACCACTGCGAGCTAGAGCATCTGCATGCCAAAACATCTGCCTCTCTGATCAGTGTGTCAGCCAGGAAGTCTCTGTCTCCTCTGTGCTTCTAAGCAAGATGTGATGTATATATACCCATAGGTCTCCCCAGGGGTCCTACTTTGCTGTGTTACTGTGTCGGCTTAAAGTATGACGTTGGGCCTGAATTTTATACAGAGATATTATACAGGAGATGGTAGACCTGCTGTGCTTCCAAGAAACCTCATGCATAATGTAGGAGATTCGAACTATGGAAACCCTGCTTTCTGAATGCAGTGTTGTATCTAGGTAAAAGGTCAGTCCCTAAGAACCGTTATGTATGTAATATAGGGAAGAATGTAGGTGAAAGGTTGCAATGTTACCTGCGCCTATATAGAGTACCTATTTGGAATATAACAAGACTGCTGACAGACCATCCGACTAACAGAACCATATCAAGTATATACGAAAATCCTCAACAGCTTCCCTGACTCCTTCAGAGCACTGAGAGCCTCTTGGGGAAATGACCTAGGACAGTTGGA
Organism: Lissotriton vulgaris; assembly: GCF_964263255.1. NCBI lineage: Eukaryota > Metazoa > Chordata > Amphibia > Caudata > Salamandridae > Lissotriton > Lissotriton vulgaris. Next base: position 1,746,124,453 of record NC_141691.1, read on the forward strand.
CGAAGAAGAAAGGATAGCAACCATACAAGGACCACAGGAGGTAGCTATTCGTGCCAGATTCCAACTAATATAGCTAAAGATCCTACATAGGTTATACTACCCCTGGGCTATACTACATCCTATAGGACGCACTGAAAATGGTCAGTGTGAGAGAGGATGTGAGCAGGAAGGGTCCTTCTTCCACTTACTGTGGGATTATCCTTTGATACAAGTATATTGGAAAGAGATGGGGAAAATCAAGGCGGAAGTAGTGGGGGTTAGGCTCCCAATCGACCCAAAATTGTCCCAGTTGATGATATCGAATGAAGAGGCATGGCCCAAGTACATGAAACTATGGCTTATATTGCCACAGTGATTGCAAAATGAAATATAGCTAAACACTGGAGGAGGTTGCCCCCTTGTGTGTCAGACTCGATCTCCGACCTGGACTGGGGCCAGCAAGCAGAGCACACGATTTACCCAAGTAGATGGTGGCAAAAGAAATGGGAGAAAATTTGGGGGTTCTGGAGAGCATTTCGATGCCCATAGAGGGAGGGGGAGGGTAAGGTGATTCATTTAGTGATATTTTTGTTTAATCACCTTCTGTCAAGCCTCAAATTGGTTAACTGCATGACTTGTGGATTCGATTCAACAGTATGTAACGGACATGTTGATTACTGCGCACGATCAATAAAAAAAAGTGCCAAAAAAAACCTTCTGGGTTTTAGTATCCTCAGACTAAGATATCATCAGTATACTTTAAGGTGAGGGAAGTTTCAATAGTTTACTCTTGCGTCCTCATACAAACCTTTTATTGGCAGTCCCTTTGGCAAATGAGCTGGTGTAATCTCAATGCTTGATGGCTAGGGTACAGACTTGTGGTGCTGTTCCCAACAACTTAGGACGTTTGTTAGTGCATTTTCCTTGTCTTCTGATTGGGTTAATGGGAACGCCACTCATAGTCTATAACCACATGACCACTTCCTCCCTTTTTTAGGGCTCGCACTGCGACGCAATCGCGAAAGCGATTGTCGCAGTGGAGTCCTATTGTAATCATTCTGGCTTTCAAGGACTAACGAGGTTTAGGACAGCAGACTGGCACGCGCACGCACGCAGACTGCCAGAATCGGATCAGGTCGCGCGCTTCGACTCCGGCAGGCTCTTCAGTCACCATGGATCACGCACGCACACAGAGACACACACACAAGAGCACACATGCACACATACACACACACACACCACACCTCCCCCCCCCCGGCGCCCACGCCCACACAAGCGCACACACAGACAATCCCCCCCCGCCCACACACACTCGCACATACAGAGACCCCCCCCCCCTTAACTAACCCCACTCACTGCATCGCCGGACTCTGCAGCTTCCGCGGGGCTGTCCCTCGGGCATGGGAGCCCCGCGTCACCAGCACTGTTTATGTCCAGGCACTCCGTGGGTGCCGGCTTCCGATGATGGAAGCCCCGCCCCACGGCAGGTTTCGTTTTTGCGCACGTCTTGTTGAAGCTGTGATGGGATAATTGTATTTTTTCATCCGATAAATATATCCTCTCATCTAGGTTGTAATTATTCATCCATATTAATTCCAGTTTTCTTTGACCTAATCTGCCTTCCTTTAGCTCACTTTAAAACCATTCACACTTTAGAAACATTGGTTTTACTAAATGTGTTCGTGCATACTCTGCGATCGTGCTCATACTTTATTTCCCTCCCGGTACATTTAACCATTCAGTAATAATAACGAAAGTTACTGTCATTTTAACGTTCAAAATATTAGATGTGAGTGGATTATTGTTCTGCCGTATTCTGTCCCAAAACATGTACATACTACTTGCCATCTCTTCAGCCTATTTTTCGTGAGCTACGTTTTGCTGGAGCCGATTTAACTCGCATTTACACAACAAATGATTTCTTCACCCTTAAATTAGCACTAACTTTAATCCCTGCCTTGAGCAATTAAATAATCGTCTCAGATAGATTAGCATTGCTCGGAATCATCCGCTGGCAGATTGTAAGGGCTTCAAATCCAGGACTCTCCATTGTCTCTCCTTTGTCTCTAGTGCATGGACTGCAAAGAGGCCGCTACTGGGCCCTCGGGATAGCCCCGTTTGCGTAGTAAGATTGCCGTGGGCCCTAAAGCAAGCAAGGAAATGGCCCCAGCGATCCTTTTGTGTGATGCTTTTCGAAGCAGGCATGGTACAAGGCCCTGGCTGCTGCACTTGAAGACTTTGCAGCATTGCCTCTGCAAGGCGCACCCAGAACACTCTAGACTTCCTTCGTCCCTCGGTCTGACAGGATGGCTGGCTCCTGACGTCTTACACTCGTTAATCACTCTGATCGCATACGAGTACTCTCTCCCTAAACCTGCCTCCCCCATCCTACAGCCCCCCACTTATTTCATTGTGTGTACCCGAGGCAGAGGCATATGTGAATCACACATTGTTTTACACAGTGGATTTCCCATGCACATGGACCCTATGTAAATATCTGGATACATGCACACGAGCATACACTCAACAAGTTATGAAGAAATCGAAATTCGCTTCCGACCACCGTGTGAATATTTTACCGATTCTTTGGCAAGACAGATTTACTGGCGGCGACCAAATAAAACCGATTCCAAAAAGCGCCCGCCTATTGGGAATAGATCCCATGCACATCTGTATGTCATGCAAACACTCGAGAGTATGTACCATCTGTGATGACAGAGTAATAGAAGATCTTGCTGTTTGGAAGGACCTGTGTGCTGTGTTCCTAGATCCGGAGGCGACCGTGACCTCTTCTGAGGGCGAGGTTACAGAAAATGGGGCAACCAATGGGGGAGGAAACAGAGTGGGTGAATGTCCTATAACCAAGGTATCCTGGTCTATAGCAGGTGCATATGTCCGTGCAAGGATCAAGTGTCTGGAGATTCAGAGAAAATTACATGGGGCCAGTTAGGAGTTCTTTATATTCCCCATAACTATTGGCGTATATTTATAGGCATACATTGTCATACTATGCTGCTCCACTGTGTATGATAAAATTGAAAATTAAAGGTTAATAAAACAAGCATTTGCAATGCAATAGGTCTCGCATTACTGAATGTTTGAGCTATTGGTGTTGCATTATTATTAGCTATGCTAATAGCTCAAACTTTAATAATGCGAGACCTATTGCATTGCAAATGCTTGTTTTATTAATATGTTTATTAGGTTTTATACAAAACAAAACCTGAGACTCCATACTGCAATGTTACAATATCAATAACACACTGTATACAAAGGTTAATATTGCCATGTGTCCATCGGTCAGTGATCAGATATATCCAGTGAAATCATATTTACGTTCCTAGCTCCCCATTCTGCCTATCCGTAGCTCAATCCAGATTAATCCTGACAGTGCACAAGAATGTGGTGTATAATCAGTGTATTCCCCTTGCTACCCATCAACCTGGAGCAGGTGTTGGTCAGTCGCCTGAGTGGCTCCCCCAGGAGCAATCGTGCCCTCCCCTTTGGTAGCCAGGTAAGTTTTATACAGTTCCCAGAACATTTTCCGTTTGAGTGCTACAATATAACATGTTCCGTGACGACCGAGCCAGTGTGGGAGGTGGACCTCGTAACCAGCAGATCGCTACGCTTCTTTTGGCCAGTAACAGACCCATATCAACAATTCGCTGTACCCCTCTAGGTATCTACCTAGAGTAGCCCAGCAGCGCAAGAGCATGTTCAGGGGTCAACAGCTGCTCAGCCACACGACCCAGTTCTCCAAAAACGAATTCCCAAAAGTGAGAGATCTCCCGGCAAGTCCAGGCTAGGTGAAAGAAATCAGCTGTCCGTGCTTTGCACCGTTCACAAGACGGTTCGTCCCTCAATCCATACCTATGTAAGTGTTCTGGGGTATAGTAAACCCTGTTGAGAAATTTAAAGTGGCTCATTCTATGTCTCCCATTCAGGGAAATGCGTTTTGTGCTAGTGCAGCAGTATTACCACATAGCATCATCTATGTCCCGCTGCAGGTTGCACTGCCAGGCCAGTCGCCCCTTAGTGTAGTGGTGTTCCCTATCTGACATTGAGAGTTGGTCAATTTTACACACTATTCTAAAGGGCGACTTAGCCGTAATAACATACAACAAGTTTTGGGGGTTCTAGCATATATTCTTCCAGCATGTTCAATAATGCATGGCGTATTCTGTGGAATTGGAATTGTGTAAGTGGAGTAGGTGTATCACCTTCGGACCCCATGTTGTCCCAGTTCTTAGCTCCGCCATCCACAAAGAGTTCCCCTACAGTCTGCGCCCCCAGAGTACTAAGTGCATTTGGAACCCAGAGTACTAAGTGCATTTGTAACCTCTTTGTCTTTACACACCGGCAGCCAACAGCACCAGTCCAGCCGAGCAAAGGGAGAGTAAAGCATCGCTCCTGCCTGCAACTGCAGTAAATAGTGCCAAGTGTGTGTGGTCTTGTTGATTGAGTCTAGGATCCCCGTCTGTCTGTCAGGGGGTGTGAACATCAGAGCTGGCAGCGACAGAGCGGCCACAACCACAGACTCTATGCAAAGGTGTGTAATGTCAAGAGGACCATGCATCCAGTAGTATGCATGCGCTCCCTGCATGGCTCTATAATATATATCAAAGTCAGGGGCATCCAGCCCGCCCATAGAATACTGCAGTGTGAGGACCTGCCACACGCCTGTTTGCCAGGCCAATTTTACCATTAGAGATGTAAGGCTTCGGAAGAACACCCTAGGCAGAGCCATGGGTATATTAGTGTAAAGTAACAAAAAACGAGGTATTACCACTATTTTCATAATGGATACCCTGCCCAGTAAGGACAGCGGCAATTTAATCCATTTGGCTACATCGTATTCTAATTTACTAATTGCAACCCCCGTAATTATCCCTGAACACCACTTCTGAATCAGTGTGCACCCTGATGCCTGAACATTTCACCGCCTCCATGGACCAGTGCAACAGGTAATCTGGCTCAAACGCTACAGTGGCCGGTGTTAGGGGGAATATAATAGATTTTGCCCAGTTAAGTCGCAGACCAGATACTGTGCCAAAAAGCACCACTTCTCGAAGGACCTGGGAAAGGTTACTTTCTGGATTCCTAACGTACAATAGCATATCATCAGCATAGTTAGAGACAATTAACTCATAGCCCGGGATCCAAATGCCTTTGTGTTTATGATATTCTCGAAGCGCACAGGCCAGTGGTTCAGCCACCAGTGCTTATAAAATGGGCGACAGAGGGCAGCCCTGTCTTGTACCTCTGGAGATATGAATTGGATCTGTCACTAAGTTGCCTATTTTGACCCTGGTAGTGGGAGCGTTATACAGGACACTCACTAACTGTAGAAACACCCGCCCTAAGCCCATCCTTGTGAGGAATGTAAATGTAAATGTCAAGGTATTTGTAGAGTGCACTGCCACCAAGCGGTTTCCTGGCGCTATTATTCATACCGCTGTGGAACCCTTCCTGGCTTTCCCTGTGAAGTGTCCACTTCGGGGCACCCCCAGGGTGAAGCCAGGCATCCTAGCGCTGTTGGGGCCGGTGTGGAGGTTAAGCAAGCTATTGCCCAGAGTTGCTGCGTGGGGCCCATGATTAGAATAGGCACCGAGGCGAGAATTGTCAGGTCCGAGGAAATTGAGCCCAAGACCCGCTGAGGCGGAAATTGAAACCTGGTCCCGGGCCAGAACTCTGCATCTGGGTCTGCCGCTCTAACCATTGAGCCACACTCCTCCACTAGAAGCATACGCAGCAACAGCATACGCAGCGGATCATGAGGAACCTCCCATCCCAGGGCCTGCGTGAGCTCATGCTCCACCCCCCGCCCCCCTCCCGCAAGGACTTGTCTCATGACCAATTCCTCCCTTAATTGATAAAGCAAACAATCTAGAGGATCTAATGATCCAACTTCTTCCAGAAACATTGGTGACTTATCATGGATAGACGTCCCTTTAAACAAGCTTTGTGGTGGCAGAACCTGAGGACACACTGCATGTGACTTTTTCATGGTCCATAGTGGATCCTCTTCCTCTGCTGTCTAAACCGTATGCTGCTTCTGAAATGATCAGTGTCTCATCTTATGCTGCAAAGGTTGTCTTACAAAATAGGAACATTTCTTGAATTTATGGTTAAAAGATTTTTTTTTTGATCATCAATTTTATTGAAAGTTTTTATCACAACATACAAATTCATTGGTTGCAGTTCACTAATCATCAGGATAATCATAACAGTACACACAGGTCATAGAGAAACGGGCGTTCCATCAGGGCTTAACCCGGCAGTCCACACGGCAGATACAGTTGTACACAGAATAAAAACAAATAAAGGCAGATCATCACGGTGGAAGCATATTGAACCATTTGCCCCACACTTTACTGAATAGGTCAGGGCATCCCCGGGCCTCCTCCTGCATCCCGCACCAGTCCACCCCTCTCCTCCACCCTTTTACAGAGGGCGCCTTAGCCTGGGACCAGTCGCCACTATATCTCTCTTGGCAACCGCCACAGCTGTCCCCAACAGGCGCTTGTCCGCCCTAGAGCCATCGAAGCCATCAAACACCCCCAACAGCATACGCAGCGGATCATGAGGAACCTCCCATCACGGGGGCCCGTCGGAGGGAATCCAAGACGGAGGGAGAGGGGAGAGTGGTCCGAGATGCCCCTGGGCAGTATCGCAGCCCCAGAAACTAGCTGGCAGTCTGTGGTCGGCATCAGTAGGAGGTCGATTCGGGAGTGAGTGTGGTGCACTGCCGACGTGTGGGTGTACTGTTCCTTACGGGGGTTCCAGACCTGCCAGACGTCACAGAGGCCAAAGGCCGAGGACCAGCTGGAGAGGAGTTTCGCGGAGGCGGCACGGGCTCCGGACGGGGTCCCCGTCTTATCGCGCCTGGGCTGCAGAATGGCGTTAAAGTCCCCCCTACCTCCATAAGACACTGCGGAAGGGAGGAGATCACTTGTGTGAGGTGGCGAAGTGTTGAAGGCAGGAGTGGGGGGGAATGTAAAGACACAGGAGGCTCAAGGGGTGCCCCTCGATGGTTCCTAAGATGGCCACATAGCGGCCCTGTGCGTCAGACTCGGCTTTAGCCAGGGTAAAGGGAGGTTAAAAGATTTAATTGCTGAAAGAGCAGGCCATTGCTCTGCTGTTTTAAATTTCACAAGTGCTTCATCAGCCTTAGACCAATTAGGACCTCATAGAGCATATTTAACTGATTGGCCTGGGCATATCCTGAGCACCCAAGTGGTGCTTAGACAATAGCTCTGAGTTCATAGAACTCACTCTAGAGCTGATATGCTTAGTTGGCTTCTTTTCTCCATAAGGATTCCACCTCCTTAGCTTCTTAGTCTGAATAGATTAGCAAGTGCATTTGTTTGGGAACTGGTGATAAAAATTAACGACCATGCGTTCAGGTGTAGGTAGGCAGTGCTAGAAAAACTGATTGACTGTGGGTGGGCCTATGAATTTTCGTAGTTACCTTCACGGTGACAGCAGACACATGCAATGGTTGCTCCCAGAGTGTTCATATAGGGTTTTAAAGTGCTATGCTGAAGGTAACTATAAGCGGTATCTTGGTATCTACATCATGAATGTGCGGCTGTTCACAATACAAGGCAGCAAAATGTCCAGTGCATTGCCAGCACAATGGAAGGAAAAACACATTGTTCTGATGGTTGAACATAAGGGTTAGGACTCTCAATAACCAGATAGTGTTGACAGGCATTCAGCATACCCAACATGTGACCTTCATCACAGAAAGTTCAGACTCTTTCTTTTTTGAAAAGATGACATGGAGTTTCTTCATAGAGTCCTTTCTGAAAAACAAAATTCCCTTGCTGAGCCTCCTAGGTTTGCACTGTACAAATATATTTACGTAGATACATACATACATGGAAGGAGAAGTAGCGGGCAGGCTGAAAGAAGGCAGGCAATTCTTTGAACAGGTTGTTGTCATGCGCAGTCTAAAATGTTCTACCTTTGTACATAAGAGCTGTTGAGCAATTGTGGTAAATAAAGTTTACCTATGCGGAATTTCTATGCGGTAAAGTTCAATAAGAATAACTCAATCGAAAATGAGAGGCAGAGTCCGTGGCATCTGAGTTTATAAGGGTTTTATTCCATAAAATGGAATTGGTTCGAACCAGGTATCATGTTCCATCACCACGAAGGTTCAGGAAGGGATAGACAATGCTTTATTAACAGAGTACAATATATATAGTAAATGCATACAATGGTGATGGATACAGAAGGCGTAACAGCTGAAAAGAAACGAGATAAGAACACATGTGCGTAACAGAAGGCGTGCACGAGGGCGTACACGAAGGTGAGTGCTAGAAACGTCACATAAAAGTGTCACAGGTGGGTGGATCCATAGAAGAATCCTGCAGTGTCAGCAGAAATATTGGGCTAGATGTGCGCACAGGCAACATGACGTGTGATTGACGTGGAACTGGAAGGTGAAGGGGACTTGACATTTTCACTATACGGGGAGACAGAAGTCTGGCGTGTCAGAACAACCTAAACCCAATCATATCTGATATCTTGTGTTTGAGGAACTGGATTATCTAAAAGGAAAGGTCTCTCGGGCAGAGGCTATTCTATACTGACTGCTAGTGCATGCATATGCGACTACGTGTCTGCGTGTAATGCGAGAGGGGCATGGGCCTACCATGGTAACGGGAGCAATGAATTAACTTGCTCTGCAGCTGGGGAGGTGTTTACCTAAAACACTAGACAGGAATGTATTTTCGAGGAGCGGAGCAGATAACTTGAAGGCTGAATACAGTGTTGGCAGGCAAGCAGGCCGAGCCGGGCACCGCTCGCCGCGCAGGGAGTAAGGCAAGGGTCATGGATGCGGATCCGGGCTGCAGCTTTCAGAGGCAGAAAGGGCTCGATGGCAGAAATCAGGGCCTAGCTCGACAGAGCCAGGAAAACGTGAAAAGTGCACCGTGTAAAGACGGTGGCACGGCATACTTAGGAACTGAATAATCGATCCATTCATGGTGGATCCGAAAGAGGACATGTTAACGTTGGACGCAAATGTATTTGCGTCTTCATAGCTGGTTGTGGAGGGAACATACACGTACTTGAAGCACGTACATGGAGCCGTTGGGGTCTACGTTAGGGGACACAATTGACCATAAAAATTCATATTACCTCATTCCCTCCTTGTCCCCTACGGACCCTTCATGATATATCAATCCTCATTAATCTATCAATCTGTTCATGTAACATCATTTGCTCTTCTTTTTTCAGGCGGGAATTAGAACGTGAACGTGAATGAGGAATACATGATGTGGCGCACAAGCCGCAAATCGCTGGCCCACATTGCAGACATAAACAACAACTGAATACTATGAAAAGGGCTATTCCGAGGAAGGATAGGACTTTCCATCCCCAGGCTGATAACACGCTCCAGAACCAACCGGACCAAGTCCAGGTGCCTGGATTCTGGTGTATCTGACTTGCAATCTTGTGGAGACGGGTTATGGCTCTATACACTGATGGTGCGTTTTCTGGAATGAAAACACAGCAACTCGATCCGATGACTCTACAAGCTCCGCCCCTATCGGCCAGGATGACGTCAAGAACAAGACGATTTTGAAGAACAACAAGTCTCATAGCAGACTGTTCCTCTGTTAAGTTGCCTAGGGCGGAAGTAGTTTCATTCACTACTGCTTCAAGGGTTCTGGTTAGTTTACGTATCAGTTTACTATTAAAGACAGCACCTAAATAGGGAAAGAAGCCTTTATTAAAGTCTGTGTATTGCTCCCATGCCGTTTCAGTATAGTCGACAATCGGGAGATCTCTCTTGGATCTATTGTGTACTAGATGGGAGTCCCTATGATAATCAGGAGGGGCTAGGAAAACAGGTGGCAGAAGGAAGGCAATGTAACAAGTACCATCCCAATCTAGAGGTAAGCGTATATATGCTGTATGACCACAAATGAAATAGGAATGACGGGAAGCTTTGAATGTAGACTTGCCTTTGTCACTGAATTCGATCACAGTAGTACATTTACTATGACCTAGGTGTACTGAACCATTCTTTCTGACACACAATTCACCTTTGACTGGTAATACTGACATAACGGGTAAGTCTGGTTTTGTATCGGACTGGACATTCAGAATCATGAGGTTAAGTGTAAAATTACCTAATCCATATACTTCGTTTTCTAGATCGGTCCCTGTCCTTTGGGGAAGACCCTCCTTGTCAGGGAAACATACTTTATGCAGAACTGTGTTCAGATTTCCCCATACCCAATTGCCCTGGTAAACTATGGAATCAGAATTTAAAGAATTCATTAAACTAAACCATGCACCACAGGAACCATTGTGTGTGAACGGATACGGAAAGAGGGGCAGAACTCCCTTATACTTCTGATAGGGAGGGAGTCGGCCACATATCCAACAATTTGTAGCATTGCTGGTCTGATGGGAATGATGTAACATACTGATAAAGGTATTGTTGCGCAGCGCAAGTCGGTAAGATAACTCGTGCGGGGGCAATTCACTGAAAGTGTGCTCGACAGTGTCATTTGAAGAAGAATGTGCACGTGTGAAAATAGGAAAGTATATGTGTAGCAATATACTTGCAGCAATAATCATAAGACTCAGAAAAAACATAATCAATAATGTCACTATGCAGTGACTACGGAGAGATTTACAATATTCACGTTTCTTGAGCTGTTTCTGTCTATCTCTCTCTCTATTGGGGTCTAACTGATACATGTCAGAAACTTGTCTAACCGATTCACCTAGGGGAGGACTTAAACAATTAAACTGTCTGACTTGTTAGACCTCAACTTCATGCGAAATTCTTGAGAAGGAGTTTTCTCTACCAGGGGGAGTTTAGTATCAGTCTCTGGAAGGGGGCAGGGCTGGGAGTCTAGTTTTGGCGGCAGTCCATAGTGTCTTTTTACATGACTCGAGTGGAGCCAGCCCTTACGGCCCTCCACCTTGATTTGCTGTCCTTGTGGTTAATAAAACAAGCTTCGGCTCCTGCCAACGGGGCTCCAGCGGACTTCTCCTGTCGAAATTTCGGATGTATACTAGATCCCCAGGGACGATCTCGTGTGGCTTCACCCCGGTGTTGTCGGGAAAGGCTGCAGCTACCTGTGAACGACATGATTGTAGTGCAGACATCAAGGAAGCAAGGTAATCTGTCAGCATATTACAGTCAACATCAGTAATTTTACGAGGCAGAGGCGTCCCCCACATATTCGGTGGCCTACCAAAGACCACCTCATACGGGGATAGCCCTGTTCTAGAGTGTGCTATCATTCTCATGTAAAAAAGAGCAACTGGTAAGGCTACTATCCAGTCAACGCCTTTCTCTCTACATATCTTGGCAAGACGTGTTTTCAGGGTCTGATTGTGACGTTCCACGAGACCTGCTGCCTCGGGATGTCGGACACAGTGGAACTTCCACTGATAACCTAGCAGGAGTGATACCTGCTTCATGAGCTCGGACGAGAATGGCTGACCATTATCTGAGTATACGATACGGGGCAAACCATACCGTGGGAAGAATTCACGTACCAGCTGCTTGGCAGTGGTCGGAGCAGTGTAATCTGGGACTGGATATGCTTCTGTCCAACGGGAAAGTGCACATACAACTACGAGGACATACTTGAATCCTTGACAACGTTCCATCTGGATATAATCCATCTGGAGGACTTCAAAAGGGTGATCGGGAGGATGAAATCCACCTTGTTCTACGGGAATGCCTTTACCTGGGTTGAACTGACAACAGATCATGCAAGTACGCACTTTCTGTTTTGCTGCTGCTCGTAAATGTTTATTGAACCATAGGTTTTGAATACTGTCTAACATGGCTTTTTCTCCTAAATGTGCAGGACTATGTACTGTGTTAATGATAACTTGAACCATCGAGTGGGGGAGAAACCATGTGGCTTTTCCCTTCGTCATCCATCCCTGTTCTGTCTGGATCCCTCCTAGTTCAGTCCATTTCTTTATTTCGTCTGGTGTAGCATGTGTCTGTATATCAATTACATCTAGGGCGGGATCCCTAACTGTCATGCAATGTGTCGGTGTCGGGACTATTGTCTTTGTCAAGTCAGTTGTGTGAGTATGAGTCTGAGCTGTATGCTTGGCTGTTTGGTCTGCCAGGTCGTTACCCTGGGAAATGGTATCTGTGACTTTCGTATGTGCCTTGCATTTCATGATGGCTATGGCTGTAGGCAAATGTATTGCGTCTAACAGAGCTTGAATAAGGGGACCGTGCTGGATCTTGGCACCGTGAGAAGTTAAAAAACCTCTTTCTTGCCAGAGGACACCGAAGTCGTGTACGACTCCGAAGGCATAACGTGAATCTGTGTATATGTTAACTTTCTTATTCTTGGCTCGAATACAGGCTTGAGTCAGAGCGATGAGCTCTGCTGCTTGGGCTGACAGGGTGTCGATACGATTCGTTTCTATGACTTCAGTTTCTGTCGTGACTGCATATGCGGCCACTAACTCTCCTGTACTTGTTCTCATACATGAACCATCCACATAAAGTGTCAGGTCTGGATCTGGTAATGCGGTGTCTGTCAAGTCTTGTCTGGGTTTCGTCGTAATGGTAATGACTTCAACACAGTCATGTGCCAAAGGGTCTGTCTCACTTAGTGGCAAAAGTGTAGCTGGATTCAATGTATTGCAACGTCTGATTTCTATGTGTGGCTGAAACAATGTTAATTCATAACCTGTCAGTCGTGCTATAGTCAAGTGCTGAGTCTGTGTTCGGTTTAAAAGAACTTCCACGGAATGTGGAACTTGTACTGTCAATTGATGTCCTAACACTATGGAATCACTTTGTCTAATTGCTAGAGCTGTTGCTGCTACTGATTTCAAGCACGCAGGCAGAGCCTGGGCTACTGGATCTAATGTACTAGAAAAATAAGCACACGGTTTGTGTGAACCTGCTTGATCCTGTGTGAGTACTGACAGTGCAGTACCTTCGCGTTCTGTGACAAAAAGTGTAAAAGGTTTGCTGTAACATGGTGTTGCTAAAACTGGTGCTTGACATAAGGCTTTCTTTAAGTCGTCAAAAGCTTGTGTATGTTCCTGAGTCGAAGGGAGGACAGTCGATATCGCTGCCTCCTGTGTTGTCAACTGTATGAGTGGCTTGGCTAGAAATGCATACTGAGGGATCCATTGTCTACAGTAAGAAGTGAGGCCTATAAAGGCCCGTACCTCCTTTTGTGTCTTGGGTTGTGACATGTTTACAATTAACTGGATGCGGTCAGGTGTTAGCTGTCTCCCCCTCTTGGACAGCAAGTACCCAAGGTATACCAATTGCTGAACACAGAATTGCAGCTTCGAAGGAGACACCTTGTGTCCCTTGTCAGCCAGGAAATACAAGACTGTCAGTGATACTTGTTCACATTCTTGTTCACTTCGGGCGGTGATCAATAGATCATCGACGTACTGAAGTAGGGCAGTGTTAGCAGGCATGTGGAACATTTCTCAAATCGGGAATAAAAATCACTAGTGTCTTCGTCGTGTTTCTGTTTGCAGGCTGAGATTGCATCCCAGTCCTCCTTTTTAGTTGCTAATAAACGTGGCAAAACCTGTACTAACAATCCTGGTAATGCTTTAGTTTTATCCCCAAGACCTATACCTGGGGTTCGAGTTGTTTCTTCAGTTTCTAATGCAGCCCAATCTATCTTTGTGTCTCCCACCTCCCATTCTTTTTCTTTGAGTTTCTCGTAAATACCGGCAGGCAATAACACGTGCAATATTTTCATAATGTCGGGATAGGTGTAATCTCCCATGAGTAACATATCTTTTATTTCACGGTGGAAACCTGCAGGGTCTTTGTCATGACTGGGCACTATTTTCTTCATTTCCAATAATTCCATTTTAGTTATAGGCGTGTATACATACACATGTGTAAGGGTATTATCATTATTCCTGACTGGATGTACTTCTCGCAAGGGATTTTGTCTGTCTATGTAAAACATTTTCCTTTCTGGGGGTGGAGCTGAAACAAACTGTGGGTTCAGGAAAGCACTATATCTGTGTCGATGTTCTAAAATTTCTTTAATTAAATCGGTACCTAGGCCTCTCCACTTATTCATGAGTAACTCTACTAGTACATCAGGTAGGGGACCTGGATCAGAATGTTGGCTCTTATACAACGTAAGGAGGTGTTGTATCATGTACATACCAGCTAGTCGCTGTTCGTCTGGGGAAAGATTCAAAAAGGTTTGTGCTAATGCGTCATCATTATATTTATCGGAATTGTCAGCCCATTGTACTGCTGACCTGGCTAATTCTTGTTCGTCCATGGACTTGAGTACATGGTACCCCATTCGTTCTTGAAGTACTTTATCGGTAGCCTGAAATAGATGTTCAGGACTCCTCGGGTTTGACATAGCAGAGTGAAAAAGTCTCTTGCTTTCCGGACGTAACGTTTTATTAAAAGATCTACCCTTTCCTACATATGCTATTGTTTCTGTATGTTCTGGCTCCTCCTCCTCTGAGGATTCATTCTTGTCATTATCTGCTTCATTTTCAGCTTTCTGTCTTTCACGAAATACTGTTATTTCTTTACGGATTTTTCTGTACATGTGCTCTATACTTTTCTGTCTATCATGTTTTCCGTCTGCAATATTCTGACCCCATGTAGTTAGTACTTTCATCTCGTCTTTATTTACACCAGGCTGGTCTCGTTCTCTTATGAAACAGTTTATGAGGAATCTTAATATTAAACCTTGAGTGTCTACTTTCTGGTGTGCCATGGCCTCGTGAATACATTCCTGATCCTCCCCAGTCTGAACAAAATGATATATCCTGTCTAGATATTCTGCCATTCCTGGAAATAGAACTAAAAAGTTTCCAGCACGTCTTATACGTATTGAGGCTAGTATCATGCAACCGTCTTTGCCTGGTATTGGATCATATCTACAGTCTGTAAGATATTCTTTAAGCTTTTCAATTGTGGCTGGTTTCGGAGTACGTTGCATTGCTAGTTCTCTGACAGTTAATCGCTGTACTGGTGGCGGGGTACGGTAACCTCCTGTAGCACCTCCTGTAGTGGAGGCCTGAGCATGAACTGGCTGTAGGGTCGGTACCTGCTGTAACTGGGCTGGGGCCTGAACCGCGCCAGGCCCAAAAGGATTACCGGGGGGGATAACAGGTAAGGGTGGAGGAAGCAGACCGGGAGGGGTAAGCTGTTGCGGACCTGGGGACCGACGATCAGCGGGTGGTACAGGTGCAGGTGGGACATTAGTATATTCGGGGGCTACGTCGTCTAAATAGGAAGAAAGGAAAATATCTGCTGCGGTCTTGTGACGTACTTTAGTCGGAACCAATGGAGGGGGCAGATTTTTCGGTATTTCCGGGGTCGCCTTGGGCAGGCCCTCGGCCAGGACTGGATACAATCCTGTCATAATCGCGTTACTACGTCTATCGTGTTGTTCTATTCTAACTCGCTCTCCTTCTTCTAGTAGTTCCTTTTCTTTGGCTTTTTCAGAATCCTCTCTACTTTTCTCTGCTTTTCTGAGTGCTTTCTCTGTGCGTCTATGCGATTCTTTACGCCATAGTTCAATGGCATCTTTCTGTGACTGTCTGGCTTTCTTTTTCCATAACGCTTCCTCTACTCTCATGATGCACTCGGCATCCCATGTCCCTGTAACGGGCCATTTCTGATTCTCTGCTAAATCTTTAGTGTAGTCCACCCACAAGTCGAGATATAAGACAGCGTCTAAGCCGTGCTTGTGGTACATAAAATATCCGGGAGTGTCCCTGGGTGGGATGGGAACAGCTTCTTCGAGTATCCCTTTCCTAGTTCCTATCTGACGTAGCTTAGAGAACAGCGGCATTTTGAACCTTGATACTTGATACTTACTTGGACTTGGACAAAACTAATACAATAAACACAGTAATGAAGATCAAACAATCACTCATACCACGACATTAAAACGCACATTAAAACATTTACTAGATAACTTGATACTGGATATACTGCTAAACAGTACAGATACACTGCTAAAACAGTGCAGACCGGGTCTGCGTACCCAAACCCGTCTTGACCGGACACAAATTAATGCACCCGTCTTGCTGCATCCCCAGCAACGGTACTCACGGGAAGCACGGAACGGAAGGCCTCGGAAACTTGACACTGGACTGGACCGGACCGGACTGGACTGGACTCGACTCGTGACGTAGGTACTTCGGAACTGGTGGGCCTCTGAACACCTCGGACCTTGCTCTCTTGGCTGGGCTCTGGTCGGGATCCTCCGCACTCCTCACCGCCTCGTCTGGGTGTCGATCGCAGTCTCAGTCACCTCCGTTGGCCTGAGGGAGATACAGGAAATCCTGCGGGTACGCGTAAACGTCCGTCACGGCTGTGGCAGGGGGCTAGGCCTGCAACGCACCGCCGGCGCGTAAGGTGGGGGAGGGGTCCCTATTCGGGCGCCAAATTATGTGGTAAATAAAGTTTACCTATGCGGAATTTCTATGCGGTAAAGTTCAATAGGAATAACTCAATCGAAAATGAGAGGCAGAGTCCGTGGCATCTGAGTTTATAAGGGTTTTATTCCATAAAATGGAATTGGTTCGAACCAGGTATCATGTTCCATCACCACGAAGGTTCAGGAAGGGATAGACAATGCTTTATTAACAGAGTACAATATATATAGTAAATGCATACAATGGTGATGGATACAGAAGGCGTAACAGCTGAAAAGAAACGAGATAAGAATACATGTGCGTATTAGAAGGCGTGCACGAGGGCGTACACGAAGGTGTGTGCTAGAAACGTCACATAAAAGTGTCACAGGTGGGTGGATCCATAGAAGAATCCTGCAGTGTCAGCAGAAATATTGGGCTAGATGTGCGCGCAGGCAACATGACGTGTGATTGACGTGGAACTGGAGGGTGAAGGGGACTTGACATTTGCACTATACGGGGAGACAGAAGTCTGGCGTGTCAGAACAACCTAAACCCAATCATATCTGATATCTTGTGTTTGAGGAACTGGATTATCTAAAAGGAAAGGTCTCTCGGGCAGAGGCTATTCTATACTGACTGCTAGTGCATGCATATGCGACTACGTGTCTGCGTGTAATGCGAGAGGGGCATGGGCCTACCATGGTAACGGGAGCAATGAATTAACTTGCACGGAGACAGAAAGGCCGGGCCCTTTGCTCTGCAGCTGGGGAGGTGTTTACCTAAAACACAGGAATGTATTTTCGAGGAGCGGAGCAGATAACTTGAAGGCTGAATACAGTTTTGGCAGGCAAGCAGGCCGAGCCGGGCACCGCTCGCCGCGCAGGGAGTAAGGCAAGGGTCATGGATGCGGATCCAGGCTGCAGCTTTCAGAGGCAGAAAGGGCTCGATGGCAGAAATCAGGGCCTAGCTCGCCAGAGCCAGGAAAACGTGAAAAGTGCACTGTGTAAAGACGGTGGCACGGCATACTTAGGAACTGAATAATCGATCCATTCATGGTGGATCCGAAAGAGGACATGTTAACGTTGGACGCAAATGTATTTGCGTCTTCATAGCTGGTTGTGGAGGGAACATACACGTACTTGAAGCACGTACATGGAGCCGTTGGGGTCTACGTTAGGGGACACAATTGACCATAAAAATTCATATTACCTCACAATAGTGATTCTTATCTCGCCTTTGAAGCATATTGACAGATTGGTCAAATGAAGAAGCAGCCTAGTTAAGGTATAATGTCCTGAGACCTGAGAAATGTCATTGTTGGGATAAAGAGAATGTGCTCAGTAACTTTTAGTTAGACCTCTTGTTTTGGGATTTGTAGGCTTAAATGTGCTTCCAGGTATTTATCTTCCAGAACATTGGTATCAGAAGCAAGAATGCTTTTTCCCAAATAAATTGTGTAAATGCTTTTACAAAAGCCCCTTTGGCTCATGGAAAAAAGTGATTAAGGGGCACATGTAACTCTTATATCCTTCAGACACCTACCTATTGGCCTATAAAGCATAGCCATGGCAATGGAGTTTCCAAAGCCGCTCTGACTCACCGTGGTAGTTGTGTTCAGGTTTGTACAGTCCATACCGATAACTGCTTTGAAAAAAGGTAATGGATCTGTGAAGTGATGACATATATCAGAAAACAGCCTTGCAAATTAAAATAAACACACAAGTTAGGAGTTACTAATATTTCTGTGCAGTGCAAACATTCAATCAGTTTTAAGAACCCTTATAATTTATTAATATATATTATGCCTACATGCAATAAAAACTCACTTTTATGAACAGCGTACCTGATTTAACTACTGTTTACCTTAATAAACTGCCTCAGTTGGTACTAGCTACTAATTCAATGTGTGTCGTCTAGGGCAGTGGTGCAAGTGTATAAACCACATTGCTTTCTTCATGTTCCCACGGCAAGCGGTTAAGCCCTTTCCGTGTGATCCATTGCCAGTAAAGAGCAAAATATGCTGTCACATCCCTATGGAAGTGAGTCTGGCATCCCCTTATGAGCATTTCAGAAGATTGCTAAAGACCTTTTTAATTTCTCAGTCATATCAGTAAGCCTACTGTGCTGTAAATGCAGCTTCCTCCATTGACCTCAGCACCAAACTGCCTGCTTTACGTGCGCTTTATAAGCACTTTTAACATAACATAACATAACACAACACACAATGCCTTAGTCAACAGTGGGTCATCGCATAGCACTTATCTGGCACTGTTCGATCATGGAAGTGATGCAACCCATCCACATCATTAAAGCCCGTTCCTTGTGAAATTATGTGATCTGTTCTGCTATTACAGCTTCACAAATATGCCAGTTATAGGCGAGAGAGAATGTAATTGCAGAAAGATTCTAATTACAGAAAATAACCTGCTCAATCAAGATGAAAAGTTTTCTTTTTTTATCTGCTACTGTGAGTGTTCAGTGGTCTCAGAAATATAAAATGATTAGTAGAAACGTTCCGATAAGGTTTTCATTTCAGGTATTATGTGATTATATGCCACTATATTGTATTTTCTAGATTTATTTCATGAAAAGCACATGTTTAAACAGACTAAATGTGTTCTTTAATAAATCTACGGGTAGACGTGCTGACCACTAACAATCGCTGGCAGCTCCTAATATTCTGTTCGATTTTTCAGAATGAATCTTGTTCTTACAAACATTGACAAGATTTTCTCTTGGATAAAGATATTTTTTATCCATCACTTTGTTCCTCAATGTGGTAACGCCTACCATAAAGCCCTGCTATCAGTAGAATAAAGAAATCATGCCAAGTTACAAAATAAAGGCTACACAGCCAGCATTTATTTAATATACTCACTTTTAGCGAAAAATATCTAATTGCTTCTAATAAAACTCCTGTACGTTTGTGAAAATTTAGTTAAATATTGCCAATTAGTTTATAAGTTGAAAGTGTAATTTTCTCCCATGGAATTGAAAGGAAATGTGCCTGTCAACTCGGCTAGAGTGCAATAGTTTCTGAGTGGTCAGGCCATATCATGTTTTAAGATAGCTGCATGAACTTAATTGACGTATATTGAACCTAAATGCAAAACATTTACACAGTAAGTGGTTATCCTGAAAATATGTCTTGGTTCCAGCCCTCCTGAACTTATGTTGCACGCACATGGTTTACTCTGTTTACACTTTCATTTAATACCTGCAATAAGCCCAAAACAGGCAAATACATAGATCATCTCAGCCTTACATACAGCATATTGGATGGGCCCTTGCTGAAGGGTCAACGGCAAACTTTTTTGCTGTCCTACTTTTTTTCTGACCTTGTTCTTGTTGGGCACTTTACTGAGCAGCTCTAAGAGCATGTGCTGTCTCCCTAAAATGTGATAACATTATCTTTTCCACAATTTGCATATTTAATTTACCTATAAGTCCCTAGTAAAGTGGTAAACCATATAAATTAAATGCTACTAGTGGGCCTGCAACACTGTTTATGCCACCCACAAAAATAGCCCTTTAAATCTGTCTCAGTCCTGCTACTGCAGGGCCTGTGTGTACAGTTTTACTACCACTTTGACTAACCATTTAGAACTCTTTGCCAAGCCTTAAACTCCCCTTCTATTACACATATGTCATCCCTAAGGTAGGCCCTTGTTAGCCCATAGGGCAGAATTCTGTGCAAGTTAAAGGTAGGACATGTACTTTGAGTTTTGCTTGTCCTGGTAGTGAAAAATACCTACATTTATTTTTCACTACTCTGAGCCTACTCCTCTCATAGGCTAACATTGAGAATTCCTTTATACACTTTTAGGCTGTAATTCCTGATTGGAAAGGAATAGATCTGTCATTATTTAGATCTCTGGAATGATAATGATACATCGTATTTACTGGTAAAGCTGCATTTAACGTTACTATTGTAGAAATGTCACTTTTTGAAAGTGGACATTTCCCTGCTTTTACAGCTCTGGGTGCCTGCTGTATGTGTCCCAATACATGTCTGGGGCGGGTGACAGCTTCACTTTGTGGATTCTCTCTAGACAGTCGCAAACAAAGGATGATTAGGTGTGTCTGAGTACCCATCTGCATTCTGATGGCTCTTTGGCTCTTCCTAAGCAGGAGGGAAAGGGGACTAACACTCACACCCGAATAGGCAGTGACCCATCCCCACACAAAGGGCTGATTACCCCCCCCCCCCCGCCCTCCCCTACTGTTAGTCTGGAGCCAGGGCTTGGAAGAAAGAAAGGGCTTCTGTGAACTTCAATGACCCCTCTTTGAAGTAACCCCCACTTCAAAGGCACAACTGGGTATAAGTACTGGGGCTCTGGTCCCACCAACTCAGACACTTGTATGGACCTGTAACTGAACTCTGTCAGAAGAACTGCTGTGCTGCATTAAGGACTGACACTCTGCTGGACTGCTGATGTGGGAGACCTGCTGTGCTGCCCTGCTGCTCCATGATCCTGCTGAGGAAGAGCTGGACTCCTCCTCGCAACCAAAGTGATCTCCAAGGGCGTGTTGGCTTGCCTTCTGTTGCTTGAGACGCTGGGCTATCAAAGTCTCTACTTCTGCCTCTATTTCACCGGAAGTGGACCCAAATCCCTTCACCAGAGAAATCAACGCATCTCCAGTCTGTGTGTAGCAGAAACAGCGCATCAATCCTGTTCTAGGAGTAGAATTGGTGTATCGCTCTTAGAACTGCTACATCGCATCAGGAACCACTGCTTTGGAACCAACAAATCACTGTGTGGAGAAGATAGACGGATCACCCCTCCAGCGTGGATTGACCCAGAGCATTGCTTTCGGAACCGGCGCACTCGGACCCAGCACTTCGCTCAACGGACGCGATGCATCGCTGCCACTGCATAAAGAAAATCGACGCATCACCACGACTGTGGGCTTGACATCGCTGCAACGCTCATCTGCCCTCCGCATCTTGCTGTTGCCACCCTTGATCAAGATACTCTGTTCACTGGGCCTGCATGGCTCTTGTCCCCCGCAAGCGCTCCATCGCGTCGGCTTGAACTGTTAACTGTGTTCTGGTCCAGCGCGACCAGATAACCCCCATTGGCACTTGTTGCTTCTAAATGCTAGAACTCTTTATATACTTAGAAAATTCATAACTCAACTTCTGCTTAATGGATTTTTGCCGTTTTGGTCTTGACTTATTTTTAAAATTATTGTCTTTTTCTAAACCAGTGTGGAGTCTTTATGTTGTGTTTACATTGTGTTTCCGTGTGTGTTGCACAAATACTTTACAAACTGCCTCTTTAGATAACCCTGGCTGCTCCGTGGTAAGCTACCAGAGGGAAACCACAGGTTATCTTTTAGTGTGTATCTGACTTACCCTGACTAGATTGTGGTTACTGCTTGGACAGGGTGCATACCTCTGTCAACTGGAAATCCAATTTCTAACATAACTGTTCCTATGAAAACTGTTTAGATGTCCATTCAGATTAATGTTGTGAGATCCTTTACTCAGGGTTTATTCCAAGCTAAAATTGTAAAGTTTTGAGAGCACTTAGAGGTGACGTTATGATTATTATAATCTTAGATTGTTGGAGGTAACTTTAGGCCAGAAGGAACTATTCCATGGCCTTGTGTTTAGGAATGTGGGTGAAATAAAGGCGGCTCTTTCCTCCTCTACGGTTTTACACCCCCAGCTGGCTAATTATTTATTAGAAAATTGATCACAGTATCTTTTCTGCTCACCTCTTTGTTGCTCTATTTCCAGCTATTTCACAGCAGTGGAATCACAAAAGATCCCTACATGTAGCCTTTATTACTTTAATTTGGCAATGCATACTTGATATCACTATACAAAGTTAGCTGCTAATAGTAAAACCTTTTGATCCTATTCGTATAGGTGTGTTGAACAGCTTTCATGGTCCATGCCAGTTGTTTGGCAGATTAACATCATAGCCTAAACTGCTGCCTCGTGACAGGATTAGTCCTGAATGCTTCCAAACTACGCTTGTGATACCTGTCTTTTAGAAGCTCTGATGGAGTGTCAAAGACCCAGGAACTGTAGACTGGTAGCAATGTATTTTTACTGGTGAAATTGCTAGAATAAGCAGTTACTATAGAGTTGAATAGCCTTTCAGGGCAGAGGCAAATGCGTCTAGCAAATGTAGGTGACGTGACTAAAAGCAGATCACCCTGGGTTGGGGGGTGGGGGGGGGGGAGAATTCATATCGTTGGACTTGTCTGCAGTCTTCCACACTATAGATCATGCCATTGTCCTGGAACATTTTAGCTATACTGTCATCAAAGACATCTCTCTTGTGCCGGCAGTCTTTTCTGTAACAACAAACCCAGGCAGTGACATTTGCACAGTTTACATCTTCTGCACACCAAATTTCTTGTGAAGTGCCAGGTGGCTCATATGCCACTTTTGATTTTTTTTTTTGTATTCATATACTTTTGTCCTTGATCACAGCTTATGAACTGGATTTTCATAACTACACTTGATGGCATTGAGAAAGTATTAAATACCACACAATCATTCTGTATGTTCTTGCGAAACTCAAAATCAACCCGATAAAACAGAGGCAGTTTTTTTAGAGAAGACTCCTGGTTTTGGACTTGAATTGTGATCATCCTCCGCCCTGGTCGCGCCACCTACTCCCATTGTCTCTGTAAAGACGTCAGACATTCCTGCCTGCAATTCTATCGACTGTTAAGGTGTCACAAATATGTTAGTTCCATCTCAGAACCTAGTAAATGATCTTCCCACACCCCTGCTATCCCTGTGAGGCACCTGTCATACCTTTGGTAGTCTACTTGGAATGTGCTAATAGAAAATGGTTATGGCTTCCAGAGTGTTTTGTAAAACTAAACAAAAAGTTACAAAGGCTCAGATTGTAAAACTGTGGAGCATGCTCATCTACCAATCTGTAGCGGAATGAAAATGTTACGGCTGTGTGGAGGATTCTGTAGGTCCGCCCAATTGTCAGCTGCATCAGTTTATTACTCTGTGTGAGGTCCATTGGCCATCCCATATAAATAGACCTGAGCTACTGATAAGAAATATAGAAATTATATCATTGTGCTTAATTTGGTGTTCCAGTTCAAAGTACCTGTATATGGTATCTTTGCATAAAGCAAACAAGGCTAGTTATAAGTATCCCTCTGGAACAAACTGCAACCAAGGGGCACCAATAGTGATGATCATCTCATTAATAAGGCCAGTAAATACCTGGTTCTTTCTTGCATAGTCTTACAGTCACAGGATATGAAATGATGTGTGACACATATGTATGCTCTTAGCAGTGTGTGTGATTTCTTCAGAATCAAGGAGTCACTGGTGTGGGAAATGCACCAGATGTCATTAATAAGCGTGAAATGTCTCACTGGA
Organism: Lissotriton vulgaris; assembly: GCF_964263255.1. NCBI lineage: Eukaryota > Metazoa > Chordata > Amphibia > Caudata > Salamandridae > Lissotriton > Lissotriton vulgaris. The sequence continues at coordinate 1,746,148,196 of NC_141691.1, forward strand.
GTGTCCAGGATGATGACCACTTAACCCTTCCCAAGGCAGAGACCTCTTCCTTCCAGGACAGCACTAAGGAACTTTGGTTGGATTTTATCCCTGCAGCTACTTGCCTTTTGCCACTTAGCCTTACTTGGCTCCTAGGGCCCAGTCGCTGCCAGCTTTCCCATCCTTCTCCAATGCTCTAAAAGAACTACACATGCTCCAAGGATAGTGGGTGCCCGGGGGATTTTTGCACCTGCGCAGGGGTTCACCCTAGAGCACTTTCTCCCCACCTTCCACAGAATCCTCGCAATGGATGGATAATACCCAGGCAGCTATGGGGCCACCTTCCACAGAATCCTCGCAATGGATGGATAATACCCAGGCAGCTATGGGGCAGGCCCTGCTACTATGCCCATCATCCCTTCTTCTCAACTCCTGACAGCCCGGCTCAGACATGGGTCTCACTTCTTCTCTTATCATTATGGACTTTCCTGTCCATGACATCTTGCTTACAAGGATGAGGGAGATGGGCATCGGGGACAAAGTGCTGAGCTGGTTCAGCTCCTTTCTGAGTAGAAAAACACATGCTGTTTCTCTGTACAATTCATGCTCCACTTTTAAATCTGTCACGTGGCATCCCTCTGGTATCTTCCCTTAATTTCACCCTTTTAAACGTTTGTTATTCCACTCGCCCATGTGGTAGCGACTTTTGCTTTGTCGCTTCTTGTATACGCGGATGGCAAAAAAATCATTTTAAAGGTTAAAAGCTCGCTTCTGAGGCACAGACATTAGCGCTATCATGTCTGGTAGCATTGGACACCTTGATGAAGGACAACTCTCAAAGCTCAAACAGCTTAAAGATGGAAATATTAGTTTTCAGCAAATCAGATCTATGGTTTTCGTACTGGTGGCCTAGTTCTTTTGGAATTTCACCCAATCCAGTTGAATCTGCCCACAATCTGGGAGTGAACTTCTGTTCCAACTTACCTTTCAGAAATCAGTTTTCTTACACTCACATTCACCTACTATTTATGCTGAAAGTCCTCGGGAAGATCCCCTCTCTTTTGGCTGTTGATTTCCGAAAGGTAGTGGTACAGTGTTTACTACTAGGTAGACTAGACTATTGTAACTATTTATACTGGTCATCCCACCTCACTGGCTCTGCAACTCGTAGAAAATGCCCTAAAAGAACTGCACTAATCTCTGCTTCAGCATCCTCGTTACCCCTTTCCCTTTATTGATTACTATTTTCCAAATGCATCATTTTCAAAGCGCTTTGTTTCCGTCATGAGGTGTTGTCTCTGATGCGCTCTAACACCTATATGACCACACAAGTCACTGTTTATAAACCCATGCACAGTCTCAGATCTTCCCACTCTTTGGCACCTAACATCCTCCGTTTTAAAAATTCTCGCATGGATAGACAAACTTTTTCTGTACTCTCAGCTTCCTTGGGGAACAGCCTTCCTTCTGCGCTTCCAACCAAATTTATTTCAATTTCACAAATTACTGAAGACCTACCACTTCTCTCATTAACAGTATTTTTACTGCAATGTGACTAATGTTCATCTTCGGGTAATCACGCACTTTGCAAATAGATTAACATAACATAAAGCTGGGCTTTCCTGACATTGAACAATAACGATGGTAAATTAGCTAACTGCATTTTTCCTCCTTGCACCCCTAATATCTCTTGTGTCTCCGAGTTTGTTCTGCAGTGGTCTCGGCAATAGGAGATTGCTTTGAAAAAAGCACATTATCAATCTGAATACATTTCCCGTGCTCAGTCTTTAGTTTCTGTGCATTTCCAAAACTTGGCTGTTCTTGCTAAACACCGTGGTTGCTACTGCTCTTTTCCCTCCTAGACACCGGTTCACTCTTTCTCCTTGGTGATTTTACCTCTCAACTTTGGGCTTCCGCTCCGCATTCTCACTCTCTCTTAATCCTATTTCACATTCAGGGAGGCACCTTGGGTCATATTTTCTTTCCTTTTTCATTCAAGGCCTCCCCTTCTTATCACTTTCTCTTACTCAACACTTTCTCTTTTTCTATTCTTTCTCCTCCATCTGTTTTTCCTACTCCTACTTCATTTTGACGAAACGTAAAAAAATATATTTACTTTTTCACTTGCTTCCGCCGTCCTTAGTGCTTTACCCTCAATTTCAGTTTTTTTCCTTGCTCTTCCCGCCCCTCCTCTCTCCTCTTCTCTGCTTCGTCTGCTAACTTATTATTGTTCTTGCACCTCTTAAGTCTTTGACTTTCTCAGTCAGCCCTTCAACTTTGGCTCACACCTGAGTTTTCTGCTTTATGTCCGTTTCTTTTCTTTTTGAGTGCCTTTGGCATTAACATCATACTCCCTTTCCTTTACCTTACTTTTTGTCATCTCACGGACCTTATGTACTCTTGCGTAATCCTTGGTCCAGACATTTGATCCAGAGCTGGTACAGGTTTCTCATTGTGTGTTCTCCACTCTTAATCGATTTCTTGCCCCTTCTGATTCTTCTCCTCATTCATCTCCTTCTGTTGAGGACTTCCCTTCTGACTTTGGTGAGTGTACCTCTGACTCTTCCCCTGTTTCTGTATCTTATCCACCATGCCTGGATTCCTTCTCTATTATCTCTAAATCATACGTTCTCTTGCTTCTTCACATAGGCATACCCGCGGTATCATTATCTTATCCCCTTTTCTCTTCACTGGTCAAGCCTGTTTTATCCTTCCATGTTCCAGTCACTGTGTTTAATCTGTCCTTGTCTTAAGGAATGCTTGCTTCTTCTTTTAAGGCTGCACCCATTCTACCTCTTCCAAAAAAATTGTCATTCAAACATCACAACTTTGCATACTTCAGACCTGTTTCTTTACTCCTTTTCGTTTTCAAATTCCTCTTGCATCTTGTTCTTTCACAGCTGTTTGCTATTCGTCCTGCTCATAATCTCTACTATCCTGTTTCCACCCTGGGCATTCCACTTCAACAGCTCATCTTTGTCTCCGATTCACTTCTTCATACTCATCTCATTATGCCCTCTTAGTCCTTCTTGACTCTTTTTTGCTGTTTTCATTTCACGTATGGTCCTTTCCTGGTTTTCCCCCTACCTATTGATCACTTTTTCTGTCTCCTGGAATGCGTCTGTGTTTTCTCTTTATCCACTACACTTCAGGGTTCTGCATGGTTCTACTCTGGTACCCCTTATTTTCTCTTTGTTCAGCATTCCTCTGTACTCTATCGGTTCAGCTTCTGTCTTGGAGTCTTTAATGCTCATTGCTACGAAATCTTCTTCTTTCTCTGTTCCTCTACACTCACTTCTCCTCTTATGTTTCTGATATACAGGACTAAATGGTTCCTCATTTTCTAAAACTGAATCTGAGCAATACTGAGATTCTGTTTTTCCTATTCATTCCTCTTATCCTATGCTGCCTCTAGTGTTTTTTTTTAAACATCTTTTTATTGATTTTTCATTATCAAGTAACATACATAGCAGAATAACAATCAGGAGGTAGTCATCAAATATCCATCCCATTTAGTCAAGCTGTTGTGATTACCTCTCGGGCTCAGGGCTTCAGTTCAAAATTTCCACTAAGCCCATTGAGCTGGATAACTATCTAAAACGACTGGAGCATTACACCCCTCTAAAGCCCCTCCAGGCTCCCTACACTTAACCTCTAGTCTTTTATCCTTCTAGTATCCCATGCTCTTCCTCTGCTTGCATTTTGTCTTTAATTCATCCCTCAACTTTGCCCCTTAGTTTGCTGCCGTTGCAAATCTTGACATTTTCAGTACTTCAACATCCACGTCATTATACCTTGTATTTGCTTTTCTGCTTTGAAACTACTACTTCTCACTCATGTTCTCTCGCTTCCTAAATATTGCAATTCCCTGTATTGTAGCCTGACTAAATATCTCTCTACTCATCCGCAGTGTGTATAGCAGGATTGCATTTGACTTTTGCTTTCTCTTTACTTGTAACAGAATAGCTGGTTTCCTTTTTCTATTCTATTAAAATTTTGCCTACTATGTATTATTTATTCTACATGATCCTGCTTTATCCTCCCACAATTCCCTTGCATTATGCCTTTTCTCTCTTGGCATCCTGATGCTCAATGGTGTTCCCTCTATTTTGAACTATTCACTGCCTTGCTTTGAAATAAACTTCCTCTGACATTCATATTGGATCTTACTTTTCCTCTTTTAAATATCAATTGAAAGGCCATTTTCTATTTACCTGTTGTGTAACTTAACCATGGCTTTGGCCAGATTAGTTTGTTCTGTGGTTCATGTATTGGTATTGTTCGCTGTTCTTGGATAGTGCTTTGGATAATACATCTATAAATAAAGAAACAATGCATTTTACTCTTCAACTTACTTCTTCAATTCCTTCAGCCCTACTAACTACACACTGCCTGCCATCGAGGCACCACTTTCTCTTCCTCCCTACTCTCACCAACAGACCCCAACATTTGTCTTACAACTTCTATTCCGACTCCTACTGCAACTCACACTCAACACAGCATTGAAGTATAAACTATTCCCAGGTGGCTACAAGCCGGCATACCTGGCTATGTAACACACCTACAATAATTGAATGCTTGGGCCACAGACTTTTAAGATACCTATTGGTCATCAGCCAATGAAGTAACATATTTGTGATAAGATGTTAGGTACCCCTTTTACCCCAAAGTTGAGTCTTGTGACATGGATGATGTGCTCAGGTCCCACTAGAAATAACTTCTAAATATGGTCACCAACATGGGAGTACTACAAGTCACATGGTCAGCCTAGTAGGCACTAAGTTTAACTTAACTTATTTTTTATTATCGTGAATATCATGGTGTCATTTTCATATTTTGTCAACATTTGCAAACATTATCTTTTTTGTTTTATTTCAGGGTCAAGCGATCTCATGTTCCAGTAACAGAGTGCATATTTGAGCTTCCCAACCTAACATTACAGTCCACTAGAGCCCAGACACTACTGCTGCAAGCAATTTGTCAAAGCTGGTCTCATAACATGAGCAATGTAGGTTCTGCTCCCATAAACGAAGCTCTACTGAATGATGTTTTTCACGTTCCAGGTAAGGGTGCCCTAATTCCCTTTGGGAAATTGACATTTAAATAGATTTTAATTTTAATAGATAGAATTTTAAAATGTTAAGTTATGCGCAAATGGGAAAAATATGCTGTCAGTTTTCAGTTTGCTCAAACTGCTGGTTTTTCAGTAAAAGCTAATGAGTGATGCAAGAAACTGGGTGATCGTATCAGGAGGTATGACCCAAGTGTCAAAACAGTGCTGTACACGCCCAGAGTTTTAGGCAGCCCAAACCAATTCTCAATTTTCTGGCAATCTTTGAGGTTGAAGGAGATATCTGGAGAGAGACATTATGCTTAAATCTGATCTTGGTCAAAAAAGAACTGGTGATGTTAGGTTTCGAGTGCAGCCGGAGAATATTCTGAGCAGCCATGAAATAATAGCCTGCATTGCCCCCTAATCTCTCACACTTCCAACTTTCAAGTCTTATTAGTTAACTTTATCAAAGGGCACATACAATATACTGTCTACATCATCCCTGAAATCACGGGTCCATCCTTTTTTGTCGACACATCTTGGCTACAGGAAAGCCATGTATTAAAAACGTGCATTATATCTGATTAAGTATTTCCAAATAGTGTACAACATTTCCACTTTTATGCAAACATGTAGACCCCGGCACATACGCGCCAGTTTGAACACTGGTCTCCTAAGCTGTTCATATCAGATTCAGTTCAGATATAACAGGTGTGAAAGATTTTAAGTTTATTGGGATCCACAATGTGTGGGCTGGATTGGTGCACTAGAGATCAAATATATGCAGCCTAATATCTATATGAGAGGTCATATCCCTAGCCAGATTGTCATTTGCACCAGACACTGCATCATCCATACTTTTGGACAAAGGGAAACAAAGTAATAATTTGCATACATTAGCAGATTGACACATAACACATTAAGTTTACAGAGTTCCATGACAAGTCTTTCCATCTTTAATTAACTATTCACCATCTGGGCCAAAAAGTATGGATGCTGCAGTAACAGCTTTAGCTCTTACAAACCATTGAAGACCAAGTATGAAGCAAGAGCAGGGCTGAAGATTTTCAATTTGAAGTTATGACTATAACACAGCTGCAAGCACAAGGGGAGATAGTTTCATTTGATGTTCAGAAAAAACGGGCCCATGTGCTGGATTGAATACTATTTATTTATTTTTAATATTTGTAAAGCGCTGCATATACCCGTGGGCGTCATGGCGCTAAAAACCAATATTAACTAAGGAAATGTGAGGGGATAGACAGTTAAATAGAACAGATGTGACGGGAGGGAAAAAAGAGATTAATGAGAGAACAGCCAGGTTTTCAAGAGTTTGCGGAACTGAAGCAATGTTATGATAGCAAAGCTTAATTACAGAACATGACAACCTATATAGAAATCAGTTGATTTTACAAACCTTCAGCCTGAATTATCAGGCAATTCACCTTGCACCGGACCGCAAGCAACACAGGAAGCACATTTCAACTGCATTGGGGATTATGAGTAAGATATAATTTACTGTCTGCTAGTTTTCCATGACCACACATGACCAACCACTGGTATTGCACTATCTTCCCACAGAAAATTACAGGGGTAGAGAAATGAAATCACACATAAAGGAAATAATGTTAGATTAAAATACATTATTTTAAATAGTTAACAATATGAAGAAATATAATGTAACTGAAAAAAACTATAAAAAAATAGTACATATTATTTAATTATAAAACATTTTATTCCCTGTATTGACTTTAAAAATTAACGTAGCAATTGTTTTGAAGGAAAGATAACAAAACAAATTTGATTAATTCCATAAACCACTTTTAATCATTAATGCATAAAACATTTGTTTTGTTATTTTTTCATTAAAACAATTTTTACATTAACAGCTATTACTGCATCATCCATACTTTTTGGCTTAGATGGTGAGCTTGATTTCTGATTAAGGTTTGGGATCCATATGAGTTATTATCCTCAACCAAGCATGTTTGATGTATAGTTAATTAAAGATGGAAAGACTTGTCATGAAGCTCTGTAAACTTAACATGTGTTATTTGTCAGTCTGCTAATGTATGCAAATTATTACTTTGTTTCCTTTTGTCAAGGTTCGATGTCATCTGTATTTGCACTGTTGCATATTTTGGGGCCAATTACCATGTCGGGCAGACTTGCGTCCGCCCAACACCGTCTCGGAAACAGGACCAACAGACCTCCGATCGGCGGTCCCAATCGCCTGATTAGGATACGACGAACACTGTTCGGTCGCATTCCGACATTACCCTATAGAAGCATGTGTTACGGCCGTAATTCGACCGTAGTAAATATTCCCATAGGTAAATGGGAGGTGGTGGTAATCCCTGCACCCTGTGGCAGGCACCGAAGGGCGCAAGGGAATGGGGGCCTTGCTAGGAATGACCAGCCGGTTTCAATTTCGACCAGCTGAATCAAAATCAGCCAGTCGGAATTGAAACCAATTAACCTGAGGTCGTACGCCTTACGATCAACATTGTAATAGGCCCCTTTATGTTTTGGGTACCTTTTTGTACTGCTAACTCTGCCAGCTCATCACTTCTTTATTGTTTCTATTCTTTCTCGTTTAACATCCAGTAACTGCCCTAACCAACTGAGAGTACCGAGCACATAAGAATTATCTCAATTAATTGTGCACTGGCCATATAGCTTTAAACAATCAAGGGTCAATGTTATAATTAAATATGTGATGGTTCTGTATTACTCGTGGTGATGGTGGGGGAAAAAGAGGAGCAAACCGTATGTTTTTCTGAGGGTAATGTCTATCTCTGTGTTGTAAAGTCCAGTAAAATTCTGTTCTAGCATACAATCCAAAAACAGTATTGAAACAAAATAAATATAAAAGAGTCATTCTAAAAGACATTTATTGTAGCATCCCCAATTAATATGCTAAATATAGGTCACTAGTTACAGCTCCTTGTTCCCTCGGAAATGTCCTGAGTACCAAATATATTCTTTGGTTTAGTTCTTTGCTCAACCTAATAGTAACACTCCTTTGTAAGCATTACATGTGAGAGATAAACAACTTGCATACAAGTACAATAGCCTCATATTATGTTACATTTGTTACTATTTGAAATTAGTAAAATATGTGTAAATTGTTTGTTATCTGAAGGTATTGTGTTACATATGTTGTTATTTGAACTGCTGGGGCCGAGTTGTTTATGTAGCACATCATATGTTGTTATTTGAACCTTTGGGGGAGGGTGGTTATTGTCATATGAATTGTGTGTGAACGAGCAGGAGATGGTGCTGAGAGCATAAGTAGTGGGCATGGAACGTTCAACTGATTCATGTACTTGGAGCCGTAATTGAGGGGTTCTACTCGACTGAAGAATCAATATTTGGAGCATCAACGTTGTGGACTTATCCTCATAATTTATTCCGTTCTTGCTTCCATGTGGCCAATCAAAAGCAATTGCGTTTTTTTAAGAATCTACTTGAGATATTATTGAGGGCCATTATGTCTGTTTTTTACCTCCATATTGTGCAATATTTTAGCCTACATTATGGGCATTTGTGGCCAGGCGATTGATATCCATAATTAGACGGAGAGTTTGGGCATTGTATTGTTATGTAATTGGCAAGATTGCAGTATGGCCCTTGCATATAATATGTCTAATGCTCAAAACATTACAGACGATTGGTCACAATGATTCTCACTATAGCAATATCTCTGCCCACTGCAATATTCTATTCAATATTGTCAGTTTTGCCACACCCACACAAAATTAGAAATATTGCATCTTCTTGGCCTTACACACTACAGTATAATAAGGCTTTGGGAGGAGATAGTATGTCCAATATATGGAACAAGCAATAGTACCATGTATTCTTCCATGATCCGATCGGTCTCTCCTTCTGTATCTTCTACTTCCACGTGCCCATGTAAGGAGAATTCACTGAAGTAACATCATAACCAAGGCCCTTAAAAAGACCACATTTTAAGTGTTTAGATCGTTCATCATTAAATAGATTTGCGAATGGCTAGACTCACCTTAACTTCTTAATATTTTACAGAGTTCTTTCCCCAGTCAAAGTAAAACTGACATTTTACTTTTGATTCAGTTCGGTTTAGTCAGTTGGGTTTAGCTTGATTTATTTTTAAACCAGAGACACTTAAGAATGCTCCAACTCCTACCTAGAAGTTCGTAACTGGTATTTCACATCACATGAATGATATCATCAGGAACTGTGACCAGTTTATTCTAACCCTGTGGCATTTCAAATCCGCCGAAGGATTTACTTTGCCTGGTTGTCAGAACAACCCACTCCACTGCTAGGAAAATAGGTAGAGGCAATGAACATCCTTTATGGGAGTCACTTTCTGGTCGTGACAAAGAGATTGCTTATCTTCTTGTGATGAACAGTAACAACACCATGCATTAAATGTCTGTTGATTAATGATGAAGGCTACTTCATGTACGATATTCATGACTGGAAGCTGGTGACCAAGGTTTTCAAGCACAAAGTTTTGATTAAGAATGGACGTAGGAAGGACCATTTTTTGGCTCCTTGTGTGTCTTAAGCACTAGAATGTTTCTTGACTCGGCTATTAATAGTTTAATCATTTCTAACTTTTAAAAATTATTTAAAAATTTAGATAATGCTTTTGTTAGTGTTTTTGCATGCTTTATCAGTGATGACTGAAAGGCCATTTGACTTACTTCTTTCTCTTTGGAGGTGCCAATTTCACTTTATCTGGTGAGGTTAAGCATCAAATAGCTTCAGTGGATCCGGTGACAGTGAAAGTATACATGTGCAACAGCTGAATACGACTCAGCACTTCCCAGTATCCAAAATATGATAGTATTATTCATAATTTCGCTCACCCGTTAAAATACATCTGCTTTGCTATATGATTTATTTTATATATTTGCAAATTTGAACTCTCTTCAGCCAAGAGAATACAATTTGTTTTTTAGGTCTCGGCCTGACGTAGGCAGCGCATGCGCTGCCTCGTCATACAAAGCTTTTTGGAAACGATACGATTCCAGCGTGGACGCGGGGGAGACAAACAAGAGAAAAGATGTGCACGCGGGGATTGGATGCTTTACTGGCGGCATGATACACAGGGGATTTTTTCTCTCGCTGGCAGTAAAGCCAGTCCCCGTGTGCACATCTTCTGTCCCTCCCATGATGGGCCGCACTTGTTGTGTAATTCCTTTTGTTCTGCCAGTCATGCTCTTTGGCAAAGCGACACACTCAAGACGTGGGTTCACCTCAACACCTGAACTGCTGCTGTTAGCAAATCTTTACGTGCTGCCCGAGGCTGAGGGAAAAACTCGGCTAGGGATTTTTTTGAGCTGCATGGCTTCCACTGGGATTTTTAGTGGTATTTATCATTTTGTAGCATTGGATTATTTCGTGGCACTCTAGGCCCTTGAGGCAAGACATTTTTTTTTTTGCTTGGGTTGCTGTTTAAGGAATTTGGGGCCCGATGTAGGTGGCCAATACCGGTCGGAAACGGCCGAATTCAGCCGTTTCCGACCGGTATTTGGCCTTTTGAGATGTAGGGGACCTTTTTTTGTACGATTCGGTATTTTACCAATTCGGTAAAATTACCGAATTTGAAAAATACCGAATCGGTAAGTTTACCGAGTTTTAAAATTCGGGATGTAGGTGGGACTACTTTCAGTCCCACAGGCCCTTCAGATTCGGTATTTTAACACCCAATCCAATTGGGTGTTAAAATACCGAATCCAGGTGTGCATGCACATGTGTGCATGCACACCTATGCCATGTGACAGACAGACATGCCCTTGGGGCATGTCTGTGTGCCACATGGCACACAAGCCAGTATTGGGGGTGCTAGAGGGTGTCAAAGTGACACCCCCTGCACCCTTGCAGAAATCGGTAATTACCGAATCGGTAAATACCGATTCGGTAATGCCCATTGATTCCTATGGGCTTCAATGCCCATAGGAATCAATGGGCATTACCGATTCGGTATTTACCGAATCGGTAAATACCGATTCCTTCCGATTCGGTAATTTTTAAAATAAAATTACCTACATCTGCCCTTCTCTTTTTTACCACTTCTTAAATACCGATTCGGTATGAATCGGTATTTATGAAGTGGTAAAAAAGATTTACCTACATCGGGCCCCTAGTGTGCAGTTTTAAACTTTTGCTTGGTCTGTTTATTGTAACTGAAATCAGCTACTTTGACTGTTTATGATTTTCATGCCGTCCATCCAACGCTTTCCGAGGGAGCTCCCACAACTATCTCCCCCCGCATGACAAGGTGCAGGCGCTGCTGAACTTGTCCCAATGTTTGAAAACGTCATCGGGACCATTGCAGTATATGTGAGTGGGGCCCAACTTCTTAGCAAGGTGGACACCGTCCACCCTATGAAAATGGTGAGTGGAACCGTCAACACGCGTATACCTTTGAACTGTGCCATGCGTACAGGCTCCCTGCATATACTTTTGCATACAGGCACACATTGATAGAGTGATACCTGCACAGAGGACACGCGCCAGGCGGGTAGATGGGTGTATATCTGGTGCTCAGAGTGGATGCAAGTGTAATCCACAAGTGGAAGTGGCCTAATGTGCATCCCGAAGACCAACAGGGCCTGGATGGGGGGCAAATCGTTCCGCCTTCTGGCGGCTCGTAGTTGGAATACTCTCCCTCTTGAACTCCGTTCGGAGCCTACGGAGGCTGTCTTTCGCAGGGAACTTAAAACATACTTGTTCCCAAGGTGTTAGATGCAATAGGTTTGGGATCTGTATTGGGGGGTTGCTGAGGCCACTGAATAGCGCGGGGGCACACTGGTTAGTGTAACCAGGCGCTGTATAAGCTCAGAATTATTATTATTATTTATTAAGATCTTGTTAGCGGTCTTGCAGAGTAGCAGAGTAAATCAGTTTTCAGGTGTACAGTGGCGCGTTAGGACCAGTTCAATCTTTGCCTGCTCCTTAAGCCACGCCCACTGCGGGCCTCCAAACATGTCTGTGTTCACTTAGCCCAGCAGACCTCCATGTGCACATGCCAGCAGAATCATACAGCTGTGGGTGAACGCTTCCATCACTCAGCTGGTAGCATTCAACAGCCTGGGTCCTCTCCCACCAGTCGAACTTGACTGTCCTCGCACAGTGAGCAACAAACGTGGTGGAATGGAATACGATTCAGAGTAATACCCAGTGGCAGAGGTTAACTGTGACCCTCGCTTTGGTTTTCTCAGTGGGACCTATAGCCGACAAGCAGGCCCTGACGAGGTCCCGGAGCTCACTTTCTCATGGGGTTCAAGTGGCCCCTCACAGATGAGGACTAAAAAGTCCTAGGCGCTATATTTGGAACACCCCCTTCTATCTGTACGTCCTTAGCTTTTAAGGGCAGGTGCAGCCTATGAGGTGCACTGTTTGAATAGAGGAGTGCCCTCTTCTCTCAGGGAGCCGCCCGGTGGACTGGTGTCTTGGAGAGCTCTTTGTCCCCAGATGGCAGGCGCCCACCCCCCTCTGCATGAGTGTTGTCTGCCTTGGACTTCCTTTTTATCGCTCCGCCTCTCATCTGCCGGTTCTCTCTCCGCTTTAGGTGCCCGCCCAGACCCCTTTTAACCCACCAAACACCTCTACACTCTTGATAATTACTTTCAGGTATAGAGTACTTGCACTCCTTCGGTTTGAAAGTGAGTGTCTGCATTCCTCAGCAGAGTTTTAGTACAGTGGGGAGGGTGGTCTACCGCCACTGCTCATTGGCCAATAGGTACTCTGGGATAGTGAGTACCGTCACTGCTCATTGGCCAATAGGTACTCTGGGATAGTGAGTACCACCACTGCTCATTGGCCAATAGGTGAGTGCCCGCTTTTATTTCTGAGCCCTCGAGTTTTCAGGGCGCGTGTTGTCTCAGTTGATGTCAACACACGGTGTGTGTGCCCTCTTTTATTTCTGAGCCCTGCTCGTGTTTTTAGGGCTCGTGATCTCTCCATTATCGTGTGTGTGTGCCCTCTTTTATTTCAGAGCCCTCGTCGTGGGTACAGCCCCATACTGTGCTCCCGCCACTTGCGAGTTCGCTGGTGACACCCTCCTCTCATGGTTTAGGTGATGGGAGTTGAGGGGTGTTCTTGTAGTGGGGGGACACAGGGATGGGCATTACACTGGTGTGGGAAGGGATCAGGAGCTCAGTCTTGTATCGGATGGTTGCTGGTGGCCTGGATGCAGCTTGAGGGCAGGGATTCAGCCTTTATTTGGGTGTGATTTCAGTCACATAGTTATCCAGATGCGGCGAAGGGAGCGCATAGGAACCCAGGAGAGCTGGACACTATAGAGTATTGGGCCTTATAAGCCGGGAAAGTGTCTGGAGCACCTTTCGAGGGAGCCACTATACCTTCTCAATAGCAGGCTTTCTCTGTCGGTTAGGTATTTCGGTCTTAATGGTTACCGACTTGAAGAAAAGTAGGCTCTTGATTTCCCAGAGTGGCTCATGTCCATTGTTCAACATAGACTCTACTAGCAGCAGCCCATACATCCGGAAAGGATGACGGCCAAAAAAGTGAGATTAGGTCGTACATTATTCACCGGACAGTATACCAAGCCAATCTGCTGAGGAATAGAGCTCTTCATCTAGCCATACTTAATGCATTAAAAATTATATAGGTCTCGCCTTTCATCAAGTTAAAGCCATTTACTTTGTTATACAATACCATTAGCAAAGCAAATGGCTTTAACCTAATCAAAGGTGAGACCTATTGCATTTTCAATGCTTGTTTTTTCTGTTTCGCTGCCAATCAGGTTTTTGTGTATTTTTAGGTTTATGATTTATTTGTAGTACTACTGGCCGTTTTTTTCAGGTCTCGCCTAGGCAGTGCGCATGTGCTGTCTAGGAGGGCCTTTAACCACCGGTCTTCTAATTTTCAAGCACACACTCGGGCTTGTGGCGGCATCCACCTTGCGTGAGCGAGCAGCGGCGCGTCACAAGCACGAGTGCAGTACATGAAAATTAGCAGACTGCTCTCCCAAGCGCGCACTCACACGAGCTCACCTCCTGCTGCCTACCTCATCTCCCTCTCTCTCCTCACCCACATGCCCCAGCCACTCACTCGCTCTACCCTCTCCGTCTCCTTTTTGCTTGCCCACTTATTTTTTTTTACTTCTTCGATCTCCCATAGGTATCACGCTGCTCACGTTCGGTCGGCACATATATAGCCCCCAATCACAATTGGGATTGTGCTATTTTCCACCTTCTGCTTTATCATTTCCAGAAAAAAAATGCTTCTCGATCAAATTAATAGAAACATATAATAAAAAGATGCGCTACAAGTGGTACAGCGCCGCGGAAGGCACTTTATAAATGTAAACTGCCACCTTTCAGTTGGTGTTTGCTGTTATTCAGTATTATTGATGTACTGAGAGCCACTGGAATAATGTGTCAGGTATGGCCAATCATGCCTCGAAGTTGAGTAAATTATGCTGCAAGAAAAGGCAAAATGCTTCGTAATACAACACACTTGGACACTTGCAGTTCCACTGTAGTATCATTAGCTATTGGTCAAAGACACAGCCCTTGGTGCTCCATTGGGGTTCCACTGCCACTTTGCAGGCTCATGGATTAATGGGGCAATCTGTGGTGCTCCAAAAAGTTCGACTCCAGCATTGTTGGCTATTGACAACAAGCAACAGAAACCAGCATTCTTGCTTGATTCAAGCTCTCTACTTTACACATTAAAAATTAGGGCGCATATAACAACAGCTACTTTTATGTATATTTGCACCTTAGTTGATAACTGCGCCGGCCATTGCCCCTTTGCCAGGCACCTTAATACACCATAGAAACACGCTTATGAACACAAATTGCAATGCGGGGAAGTAAGGAACAAACGGAGATCAGCTAGCACAGGATTATATACATGCGAGCCCGCTCATTTTATCAGCCTGCCAGTGTCAATATAGGCACAATAGATATATGTATTTCAAACTTAATCCACCACTTACTTTACTCTCCTCCTTTTTGTTTTTTACATTTTTATGTCTAATCTTTGTAATAAACACTGGTCCAATTTGTGCAGCGCTTGCATCACTTCGGACACTGCTGTACTTTTCACTGCGCTTTGTTCTGCAGTACGTTTACCTTTTTGAGGCGCAGACACAACCGTATGTTTTTGAAATTATTTAGGTGCCGCTGCACAATGCTTAGCTGTCACAGCGCTTCGTTCTTTAGTGCGCGGCTACAACGGTATACGATTGGGGTTGTATGTTTCAAGATGTAATATATGTTTTGTGCGGTGATATATTCACCGGACAGTACAAATCTTTCCACCAACTTTTGTTTCCCGGTAGGTTTGCCCTTTTAAAAGCGCATATACGAGCATATGTTTTTTACACTGCTCAATTTTTTACAGTGCTTTGTTTTCCCATAGGTTTGTACAGACGTGCCCACATGAGCATATGTTGTTTGCACTGTTTAGGTGCCGCTGGACACTGCAGAGCTTTTCACAGCGCTTTGTTTTCTGGTATGTTTTTTAAGATGCGCTTACATGAGCATATGCTTTTTGTACTGTTTAGAGGCCACTGGACACTGCAAAGCTTTTCACAGCACTTTGTTTTCAGGTAAGTTTTTCCAGGTGCGCACACACGAGCATATGTTTACTTACTATAGCATACCGTTCAACATTACTCACATATAGTTTCTAATGGCTCATGCATCTCACTCCAATACATCCCTTTTATCCTCACAACA
Source organism: Lissotriton vulgaris (assembly GCF_964263255.1). Lineage (NCBI taxonomy): Eukaryota > Metazoa > Chordata > Amphibia > Caudata > Salamandridae > Lissotriton > Lissotriton vulgaris. Next base: position 1,746,163,940 of record NC_141691.1, read on the forward strand.
AAGCTTTCTCAGCACATTTACATACGACTAGACATCACCACACCATCTGCATGCCCTTCACACCATCTCCACACATTTCCGCAACACCACTTGTCATACTCCTTTATTATTCCAAGTAGATAGCTATCTTTTATTGCTTACTTGTCTACTTAAAAAGATTAATAACACTGCAGATATAGGTGTCAAAGAAACTATCTGCAGATATAGGTGTGAGACCACCATCACTGTACATATTGGTATAGGATCACCGTCTGCAGATATGCATTGATAGATCACTTTCACTGCAGATATAAGTGTGAGATCGCTATCACTGTAGATAGTGGTGTGAGGTCACCATCACTGCACATATATGTGAAAGGTCACTATCACTGTAGATATTTATGTGAGTTCACCATCTCTGCACATATAGGTGTAAAATGATCATTACTGCTGATATAGGTATGAAATCACTATCACTAAGCATATATAGGTGTGAGATCGCCAACATCACTTACAAGTGTGAAATTATTGTCACTGCAAATATAGGTGTGAGATCACTATCTGCAGATATAGGTGTGAGATTAACATCACTGCAGATATAGGTATAAGACCACTATCACTGTAGATAGATAGTTCCAACATTTTCAGTATTCAAGAGTTTAAGCTATTATCATTATAAATGACAATGCCTTTTATTTATGTTTTCAAAACAAAAACACAAATAAAAGGCATTGTTATTTACAATGTCACTAGCTCAAAGTGGTGTTAATGCTAGACTTATTGCATAGCCAATAGGTCTCGCCTTTGGGACCTTATAAGTGTTTAGTTGTCCAGCACAATATCCTTGGTGCAACAACATCAAGTGTTGCATGGCTAAACACTTATGAGGTCCCAAAGGCGAGACCTATTGGCTATGCCAATGTTTGTTCAAGTTTCTGACAGACTGCAAATTCAGTTTTTGTCTGGCTGAAACTAGGTACATATACACTCTTCTCTTAATATTTATTTGCTTCTCAACTAGTGCCTCATAAGGCTTTCTTCATATTGTGGTCCTCAAGCACCTCAAAACCTCCATTACCTTTTTCTTTGTTACTTGATTGGAGTACGTTGTACACAGATCCATGCTGGGCAATACTCTGTGAATGTGTTTGGGTCTCTGTCCCATTTTTCTATAGATTTGGGCATGTCATGGGTAGCTTACAAAGAAATGTTGTCCTGTTTAACATCATACGATGTGGCTCATGGTAATTACACCCTGCCAGACACATGGCGTGTTATTAGCTTGGGAATGTCATAGCCCTGGACTGTTGTGGCTATGAGCTTTTCTCCTTTTTTTAACCTACATTTCACCTCTCTACTAGTAGCTGGTCTGAGAGTTTGTCATTGTATGGAAATAACCTTCTGAAATACGAGACTTTGGCATACCTTGCACCATGCTTTGAAAAATTTCACTGCCTTTACATCTTTGTAATTTAGCACAACGTACATTAAGAAGTCTGTGCTGGATTCCCACCTAAATTTCACAAAATGCCATAAATAGACCTATATGTAACAGGGAGGTAGGTCCTGGGACGTAAGGTCAGCTGGCCCATCTATAATATTTTGAAAAAAATGAGAGCTGACCATAAATGTACCTATAGCAATTATTCTAATTTTATCCTCCTTTCATCATACTTAATACAATATGTTTGTGTTTAGCATCATATCTGAGTCTAATTCTTTTATCTTGTGAAGTGAAGGCTTAGTAAAAGCCTTCTTTCGAAGGATTGCCCTGATAAGGTACTATTCTTTCCTGGTCACAGATATTCTCACCTTCTCACTAGTTTGCAAATGCCTTAACTAAATAGACAAAAACAGATGTAGAGACATAGCAACATGGGACCCGATTATGATGTTGGTCGGAGATCCCTCGGACCGACATCATCGCGGAATCAGGACGATGCACACTTACATTTCCCTATGGGAGCGTGTGCTATGGCCATATACCGGCCGTACCACAAGCTCCCATAGGGAAATGGGAGGCTGTGTTCATCCCTTCACCGCGTGGCAGACACACGGTGCAGGGATGAACAGGAGGCACCATAGGGGCCCTCTCGGCACCCAGTCGGAAACCGAGCAACATAATCCCAACGCCAGAAACGCCATCCATTGGGTTTACGAGCCAGCTACCGACTGGCCGACATGCTCCTTGAGCCTGTTGGATCCAGCTGGACTGACTGGCCGGTTTCAATTCCGACCGTCTATATTGTTATTAAGCGGTCAGAATAGAAACCAAGGATCTTGATCGGTAAGCCTCCGACCTAAGGTTGGAGGTTTTCCGACGGAGATCGTAATAGGCCCCATAGAGTGTATTTGTGCAGCTCGCCATCCTCTCCTGGGGGGCCCGTTGGCTCTGTTGACAGATGTTAATTGTTACCCAACTTAGCAGTCCTTATTTTATCAACTTCAGAAGGACGAAAGGCTAAGTTGGTCTGCTGGGATGTGAACCTAGGATCATGATTCAGACAGTGATCTCTGCAGTGGATGCATTAGTCCACTGAACCACCAGACATGTTGCCACCAATCTAATTTTAGCTTGCCCCTCAGCGCATGCAGTACTTTGGAGTAGAGAAGTGTGGCTCAATGATTAGAGCAGCAGACCCTGATGCAGAGGTCTAGCCCGGGACCAGGGTTCAATTCCCCGCCTCGGCGGGTCTTGGGCTCAAAAATTCCACGGACCTGATAATTCTCGCCTCGGTGCCTATTCCAATCATGGAGTCCCACTCTGCAACTCTGGGCAATAGCTTGCTTAATCTCCACAACGGCCCCCACAACACTAGGGATGCCTGGCCTCCACCTTGGGGGTGCCCAGGAGTGGACGCCTCACAGGGAAAGCCAGGATGGGTTCCACAGCGGTATTCGTACAAGCGCCTTGAGACCCTTGCGAGTGAATAGTGCGCTATACAAGTATCAATTTACATTACATTACTTTGTATTGTAAACTAGCCCACCTGGCCCTACCTCATGGCTCGAGGCCTCTCCTGTGTCTATTCAGTGTGTAGTTCAAATTCTCAGAATTGGTCTTTCAGCTCACAGAAGACATGGAGAGGTGTGGCTGTGAAAGGTCATGCGGGAGTGCTGATACAGTTGTGTGCCTTCCACAAAATATACACACTTCTGACACTGCACTACCTGTACACACCTACCTTCATCAGTAGTATTTTGATACTTCATAGTATTGACCAGTGCACAACCTGCATACACAGTATGTGAAAAGAAAAAAAATAATGCAAGAATGAACACCCAGATTAGCTCAGTTACTCATTTCACGTAATGAAACAAAACACACACTTCTGATCGTCCCTAAAAGTCTGCACCACATTATTTTGAGGTTGTTGGTCAAGCCAAAGTGTGGTTCTTTCAATGTTAATCTACCTAATTACTGACTTGACCTCATTCAGACTTTTAATGCAAAGGTTGATCGCACAACTCCAAGTGTCACACTCTCTCTTCCATCCTATCCTTCAAAGCCTCTCAACTGCTAGTCCGTGGCAGTAGGCGTGCAGCCTTTGTGAGGCTCATGACAATGCCCAGTTGCCCACAACCCTTGCAATTTATTGTTTTTAGTGTTGGTTTTGTTAGTGTTTTTTCGTTGTTTGTAATATTGCTATTTTTAAGGTCACACCTACTAGTTATACATATTATTACAACCATAGTACAAGGGATAAACATACTGTCTATGGAACGGTGTGCTCCTTTTCTTTTTCTAACTCCATATACTTTTTCCAACTCCTCTTGCTTGATCTGTGTATTTGCACAATGAGCTCTACAGGCTGGGAAAGGTCTGTTGATGGTTGGCGGTCCCTTGCCTACATGCTGATGGTAAGGCCAATTTATATACTCATTGGGAGCATAAACATACCCAACACAGAGTTTGAAGTGCAGGTGATGGACACAGGTGTCGCACATTTATATATGAGGAACTGTGCCTGCTAAATTTTCTATGTTTCGTATAGCATCCAGTGGACTGTATTAGACGATGGTGCCACTAGAACCGCTCCAAAGCTAAATATATGGCCTCACACTTTTTTGTTATTCATCTTTTACACTACATACAGCAGAGTGACATATATACTTTTGTTGTATGGCGTTGTAGGATCCGAATGAATTTTCCCGATTCATGCCCTCATATAGGTACAATTCACATTGCCCTAATATAGGCATAGAAATCATTCCCTTATTTAGACATAGCCCATGCAGTCCAAAAACAGGCATGGCTACTTCCACCCGTACCAAAACGTCACAACAATTTATTGGATAATCGGCTTAAGCAGTCAGGGACCTCCCCTTGCTTGAATATTGATTTGTTTAAGAACTCATGTACTTTACAAAGAACTACTATTCCCTTGGGGTTCTTTACTGACGTTATTATGCTCGACTTTACGTCAAGCTAAGCATCTTCAAGATGTAAATATGCCTTCACTTGCTCTAGCAAGACACAGTAGTTCGGAGCAGTTCGACTATCTACTTGCCCGACGCAGCTCGCTACAGCAAGTGCCGAAGGAAGCCGACCCTCCAGCTGACATACTGATCGAGAAGCTGCATTTCTCTCGGCGAGAATCCAGCTCCAGTGTTTCCAAGCTCCCCTTGCGGGGTGTTTGGAAATTGAGTTCCAAGACAAGAGATACCAGACCTAACTCATTCTAAACTAAAGGTATAGAGCTGATTAGAACCTAAGAGAAATCTTGGATAGATTCTTGGCAAAGAAAACTAAACCTATGCTACACCACACTTACTTCTTCCCTCGTACTAGACTTAGGTTAGGTACATTGGTGTAGGCCTATTTTAGAAGCACCAGTTGAGTACTTTTAGTCATTATTATTTATGTATGTATTTATATATGGTTAAGAAATCATACAATGCTCTTACAGTATTATTTTATGATATTGTTCTCGCTGTAGGCATTATACTTTGCAGTCTGCATTGCGATTATAGCAGTTCACTTTACTTGCATGAGAAAGACGACTGTTCAATAAATCTCTTTATTGAAAACCCCAGTCTCTCTATTCTCTCTGCATCTCTGTTGAAACGAAGCATGCACGATTGACTGAGTGAAATATTTATCTATTGTTTTCGCGACTCTAGAGATACAATTCTTATTCTTGGGAAACAAAGTTGTGATGTTTATGCGGTTGTCAGAAACTAATCCCTTCTTGTGAATTCGAGAAAGTTTCTAGTGACCTCTGAGCTAGCTGGCACTCACTATTAAGTTTAATGTATTCGATAGAGACCTAGTCGACCTCAGTCCTACGTCTAAACTATAGGATATATTATTCCAATGCGCAGAGCCTATTGGGAATATAGGAACTACACTACTCTTTGGTCCTGAAGAATGCCTATAACTTTCTTATTCTTAAATGGCAGTAACATGTTGGCCATGTGAGAGGGTAATATCTGTATCCCTATTTCACTTTCACTTTTTAACCCTATCCACTGGAGGCACCAGAATAAAGTTTTTCGCCCACCAGGAGATAGTTTTACTCACATTTTCTTTGCACTGTGCCCCTCACTCTGCCCACATAGTGCTTCCCATGCTTTAGAACACCCCTGCTCGGTGCAGAGACAGAATATTGAGTATAAAATATCGAGTATCAGAAATATTGAGTCATCAATATCGTGGGTCAGAAATATCGACAGCAAGAATATTGTGGTTAAGAATATCGAATTAGGGTAAGTAATAACGATTATAAGAATATTGAAGTGTTTAATATCGTTTGGATAAATATACTTGTTAAAAAAATAGTTGTTATTATCGTTATGTATTTTAGCAGATATTTGTATGTATGTGATGTATTTTTTTGTATAAGAATTGTTTGTATTTTTAGTCTATGTCTTTAGTAGTTATTAATTTCTTTCAAATGTAATTTTGCGCTTTTAGTTTAGTCTGTAGCGGGTTGTGGGTTTATAGGGGAATAGGGTGGGAAGTAATTTAAATATATTAAATTTATTAATAGTTTTTATATTCACATTTTGCGTTTTTAGTTCCGTAGCGGGTTGGGGATTTATTAGGCCACTTGTGTGGGCAGTAATTTAATTATAATAAATGTATTGATTAATGTGTATTTATTATTTTGTTTAAGTGATATTTTATAGTGTTAAATGTGTAAAGTAATTATTAATTAATAATTGATTGTAAATTCATTTTAATTAATTAATTGTTAATTATGGTAATTGTGTAATTAATTTTAGGTGTTTTGTGGTGTTTATAGGTGTAAAAAGTGGGAAGTAATTTAATTATAATTTATGATTTAGTAATTGGTTGTTAATTGTTATTAATTTGGAATTCATTTTCATAATTGTGTAATTAATTTTAGGTGTGTGTTGTCTTTTTTATAGGTGTAAGCGTTGGGAAGTAATTTGTTTCTTATTGATGAATTAATTAGTTGTTAATTAATTTTTAATTATGGTGATTGTGTAATTAATTTTAGGTGTGTGTTGTGGTGTTTATAGGTGTAAAGAGTGGGAAGTAATTTAATTTTAATTTATGAATTAGTAATTGGTTGTTAATTTTAATTAATTTGTAATTCATTTTCATAATTGTGTAATTAATTTCAGGTGTGTGCTGTCTTTTTTATAGGTGTAAATGGTGGGAAGTAATTTGTTTTTAATTGATGAATTAATTAGTTAATTAATTTTAATTAATTCTTATTTGATTTTGGTAATTCTGTAATTCATTTTAGGTGTGTGCTGTGATTTTTATAGATGTAAAGGGTGGAAAGTAATTTGTATTTAAGTGATGAATTGATAATTGGTTGTTCCTTAATTTTAATTAATACATTGGTAATTAATCATGGTAATTGTGTAGTTCATATTAGGTGTGTGTGGTAGTGTTTATAGGAATAAAGGGTGGGAAGTAGTTTGTGTTTAATATATGGTTAATTAACGTTAATTAATAGATAATGAATTTGGGTAATTATTTATTTTCTTTGTTGTATTCATTTTTATAGGAGTAAATGGTGGGTATTAAATACAAGTTAATTATTTAATTATTATTTGTTAATAGTAATTGTTTTTGATTTAAAAATACGTTTAAATTGTGTTTTATTATTTTATAGTTTAATTTAGGAGTGTGTTGTGAAAGGTATAGTGTTAGTGTGTGTAGTCAATTATTGTTTAAAGTTTTTTTATTACTAATATTTCTAATTGATCATTAATTATGTAAATTATGTAAATAAATTTAAATAAAAAAATTGAAGTGTTTTGTTTTTGGTGTGATGTTATAAGTTGTGACATAAAATAAATAAATTAATTTTGTAATACATTTTTTGTTTGTAAATGTTTTCTAGTTCAAAAGAAATTTTTATTTGTATATGTATTTATTTTATTATATGTGGTACTTGTAGGTTTTTGTTATATGTAATTAATATTATATGTGTTCTTTGTATTTGTTTAATAAATGTTATTTTAATTTTGTAATATTGTTTATTAATTTGTATTATTTTTTTGTTTTTTCAATTTAAGTGTTTGAGTGTGAATAGTATTTTTTTTCTACAGTATCCAACTCTTTTCCTACTGTTGCATTCACTGGAGTGGGAATAGTAATTTTTACCCCTCCGCTATCCAGCCTTTTTCTACTGTTTTACTCAATGGAGTTGGAACAGTAATGTTTACCTCTTCGCTATCCAGCACTTTTACTACTGTTGCACTCACTGGAGTTGGAATAGTAATTTTTACCCCTCTGCTATCCAACTCTTTCCCTACTGTTGCACTCACTGGAATGGGAATAACTGTTTTTACCCCTCTGCTATTGAACACATATTCTACTTTTACATTCAGTGGAGTTGGAATAGTAATTGTTTCTCCTCCGCTATCTAACACTTTCCCTTCAGTTGCTCTCATTGGAGTGGGAATATTACATTTTACCCCTCTGCTATCCAACACGTTCCCTACTGTTGCACTCTTGGGAGTGGGAATAGTAATTTTTACCTCTCTGCTATCCAACACTATCTCTACTGTTTCACTCACTGGAGGTGGAATTATAAATTGAATAATTTTGCTATCCAACACTTTTCCTACTGTTGCACTGATTGTATTAGGCAATTTAAGTTTAAATACTTTTTATAGTTTAATGTTTTAATTTATTATAGAATTGTTTTTTATATTTAAATTATTTATGTATATATGTTATTTTTATATAATTTTAAAGTTTTAAAATTAGAGATAATAGTTTATTCATTATTTTAAAGTATATGTATATATTTATATGTATACATTATTGTGTGTTTATTTGTAATATTTTGTAAAAATATATATTAAAGTAAACTTATTTTGTTAAAATTAATATTAATATTTATTATATATTATTTTATTTGATATATACTTTTAAATCGATATTTTTTACATCTATATTTTTAACTTCGATATTTTTGTACTTACCTGTGTAGGTATGGGAGTCGATATTTTTGTAGTCTATATTTTTTTCCGGTATTTTTGACATTGATATTTTTGACATCGATATTCTATCAGTGAACCCCCTGCTCCTCTCCCGCTGGAAAGTTGTTGCCCACACTGCGTACCTCGCGGTTCCAGTGTTAGGAGGAGACCCTATGATGAAGCATGTCACCCTAGGGTGAGTGAGGGTTCTTGTCCTAACACAGCAGTGCTTCTTTGGTTCCTTACCCTTTCACCCATGTTATGTTATGTTATATAATTTGTAAAGCGCTCAGCTGTCACAGCAAAGTGGCGTCCCGGCGCTATTGGAACAGAATAACACAACCAGATGGAATACCAGACAAAGCTAGAGGAACAGAATTAGACTAGTGGAAACAGAAAGGTTTTGACAGCTCTTCTGAAAGGCAGTAGATCCAGTATGGCACGGATATCAACGGGTAAAGTGTTCCAGAGACTCGCTGCCAGGACACCAAAGGAGCGGCCACCCACTCTGGCTTTCCTGAAGCGAGGAACACAGGCCAGAAATTGACCCGTCGAACGTAAAACTCTAGAAGGAATGTAGTAGGAGATCGCCTGTGCAAGAATGGGGGGAGATGAAGCCTTTAAGATCTTAAAAACCAGGTACAAGGCTTTGAACTTGATCCTCTGCCCAACGGGCAGCCAGTGTAGGTCATAGATGGTACGCCTGGCGGAACAAAATGTAGGCAGGCCTACCAGCATTCTGGCAGCCGCATTTTGCACGCGCTGGAGGTGTGTCAGTTCAGCTTGGTTAACGCCTAAAAGAAGCAAACTGGCGTAATCCAGTCTAGAGAGCACCGTAGCTTGGACGATGAGTTGCCTGGTGGGGGCGTCAAAAAATTTAAAAATGGGTCTAAGGCTCTGAAGAACACCAAAGCAGGTACCGGCGACTCTTTTAGTATGAGGGGTAAAAGGCAAGTTGGAGTCGAGCCAGACCCCAAGGTTCTTTGCCTCTGTCACAGGAATGGGGGCTTGGCCTAGCTCCGGTGGCCACCAGCGGTCTCCCCAGAGATGAACCTGTTTGCCCAGAACTAAGACCTCTGTCTTCGCTGCATTAAGTTGGAGACAGTTGTCCGTCATCCAACTTGCCACCTCCTTTAGGGCAGTCTGGAATTTAGGGGCATCGACCGCAGAGTCCCCATATAGTGCAACCGCTAGCTGGGTGTCGTCAGCGTACGACACCATAGTTAGACCCCATCTCTTAGCGACATCAGCTAGCGGCTGCACATACAGGTTAAAAAGGGTCGGGCTGAGTGCCGAACCTTGCGGGACCCCTTGGGAGATGTTGCGGGGGGCAGATTCAAATGGAGGGGTGGATACTTTGAAGGTACGCCCTGATAGAAAGGAGCGAAACTATTCAAATGCTGTATTCTCCACACCAGCCTCTCTCAGACGTTGAAGAAGGATGGAGTGGGAGACAGTGTCGAAAGCGGCACTGAGATCCAAAAGGATCAGTGCCGCCGCCTGTCCTGAGTCCAACATCCTCCGCAGGTGCTCCACCATCGCCAACAGGGCAGTCTCCGTGCTGTGGCCAGCACGGAAACCATTCTGAGATGGATCTAGGATGCTTGCGTTTTGAAGATGGCAAGACAAGATTTTGTTGACGTGTGCCTCCGCAAGTTTGGATACCCATGGGAGGAGAGAGATGGGTCGGTAGTGTTCAGGTTTTGATGGGTCCAGGGTGGGCTTCTTTAAAATTGGAATGACCGTAGCCTGCTTCCATTTACTGGGAACAGTCCCGGACTCAAAGGATAACCCAATAAGATCGTACACAAAGGGAAAGCAAACCTCAGCGGATTCTTTAAATTGTATAGGTCTTAGTGGATCCGCCGGCGAGCCCGATTTGACTTTCGTAACAAGAGATTTAAACTCTTCCTGAGAAGGCTTAGGTAATGACGAAAGAGACCTAGAGGTCACAGGAGTGCATCCTAGGTTATTAGCAGGCATAGTTTGAGGGGGGAATGTTCGGTAGATCGCCTCGACTTTCTCCACAAAGAAAGCCGCTAGCTCTTCACAATGAGTCAGGGAGCGTTTTTCCATTGCCGCAGTTTTCTTGCTAGTAAGATCTTTACAAACCTTGAAGATGAGTTTTATAGGGTTAGGGCTGTTCTTAAACTCCAAGGTGTAAAATGGGGCTCGGGCTTTGCAAATGGCTCTATGGTATAACTTAATACTAGTCAGATAGATCTGCTTGAGGTCAGGATCGTATGCCTTACGCCAGGCTCTTTCTGCCCGTTTACATGCAGTCTTAAGAAGCCTGAGGGAATCATCATACCACGGGCTAGAGGGGCCAGATCGGACTTTACTCCATCCTGCAGGAATTAAGGTGTCCAGGGCTTGGGTCAACCACTCGCATAAATGGTCATATCCCGAAGAAACATCTTTAGAGGGGACCGGAGGATGTAGTGACAGAAGCTGATGGAAGTCGACCAGTCTCAATTTCCTCCAGGGGCGCTTAAAAACCGCCGGAATGGAGCTCTTAAAAGGAGAAATATTCGACATAAGCCGAACTTCGATCAGGTGATGATCGGTCCAGGCCATGGGTTTGGGTGGAAACGTGATAGCATTATGGAGATTCGTCAGAAAGGGATCTAGAATATGTCCGCCCACATGAGTCTGATGGTTGATAAGCTGATGAAGTTGTAAGGCCTCAAGATCTGCAAGGAAACTACTGACAGCAGAGGAGAGGGGAGTATCCAGGTGGAGATTGAGGTCACCGACTATACTAAAGTTAGCCGATCTAAGGGCCAGAGAGGAGATTACCTCAGGAAGGGCGAGCCGAAAGGCAGCGTCAGGACCAGGGGGTCTATAAATGAGAAGTCCGGAGATGGTAAAATGAGGGTTTATGGAAATTGCAAAATGGGCACTTTCACAGCCAGCTATAGCAATGGCCTTCCATGAACATGGGTAGCAAGTCTTAATCACAGCCACAATCCCGCCACCTCTTGAGTTACGATTCAGAGTGTACATAACGTACTCCTCAGGTAGCGCAAGATTCATAGCTGCTGTGGCCGCGTCGTGAAGCCATGTTTCCGTCAAAAAGAAAATGTCAGGTTTTTCGTCTGTAAGTATTGTAAAGACATCTAAATGGTGACAGACCAGTGATCTGACATTAAGATGGAGTATTTTAAGTGTTGTCTGACGGTGAATAGCAGCAGGGGTGTCTGCTCCACTAAGGGCCGTTTGTGAGGGCTGTAAGTCAGTGATAGGGAGGGGCAACGGGAGCTCCAAAGGACACGTGGGACACTGGAAAGGTCCACAGAGGGGGTCAAGCGCGTCGTGAGCGCATGAGCTTACCTTATGACGGAGACCAATTAAAAAGTCACCGGAAAGCATAGTGGAAGTGTCCAGAGTATCCTGCCCTAGCCCTGCCTTAGCGCTGACGGGCGCAGACGGGCAGGACTCTGGCTTGACTCCGGCGCGAATGCGGCGCGCACGCTGTACGCGTCCGCTGCGCGGAGCAGTGGCCGTTTGTTTTTATAGTGTAGCCTCTCGCCACCAGGGAGGCTAATCCTACCCAAAATGGCCGCCGCCGTCTCTCCGCCCGTGCCCCCGTTGAGACAGCCCTGAATCGTCCGGACGCTCAGGTGGGAGGCAGAGGAGCTGTAAGTGCAGCGCTAATTCTGTAAATCGAATTATTGTTGTTTAAAAATGTAAAGTTAGATGAGTGCCTCCACCCTCAATCGGTGGAGACAGGCGGCACGATGACTCCGCGTGTAGGAGCAGGGGAGGGAAAGGACTCAAAGGAGAAATACAAGCAAGTTTTAAAAACAGTTAAAAGAAGATAAAAGTATGACTGCCCGGCTCAAGCCTCAGGCGTCAATGGCAGTGTTCTCGCGTATAGAGTCCTACAACTGTTTTTATAGTGTAGCCTCTCGCCACCAGGGAGGCTAACCCTACCCAAAATGGCCGCCGCCGTCTCTCCACCTGTGCCCCCGTTGAGACAGCCCTGAATCGGCCGGACGCTCAGGGGGGGAGGCAGAGGAGCTGTAAGTGCAGCGCTAATTCTGTAAATCGAATTATTGTTGTTAAAAAATGTGAAGTTAGATGAGTGCCTCCACCCTCAATTGGTGGAGACAGGCGGCACGATGACTCCGCGCGTAGGAGCAGGGGAGGGAAAGGACTCAAAGGAGAAATACAAGCAAGTTTTAAAAACAGTTAAAAGAAGATAAAAGTATGACTGCCCGGCTCAAGCCTCAGGCGTCAATGGCAGTGGCATATACATAGTGTGTATTTATCTATTCCTAAAAGAATCCCACCTACTTGTAATTTTTTTCTTAGCCTCCCGTAGATATTTGCGAAAAGATCAGAATGGCACTGCTAGTGGAAGCAGCGAAGTGCTTCCTCCTCTTTATATCTACATCATTCACTCCCTCAGGCATTCTGAAATTCCCAAGTAAGTCATGCTGTTGTGAATAGCCTCCCTTGTGCCTTTCTGTATCCCTGTTTTAGTGTGCCCCTGCTGATAACCTGTGTGTGTTGTCCATTGTGAATTTTTTATTTAAATAAATATTGGGATCCTCAACAGGTCTCTCGATAGTTGAGCTTATAGAACTAGAGTTATGGAAATTCTGTTATAATATATTACTTAGTTCAACCTCAGGCCTATGCCGCCTTTGGGCTGTCTATGTAATTGCATTTTTGAACCTCATTGTTTGATGGAGAAGCTGGCCAAATCGGTGCTGGTTGACTTCAAAGAGATCAGCAACAGAAATGCTAGCATGTCCTCATGGTGACCTACCAAATGAGGTTTGCCAGTCTCAAGTTGAATGCCCATGTTGGCCCAAAAAAGAAGCGTTGGGTGGCATACTGTTTCCAACAGAGATAAACCGAGCTGCTATCACACTATCTAATACTAGTAAATACTCAACTATTTTCTTTTAAACTGAGATGGATAAACCTTTCTTTCCTCTTCGCCCTCTGCATAGAAGTGGGATGCCCTGGTTGCCCCTCCTATAATGTACAGCACTGTGGAGGAGTCATATCGGTAGGTACTGCCTCTGGATGTTCCTTGCTGCTCTACATGCCTGGCTTGTGAAATTCACCCTGGTGAGGTCGAACAGTTCTGCTGCTCAAGACATCGCTTTCATGTGATCTCAGTGCACGTGAAGCACTTGCATTCATTCCCAGGCTCCATCAGCCTGCCAAGTGAAAGCATACACCGCTACACAACACATGGATTGAGTTTTCTCTGAAAACCTGGAACTTGCTACCACTTTTCCTTGTCCCTTTCAGGTAGTTCATTATGTTGTTGATGGTCTAGTTTCATTAATCTGGTATTTTGGGGCAAAATTGCTTACAGGCCTTGCATTTCACTGTAGCGTGTGATCAAACGGGCCTTTTGAATCCCTTCCGTCGATGATGTCTTGAAGCTAAAATAAAATCTACTTTCCAGAAAGCAACTGTAAAAGTATTTTATGCAAGATTTCATGTGGGATACCTTAATGGCTGAATAATAAATTTTACCTCATAAAAATGAAATTCAATAATACAGTAGCTTTCTCAGCGCAGTAGCATCTGGTTGATTCTCACGAGGGCCAATATTTTCCAACTCATTAGGATCATGTCGCTCTGTATGTCGTCAACATTGACTTAGCCAAGCTACCTTTACTTACACAACCGCCAAACTATTAAATAGGTCTCTTGTGGAGTGAAGTCAAATATTCCTCTTATTTCGCTCTTGCCTTGGAAGAAGAGAAGAAAATGTGCATACTGTAACATTTAAACATCTGGTCTTAACCACATCAGGGCAGCAGTGAGGAGAGTAACAGAATTCGCTATTCCTCCCAGGTGTGCATATAAAAAAGGGGGCGGGAGAGTGCTTGCATAGTTCTTTAACCACTTAGGAAACAGACTGAAATGCAATCATTTGTTATTTCACATGCTTCAATTTTTGAAAACATTCAGAGTCCTTGTCACAAATGTTCTGCGCATAACCTTTGCTGTGTGCTTCACTGGTTATTAAACCAGAAGCCTACCAAGTCCTTCACGTCCCATAGTGTGGGCATCACTTGTTGCATCTTGGTGGTTAGGGCTTGTTTTAAGGATTCACTGTGCTTCAATGACAGGTTCTTCAGGGCCCACTCAGTGGGCATCAGTATGTCACACCTTTGTGGTTGCGGTATGTTTTATGAATTCATTTCATTTTTCGGATAGATCTTCCAGGGCCCATAAAGTGGGCATCATATGTGGCATTTTGGTGTTTCGGACATATTTTAAAAATTCACTGCATTCGGCTAACAAGACTTTTAGTGCACAACGTGTTGCCATCAGCTGTAGGGTCTTGGTGTTCAGGGCATTTTTTCAGTATTCGTTGTGCTTGACTGATGAGTCTTTCAGGGCCAACTAATGGGGTTCAAGAGGACTTGTCACATCTTTGTGTTTAGGGTATTCGCAGAGCTTCGCTGACAAGCCCTTGAGGGACCACAAGGTGGGCATCGGTTGTGGCATCTTGTTGCATAAGGCATGTTTTTTTTTATTTCAAAGTATTTTATTACTTTTTTTATAAGCAAATACATTAGCTTTTCTGTTACAGGGTTAGCCAAAACGTGGTTTGTAGAGCAGTGTTTAAAGCACTTTGAAATATATGTTTAGCGAATCCCCTTTTACTTAACTTGCTGAAAATTAGGCGAAGCATGTTTAAGGATAATCTGTGCTTCACTGGAAAGTATTTCATGGCCCACAGAGCGGGACCTTTACTTTTAAGGCATGTTTTAAAGACTCACTGTGGTTGGCTGTCTAGTCCTTCAGGGCACACAGTGTGGCCATCAGTTTGCGACAGCTTGGTGTTTAGGCATGTTCTAAGGATTTATTGATGGAGCAAAGCAACTCTTTCAGACTGAGAACTTATCAAAGCGTCTTTCTCGTTGCTGCAGAAATACTGCAAGCAATCTTTATGGATAGCATTTAGCATCATGCCACTGGATTCCAGAGCACACTGCTGTACTGAAACTTTGATGACAAGGGCCCTTTTCATTTGTTTACATGGGTTTTAAAGCATGTAATTTGAATTACCCACCTTTTCACCTTTTCACCTGCAAACCTTGTTACCTGCGGGCTTCCATTGGCTTTCCTTATTTCTGTCAATTAATGTTAGTGTTTTTCTATGCTTTTAAAAACTATTTGCAGCGCAAACTTTGCCTGAAGCTTCACTTTATACTCGACCAGTTGTAATAAAGAAGAACGTGGTTCAAATGAACCCACATTACTCCTGCTCCAAAAAAACAGACCATAGAATAATAAACTCAGGAGAACTCAGTACCATCGCGAACTTTCAATTACAAATATTTTTAAAGCGTAATTTTTAATCCTTTCTTAAACAAAAACAAATATAGTGCCACTGGAAAATCAGCAGGGCGGCTGTTAAATGTGCTTGGGTCATAAGATGAAAGCGCTTGGTTCTATGTATAACCTTCCAATTGAACTATTTGAGTACTATAAGATATGCTGTCCTTCAGGCCATGCTACATCAATAAAAACATGCCCTGTACGGAGGCTGCATTATAAATCACACCAGGAGGTTCAAATTCAATGCTTGCTGGCAGTGGCAGCCAATGTACCTTGTTTCATCTACTTTTACCCTTAATCAAGCGTGCTATCTCTGCTGCCATTATGAAGATGCAAGAAGGTCTTTGGAAGTCCAATCCGAAATGTATTTTTCTTATTAATGTATGGAAGCACAAATGACTACGACCTGGCAGTTCCCATAAATGTTGAAGGGTTTATCAATGTAATGCCTTTTAATCTAGTAGTTAAAAGTGGTATTTGGGCTCTCAGGAAAATGCCTCCTGAAGGTTATCCAGGTATGAAGGCTGTTCCCTAGAGGTTTTACTACAGAGGCCATTGTGGGAGATCGCAACCAGGGCTGACCTGAAGTAAATGTAAATGTATAGGCATTTATGTAGCGCACTACTTACCCGTAGGGTCCCAAGGCGCTTCGACCGCTGCGAAACCCTTCCTGGCTTCCCTGAGAGATGGTCCCTTAATGGGTATCTCCAGGGTGAGACCAGGCATCCCCGGCGGTCTGGTGGGGCCGTTAGTGAAGATGAGGCAAGCTAATGCCCAGAGTTGCCGAGTGTGATCGCTGATCAGAGTGGGCACCGAGGCGAGAGAATTATCGAGTCCGCTGACCCTGGTCCAGAAACCTGCCGCGCCGGGAATCGAACCCTGGTCCCGGGCCGTCCTCTGCTCTCGGGTCTGCCGCCTCTAACCAGTGAGCCACACTGCTAGAACAACTGGAAAATGAGAATAAGATAGATTTTGGTTTGTTCAGGTCCAGAAAGGCGCTAAATGTCAGAACAGTATACACTTGTAAAATCAAATACAGCTGTTTGTCACTGTACACTTTTGGCTAGAGATGCCTTCCACATTCACTAAGTCTCTCAGTAATTCCACGTAGATATTGAGAAATGAGGCACCTATGAAAACTAAAGATACCCCATAAAAGGATCTGAGTTCTCCTATAGCATCGAAGGAGTGACCAAAACGACTCCAGCACATTACTGCCCATACGTATGTATGTGTATTCAGTTAATAGAAGGACCATATGGTGAATGTTCTTTTGATATGTTCATGTGAAATTATGGCCAATGACTGAGTTTGCCTAAAAGACAACCTGACACCACTGGTCAGGCAAGAGAATTTGACCTGATAGACGATGTGTGGCTTTCCAGCTGAATTTGTTGAAATAAGATTCTATAATATAATATCAGTGTAGTCACAAATGGGAGGGACACAATTCTTCCTCCATAACATCCAACAGTTGTATTTGCATGACTTTTTGTAAGCAAATATAGAAACATTCAAAAGTACAGACTTTGCAGTGCCATGTAACAATCATCAATGTAATCCTCTAGGATTTGTGCACTGTTATAATATGCAATCTAGTTCTTTTAATGTTGTCGTTTCGACCCTTTTAGTTGAACTGCAAAGGGTCTCATCAGGACAATAAAGTACTATCAATAAAAGGAAGGCAGATTAAATGGTGCGTCATGAATAATGTCGGTCAGCCATATTGTCTGTTAGGAATTGGTTGCCTCCATTAGTCTCATTCAAACGTTCAATAGTGTGGTAACAATAAAGGAGGTGAGAAATCGCCTGTCTGTGTACAAGTATCCCTATTTGGGACCATTGAACGCCAGCTGTACCAATATCAAGTGAGGCATCCAACATTATTTATGACACATACTAATAAACATACTGTCCATTCCAAATGGCATCCTGTTTTGCTTTCATTTCATTGGTTTGTACCCCAGTTGGCTACCTTTGTTTTCATCTCCGAGTGCTCATCTTATGTTTCAGTTTTTTGCCTAAAATGGAATTGGAGGCATCTTAGATTGTAAGTAAATAATACCCGTCACCCTCTCCCAGTCTCAGTTTTGGTTTAATTAATTCTGGATCCTAGTGGCAACATCTCTATGATGCTCTGCCTGATGGCCTCTATCGGTCCTCCCTAAATGTGTAAGGCTTGTTTGGCTATCCACTCTTTCTTTTTGCCTCCTTTATATATCACATTTTGTTTTATTATTACTACTTTCACTTATTTGTATTATATTATGTTGTAATGCACAGCATGGTATCTTCTAGAACAGATTGGAGTTAATTTAGAGTAGTTCACAGTGATAAATGTTTTTACCTCCACTTCCATTATGAAGTTAGCCTAACTTGCCGCCAGCACACGGCGGTGCCTCTCACATTTCTGAGGCAGCATTGGGAAGAGGAACTGGCCCAATCCTTTATGGATAGGGAGTGGACTTCCGTGCTAGAGAGCCCAGTCCGGGTCCCTCAGAAGGCTCGCTTTCATCTCATCCAATACTAGCTAATTCAATGAACCTCTCTCACCCCTGCAAAAATTACCAGATAATTTCAACGCACAAATGCATGCTGCTCTAGATGTCATTTGCTAGATACTGACCTCCTGCACATTCTATGGACATTTCAATACCTCATCACGAACTGGCGGCACGTAAACACCCAACTGACCGCCTGTATGAGCCGCACAAACTTACACCTGGGAAACATGCATCTTAGGTTTCTTTCGCAGTAGCAAGAGACACAGAGTCATTACCTGCTTTCTTGAGCTGGGAATGGTGGTGGCAAAACGCCTACTCACCTAATGTCAGAGGTCGCCTGAACCTCTCCTTTAGTAGCCTGGCAGCGGTCACTATTGGTGTGGGCTCAAGCCAAGAGTATTGCGCTACACAAAGAAGACACTTCAGAGCTACTTAAAATGCCTATTGCCTCCAACTGAGACACTATGCTACATGACTTCTAGAACTACCTTAACTTTGAGAATTCAGATGGGGCAGCAAGACCAGAAGGGATGGGCGCTGTAACCTAGTTTACCGTTCTGCGCTAGTTGGGCTGCGGTAGCCCCCTTATAATGATTAGGACCTGCTGAAACCATTGATAGGGAATGTGTCCCCTGATGCTTGTCTGGGTGATGGTCAGGCAGACCCATGTTGGGCTGGTTCGTATTGTTACTCCAATCCTTTTGTTATTTTCTTCTCCTTCTTTCATTGCTTTGATGTATTCCACTGTCGATGGTCTTGAGACGGATGACCACCCATGCTACCATACCTTGTCGTCAGCCCTGCAGGGAGAAATCTATGAAGACTTAATAACGTCTCTTATGTGTTGAGCTATCTGTTTCTTTAGACCAATGATTGTGACTTTATATCTTCTCATTAACACATGTGAACCATCCATCTTCGGCGAATGCGATTTTCTTATGTTGTCTACTTGTACACCTACATGAAATTGTTGTAGTATTGTCAAAGTCTCAGACTCTGATCTATTGATCTGATAGAGCGCGCAGGTCACCCGATTCTTATTTTACCAAATATACGCTACTGGGCCCATAACGTTTATGTCACTTATTTCATAAATCAGGTATCCTACACACCACTATCAGTAATTCAAGTTTTTCTTTCTATTTATTTCCGTGTACCTGACTTACCAATCTCCGAGAAACAGGTACCTATGATCACCATGGATCAGGAGCTGAGTTTGAGATTCAAGCAGATAAACACCAATACCATATACATTTATATTTTGTTATACCTTGTAATAACCACAAACACAAGAAGTTTTTAAAGCTTTATCTAGTAAGTAAAATCTTCATATGCCATGAGAATGAAATTCATACAGATCAAAACATCTATAACTAAGATTAGAAAAATAGTATAACTATGAATGAAGGTAAGGAGCATCTAACATTTGGAAAGGTAACAGAAATGGGAAAGAAAAGGAACACGCTAATTTTGTCTAACAGATTTTTATCACGTTACTAAAGGTTGGGTAAGAACAAGGGAACATTCTACTAAAATACTGATTTGAGTATACTAAACGATATAGAAGAAACAATACTTTCAGGATGAGTTATTTTCTATAGGAAGGGTAACAGTGGAGCATACTAGAAATGCAAAACAGTTCAATGTTTGAGTAAGGGTAAGAAGAAGATAAGGAACATGCTAGAATAATACTGTTCATAAGAGTTCAAATGTTAGAGATAAATCACATAGGCAAGATTGCTTTATTAGGAAATAGGAGAGAAAGATTTAGATAGACAAACACCCACATATATTTATATTTACCTAGGACAGAATGAGGACTAACCCTGGCCACGGGTCAGTTGGGAAAGGCGGGAAAGGACCCTCAAGGACTTGGAATGCCAGTAGGCGAGCAGGTACAGCTCATGGACAGTCAGGACAGGATCACCCCAAGATTTTGGATCAGGACTGGGCTCACCAAAGGGTTCGACCAACACCTGCAGCTTCGGATGCAACGCCTGCGCTACGCCCTCTCTGCAAGGAATCTGCCAATAACCCCGATTGGGTTCTCGAATCTCCCAGCAAAGTGCTTCGCCAGCACTTAAAGGTTTCTCCACCCCAGACTAGGTTTGTGGAAATTACGGACAGAGTGCTCCGCAGCTCTCTGTATTAATCACCTATAGAGTTCGTAGGGTCAGTGACAGGTCAGCTATTCGGACAAGTCGGACAATTTCTCTAGCTAAACCTAGGCCAGTTATACTGTTTTAGGGTCGATGTACCACCCACAGATGTTGCAAGTGAAAGGATCCCCAACTTCGGATTGGACAAGAGAGGCGGTTAGGTCATGACACCACCTATAATTTGAACTTTCCCAGAATTAATATTCAGTTTTCGAACCCTCCCCTTACATTCCAGTTCCCATGGCATAGAAATTCAGCGCACAATGGGGCATACAAATTTATCGCAACATGTTACAATTTCAGGTACAGTCGAAGTCTTCTCCTGGAGCAGGGGTCATTTTCCCAGGAGCATCTTGACTTCGGCAGTCAGCTGGCTAAGTTCCACTACTGCGTGATTCGTTTCTCCTTCATCACGTGGTGGAGTGGCTCACCGCTCCCAGGCCCACAACAGTCGATACATGAAAAGTCAGCGAAAACAATTTAGAAACACAGAAAAATTGAAGACACTGTATACCATGATTAGCTTCACTACACCCCTTACTTTATAATATCTATAGCATTAGGAGTTAAGCAGAACGAAACAGCTGAGCAAAAGCAGCGGTGGCAAGCAAAGAGCATGTTAGAACAAAGCGGCCATATTTAGCAGTACTGCGCATGAGCGAAAAATTCCCTCCAGAACTACGAGTGCGTCACATCACATGGGTATGACCGACGCATGCGCAGACTAGAATCCCGCATAGCAGCGACCATTTTAGCTGCAAGCGTAGTTAGGATTAGTAAACACATAGGCAAGCATCATTGGGACACCCGCGTGTAGTGTAAAAGTGCAATATTAATAAACAAAACAAGTTGATTATGATATTACATTATGCGAGGTTCTTGAATTCAAGCAAGTCGCGTAACGTGCGAATCCTTGCTCCATCAGATCCATTGACCATGTACATGTTTCTTTAACCAAAAACAATGAAACAGATCTGAACAAAAACATTGTTAGCCTAACTTGGGTACATTTTGGGGATTTTGTCCTCAAATTTACTACAAGCTTGCCGTAAAAGGGAGTGGAAAACAGCCAAACATTGGTGGGAAAAAAGGAGAAAAAATGTTTATATCAATTATGCACTCATATTTGCACATTCTTGAGAAGTGAGTGCAAAATGCTCAAAGTCTACATTACTATATCTTCAAATGCTTTTTTGTTTTGGGTCGCAAGCTTTTTAACATGTGCCACAAGATATAGGAAGAGGTCGTCTTTGCAGTGGCCAGGCTGTATCTGTAAATGTGTTATGGGACCTATGTGTGCCGACCTGTGCCCGTTATGCCAACTCCCTAGTCTATCTACTGAGTTAAAATTCTATTACTCTTGCACTTTTCCCGTTGTATTTTATGTTTATTATAGCATTTAGTGCTGGCTTTTAGTAATGAGTTTTTAATTTTCCTTGTCTGTACTGTTTGATTTAGCCTATTTACATGCGTGATTTTGATTTTTAATTGTACATGTGGGATCTTTTAATTACTGTAACTCTTGTTTGCGTTTATGGCTTTTAGTGGCCGAATAAAGTATCTCTTGACTTGACTTGAATGCAAATGTAAGTATTGTGCTCGTTTTAGCTGTAAGTCTCTGTCCCCCCCACGATCTTTTGATGGGATATGGTCAAGGCAGAAGAGTCGGAGGAGGTTACTGTCACTCCGATGTTTCTGGGTAAAATGTCGGGCTACAGGGTATTTAGGATCATTATGTTCAATGGCTCTGGCATGTTCTAAAATCCTTCTCTTCACAGGGTGTTTCGTGCTGCCAATATAGCGCAATTTGCAGAGGCATTCCAGACAGTATACACAGTAAGGAGTTGTACACGTCATGAATTTGTTGATCCTTCTGGTTGAGGTTCCACCAGGGATTAGATAGTGGGTGTCTTTGGGACTAGTTTTACATACCTTGCAGTGATGACAAGGAAAAAACCCAGTAAGGTTTCCAAGTCTTAAAGTTTTTGGAATAGGGTGAAAGTGACTATGAACAAGCAAGTCTCTCAATGATCGATTTAGTTAGTACGTAATCTGCGGAAAATCAGAAATCTCCTTGCCTATGGTGAAATCTGATTTAAGGATATATATATATATATATATATATATATATATATATATATATATATATATATATATATATATATATATATATATATACGTATATATATATATATATATATACGTATATATATATTCACTGAAAAACCATAGGTTATAGACCATATATAGTTAGGAATTTGCATTTACAAAAACATTGAAAATTCACTGAAAAAACCATAGGTTATAGACCATATATAGTTAGGGGTTAGCATTTACAGAACCTTATTTTACTCGCACAAAACCATAGAAATTCGCATATATAGTTAGTTGCAATAACTATATATCGCGCACCCGCAATCCACTGCTGATGATGTCACATATTACATCATTCATGACATGGTCAGTGACATCACTGATGACATCACTGATGACATCATCCAGTGACTGTAAGTTTCTGTAAAGTTAAAATATGTCTTACATATTGAAGAATGAGTGGATGTATAAGTGTCTGGATGAAGGATTTAGTAGGTGCATGACTGACTGTATGAGTAAATGATTAAATGTGTCTCACTGAGTGCATGGGTTAGTGACTAAACTGTCTGAATGTGTGCATCAGTATGTCTGTTGTTGTATAAGATGCTGCATGTGTTGATCAGTAGCTATATGAGTAACTATATGGGTTATTGATTGGTTGCCCAAGTATTTGTATGGGAGACTGAGTGGGAGGTGTGTGACTCTGTGCATAGATGTGTGAGTAGTTGATTCACTATATGTATGGGTTCAAAAGTGCATGTGGAAATAGCTGTATGGGCGGTTGACTTTCTGCATGAGTGTATTTGCTACATGTCAAAGTAAGTACATATGTAAAACACAGTACATGTGAGAGTTGACATATATAAATAACTGTGCATAAGAGCCAGTGAATGTGTGAGTGGCTGTATGGATCATTGTGAACTTGTATCAGGGATTGTATAAGAGAGTAAATATGTGTTAGTATATGTTTAAGCAAGGTGTGTATAACTGTATAAGGGAGGAAATGGAGGAGTGATTGATTCTTTTCATGACTGACTAGATGTATGAGTAACTCCATGGATGAGTGACAATCTGTGAGTGTCTGTTTACACTGATTGTATCTAAGGTTATATTAGAGTCTGAAGAGGTTCATCGTATTATCACGTGAATGATATTATCAGTGATGTGATCAGTAATGTCAAAAGAGATGTCATCAGTGATGTCATCAGTGATGTCATTTGAGATGTCATCAGTGATGTCATTTGAGATGTCATCAGTGATGTCATTTGAGATGTCATCAGTGATGTCATCAGTGATGTCACTGACCATGTCATGAATGATGTAATATGTGACATCATCAGCAGTGGATTGCGGGTGCGCGATATATAGTTATTGCAACTAACTATATATGCGAATTTCTATGGTTTTGTGCGAGTAAAATAAGGTTTTGTAAATGCTAATCCCTAACTATATATGGTCTATAACCTATGGTTTTTTCAGTGAATTTTCAATGTTTTTGTAAATGCAAATTCCTAACTATATATGGTCTATAACCTATGTTTTTTTCAGTGAATTTCATTGTTTTTTTAAAAGCTAATATCTATAGCTGTAAAATATATTCTTTATTACGTGACGTATCACGTAGCCACGTGAGACGCCTCATGACGCGTCGCATAAACGTGACGTATCGTCTCTGCAGCGCAAACAAAACCCGTAACGTAAGCGCGCCGGAGCACGCTTACAGATATATATATATATTTTTAACCTTAATTAGACAAAATCCACACGTGCACATATCTTGATGCCTTGCAAAGGCACATCAAACAAACAGTCCCTACAATTTTGCCAAGTTTGGTGGAAATCTATTCCTTTAAATTTTATTTTACTGTTTCTCTTGGTTTTCCCCTTGTTACGCTTACCGGAACGCTACCCGGTACGCAAACCGGATGCTCCAAAAACACAAGATGTCGGACTCCCGTTACGCTGCCGGTTAGCTGGGAAGCGCCTCTACTGCGAAAAATCCCAATTTTTTTTTTCTTTTGCCCCGCGGGGAACTTTAATAGCCCCCTCATCAATCCTAGGGGGCCAGGAGGGGTCTACCTTACCCCTTTCCTTCATTTACACCTTTTTTTTCCCACCTCTTGTCTCTCGATCCTACCGAGAGACAAGATGGCGGCCGCTCCGGACTGTTTACAATGTTGACAGCCAATCAGCTTCTCCTCAGACTCCCGTTACGCTGCCGGTAAGCTGCCCGGTTCGGGTACCGGGATGCGCCTCTACGGCGACAAATCGCAAATTTTTTTTTTTTGCCCCGCGGGGCACTTTAATATCCCCCTCATCAATCCTAGGGGGTCAGGAGGAGTCTACCTTGCCCCCTTTCCTTCATTTCCCCCTTCGTTTTTCACCACCTCTTGTCTCTCGATCCTACCGAGAGACAAGATGGCGGCCGCTCCGGACTGTTTACAATGTTGACAGCCAATCAGCTTCTCCTCAGACTCCCGTTACGCTGCCGGTTAGCTGCCCGGTTAGCTGCCCAGTTCGCGTACCGAGACGCGCCTCTACGACGAAAAATCGCAAATTTTTTTTGGGGCCCCGCGGGGCACTTTATTATCCCCCTCATCAATCCTAGGGGGTCAGAAGGGGTCTACCTTGCCCCCTTTCCTTCATTTCCCCCTTCGTTTTGGCCTCCTCCTGTCTCTCGATCCTACCGAGAGACAAGATGGCGGCCGCTCCGGACTGTTTAGAATGTTGACAGACACCGGAGAGCCAATCAGCTTCGCTTCGCAAAGCTCCGTTACGCGAAAAGTACGCGAACTGGTTCGCTATCCGTCACAGATATATCTGTTTTTTAAAACGTTAATTTCTCAAAATCCACTGGAGCACATATATTGAGACCCAGCAAAGGCACATCGGGCTAACAGTCCCTACAATTTTGCCAAGTTTCGTGTGAATCCATTCAGCCGTTCGAGCTAAAAGTGAGGTCAAACGCCCTATGGAAAAATGAATGGGAAAAACGCGTTTTGGGACCCCCCTTTTTTCTCGGCCCCCCCTTGATGAAATCCCCCCAAATTTTCAGGGGCTGCTCAGAAACAAAATGTGCCATTTTCCTGAAAATGTCAGCCGATTCCGTCCACAA
Organism: Lissotriton vulgaris; assembly: GCF_964263255.1. Lineage (NCBI taxonomy): Eukaryota > Metazoa > Chordata > Amphibia > Caudata > Salamandridae > Lissotriton > Lissotriton vulgaris. The sequence goes on from NC_141691.1 coordinate 1,746,189,526, forward strand.
ACGCCAAAGTTATTAGACATAGAATTTTCAAAAGTTCCATAGAGAAAAAATCCTAACTATATATATATTTATATATATATAATATATATTTATATATATATAATATATATATATATATATCCGGGTGAGCAGGCGGACAAATTTTGAAATGAAATGATGCAGAGAGTTAAGAAAGATGAGGAGATAATAAAGAAACGAAAAGCGTTTAAATTTGAACGGGACCGTAGACTACCTGAATGGTCAAATATTTACATATGCAAAAAAATATGACAATGTAAAAGCTTGTGCAAGGAAAACACAGCAAGCCAACGTGGGAAACAAGACTGTCTCAATTTCCTCTACAGATGCAAGCTTAACATCAGATAGCGATGCGCAAAACGAAGCTGCAGGACCCTCCACGGTGGGGTCAGTGAAGCTGTCACTGGCGCAGGAGGTGATTTGCCTGTGTCAAGACCGGCACGACACTTTAAGACTAAGAGTCCTAGGGGGGACACAGGCAAACAGCACCGGGCTAACCAAAAGCGGCTTGCAAGGAGGAAATGTCGCAGGTACAAAACAAACCAACGAAAATCAAACAGCCAAGGGTCTTTGGAACAAACCGAAGCGCAAGGCGACCGCAAGTAAATAGGAAAGTCCATTATAAACCTCACCAACATCACTCTGTCAGCTAAAGATGAAATGATCCTAGGCTTAGGGTTATCTTATTGTCCACCATCTGACTTCAACTATGTGGATGTAAGAATGGATACATACTGTTTTGTACGAAAGTTGAAATTGGATAAATTCTTTCTCCTCCAACCAAAGAGAGGTAAAAAACAAACAGGGGCACAGAACAGTCCCTCCTTATTGGAAGCTGGGGATCGTTGCTCCTTTGATGAAATTTGGGGTTTGCAACAGGAAGGTGAACCATCTGTGGACTTGCCCTTAATGACATCTAGGGAAGATTAAGGTATGAATAATACTCCCTTCAAACCCAAGTCAACTTTTCAACCGATTTTAACACATGATAATCTAGATGTGTACCATGAGTTAGTTACCAAGGAGCTGAAGCAGCTATACAGAACTACAAACGGGAAACAAAGTGTTGCCAACAAAAAGAACCAATGTTATCAGAATCTATTAAAAAAATTGGAGTCTGACAAAAATATAATCGTACGCCAAGCAGATAAAGGCGGGAACATTGTTCTATGGCCATGGGAAATGTATATTGCAGAAGCGGAAATTCAATTGTTGGACTCTTCTTGTTATAGGAAAAGCAACTTGACAGCTTTAAAAGCATCTTGTCAGGAACAAAACTTGAAACTCCTGGCATGGAGAAGCGCCAAATTATTATCCAATGACGAGTACAACTACATGAAAAAAGATCACCCTGTAATACCGACTTTCTATTTAATACCGAAAATACATAAAGACAGCAATGTACCACCTGGACGCCCGATCATATCTGCCATTAAAAGTTCAATTGAGAGTATCTCATGATACATAGACTTCTTTCTCAAGGAATGGGTGAAATGCCTTAAATCATATGTATAGGACACTTCTGATTTTATCAGAAAAGTAAATAATGTTGTTTGGAGCGCAGACTGTTTACTAGTATCACTTGATGTAACTTTGTTATATACATCAATCAAACATTGTGATGGTATGAAGGATGTATAATTTTACCTGAACAAGAGACCAATGAATTTCTCTGCACACAACACAATGTTGTTATCTATGATCCAAATCTGCCTAGAACAGAACTATTTCCTTTTCAACAACCAAATATACCAACAGGTTAGGGGGGTTGCTATGGGGGCTTGCTTCTCCCCGAGTCTAGCATGTCTTCACATGGGACTCTGGGAGGAGCAGGTCCTAGGGGGCACCCTGAGGGCAACTATGCAGGAACATATACCCATCTACCTAAGGTATATTGATGACTTATTTATGGTCTGGCGAGGGTCATTGACAGAAGCCCATGATTTTGTGGAGGATTTAAACAAGAATGGCCTAAATCTAAGATTCACTTCACACATAGATGCCAGATCAGTGGTGTTCTTAGACACAGAGGTATATGTTACTGATATTGGTCTAGCTACTAGAATGCATAGAAAGCCTACGGCTGGGAACACCGTACTACACGCTTCCAGCCAGCACCTTCACCACCTGATCAATAGTATTCCCTTTGGGGAAATGCTACGGATCAGGCGGATCAGCAGTACAGATGCAGACTGCCAGAAAGAACAGGAGGAAAGCAAGCATGTTTTTTGTCCCGGGGTTATTCTGCCAAAACCGTCCAGCGGGCAATTAATCGATCATTATCTATTACAAGGGAAGAAGCACTAGCTGTCAAAGACAAGCCTAATGTTCCATCAACAAAAGATATAACAATCAGGCCCAGAGTCATCACCGCGTTTAGCAAACAGCATAAGGAAATCCGGCGGATTTTCTATAAAAATTGGAATTTAATAACAGGGGATCCTGTTATTTGTAAATACATTACGAGTAAACCTAATATAACATTTAGAAAATCCATATTTATGGCAGACAAATTAGTAAGCAATTTACTTGAGAAACCGGTTTCCGCTACATGGGGGGCCCTTAATGGAGGATTCAAGAAGTGCTCCGTCTGCAAGGCATGCAGACATGGGTGTAATAAAACCCAATACACAGTGCCATTTAAAAAAACAAGCCTGTACAAATCAAAAAGTGCATGACATGTAGGACTGATTTTGTAGTCTATGTGCTGCAATGCCCCTGTGAAATCCGATATGTGGGTAGCACCCGCCTACCTGTGCACAAGCGGATATTGCAGCATATAAGGGCCATCGTAGGGAGGGATCAGGCATACCCAGTGGCCCGTCACTTTGAAAGCCTACATAACAGTGATCCATCAGTTTTACAATACTATTCCATAGACTGTGTCATGCCACTCAAGAGAGGGGGTGATAGAGATGCGAAGCTTCGATTATTGGAGACTCGGTATATAATAGAACTGGACAGTAAGACCCCGCGGGGTCTGAACGCAAGTGAAGATTTATACACGTATCTTTAAGTCTGTAGTCGAAACATACCGAAGTCTTTCCAGTGCTATTGTTTTTAAATCCTCTTTGCACTTTATACCCACTATCTCCCTGGAACTAGAGTTAAATACAAACAACATTGTACTGAACAGTATCATATATAAGGGATGTAGCAGTTTTTACAATTAATGTGGAGTAAGAATCACCAAAAATGCTCAACAACCTCCTTCCACATCCTTCCGTGATTTTATAATTCAATTTATGATTTATTATACACAGATTTGCACTATTTAGCACTTTATGGGTGGGATTCGTGATGAGACCTTTTAACATACAATTTGAGCATATATGAATTGGTTTGGTTAACAACCATTGTATACCCTTATGAAATTGTGGTTTTATAACTGGACATTGACATGTATCAAAATAATTTTTTTATAATGATGTTTATTGAAGTTTTTACAGAACTTTATTTATATTGTCGAAATTTGCACATAACAACTGCGGCTGGGTTGCACAACCCCTCAAAAAAGTTTTTTTAATAGGAGCTTCTTTTTACTAATTACAGACACTTTGTCTTTTATTGTAAATAATGAATATATAATAATGTTTTATACTGTTTTATATATTTTCCTCCTATTTTTCTAAACAGTGTAATAATGTATGTAACATGTTAAATTATTTTTTGCATACTTTGCACTGCATATTGTTGCACATTCTATTGTCTAAGTTATGGAAGTATGGCACTGTGCCATTGATTCAACACAAAGAGAGATCAGGAATAACACTGATCACTATAGGGTTAATAAGGGTAGGCTGTGACCATCTAGCGCCACCCCCCTTTTTTGAGCTCAATAAGTACCCTCATCACTTTCAAGCAATGTATCATGTGATCAAGCCTCTGGCTAGAGGCGAAACGCGTCATGCGGGCTTGCTGGGCGTTATTCTACCTTATGGAATAAAACACTGATTACGCACCAGAAATTGGGTCTGACTTATTTGTTCTTTAAAGCAGTCCAAGCAGAGTGACTGGGATGCAGGAGCGTCGGACGGCGTGAATGGAATATATATATATATATATATATTACCTACTGGCAGTCGCAAGTAGGTAGTTATAGCTAGGACCTAGTTTCCGGTTTCTATAAGGAAAGCATTTGTGACTTGCCTATAACTTTGATGCCGTTTGACCAATGTGTTTGAAATTTCCCTAAAAAAATGTCAAAGTAAGTTCTGTGTATCATCGAAAGTTTGGGGGTAATCCGTGCAGTGGAGACCAAGAATTAGTGGCGCGAAAAATTGTGCGTTGGTAATGTTAATTTTTATTTTATATTATAGATATATATTATATATATATATATATATATATATATATATAAAAATATATATATATATATATATATATGTTAGTTCCATGTTTGCCGTGATTAAATGCTGGAACACTATGGATGAATAAATCGATTTGCAGCGCACACACTGGTCTCTGTGGATTTGTGGATTTATAACACGCTGGAGGGAGTGCATATACACGGCTGCTGCTGTGTTTCTGTGGAAAATAATATATATATATATATATATATATATATATATATATATATATATATATATATATATATATATATATATATATATATATATATATGTTACATATATATATGTTACAGCTTCCAACATCACACTCTTCGGTACAGCGAAAAAGTACTCACGGGGGAGAGTCCAAAATTCATTTATTTACGGACTCACGAACGCACAACGCACAAATGGTTGCGTTTGTGAGACCGTAAATAAATGAATTTTGGACTCGCTCCAGTGAGTGCTTTTTAGGTTTTGCCTAGCCAATGCGTACGAAGTACGCATGTGCTAGAAAAAACTTAATGATTTCTGTGTGTGTGGACTGGACCGTCCCCACTCTCCCATTGGCTAGCTCCATAAATGGAGGCTAGCCATTGGGAGCCGAATCTGTCCGTCAAGGCCGGACCAGATTCGGGGGCGTTCCCGAGATTTTTTGGCTTTTGGCGACGTCATGAAGATGTCTCCACTGTGGGCGTGCTCGCCTTTCCCGCCCGCTCTCGCTGAATTCCCCACCCCTCCCTCGGAACTGAAGCCTTTGCCCGGTATGTTTTTCTCATTTTTGTGAGTGCTTGCTGTCTTCCCCCACCCCCCCTCCCACTGTCCGTGTGCCCTACGGCCCCCCCCTCCCGCTGTCTATGTGTTCCCGTTCCCGCACCCCCCCTGACACTGTGTGCCCGTTCCCTCCTCCCCCCCGTGTCTCCGGCATTGTAATGCTTGTTGGGCTTGTTTTGGTAGGACAAATGTTTGTTTTGGGCTTCTTTTGAAAGTGAGTGGGGCCAGGAAGCTATTGCTTGCCTTGTTCCATGTCTGAGGTGGGTTTCATGATCCGTCTCGTCTCTCCTTGCAGTTCAGTTCTGAATCATAGCTGCCAAGGTTTCAGATTGCTTTGTGTGACATTTTCAGAATTGTACTTTAATTATGAGTGACATTTAATGACTACGAGTGACGACGGAAGGAGGGAGACGTCACGTCCTGCTTCCAAAGTCGGGGGGTTTGTTACGGGCGAATTTGCGATGGCGCTTTAATCATGGCGCATGCAGCGCTGCCTCCTTCTGCTTCCCGCACCGGTCCGGGCTGCTGCGTGCAGTCAAAATCTAATGGACCAGCACCGCGCCTAATTCAGTTACAGCTGAGCTGCACGTCACCCAGTGATCGGCGATTGCAGCGGCCGGTGGTCGGAACACATCGCAAAGAAAGAAAGAAAGCGGTAACTGTGTCTTACCCTAATGGATTACTAGTAAACTGTGCCCCTCCTAACTTAAAAATTGTTGCTTCTTATAACCCTAACTGCTGCCTTTGTCGGTGCTGCTCCATTGCGGGGTTTAGCGGGTAGAGTCTTCGGGATGTCTGAGGGCGTCAGGATGCCAGAAAGAAGTCTGCACATAAAATGCGTGCTGTTGGTTCAACTAAGGGGTGAGAGGGTACAGTGTGCCCTGGTACATGTGCCCTGTTACAGCTGAAGTTACTCTCTGACTTAAGTGACATTAAGCCCACAAACTCCTGTTGAGACGGTCGGGGTCACAGTACTGATGGATTCTGTGACTATGAGTGGTGCCGCTGCCCGTCCAATTATTTTCTGTGCCAGTGGTGTCGCCAAAGTCTGTCAGCAAAGCCTCTGTGATAGCTGGTGGGTCATGTTGATGTGTGCCGATGCCTGCGGGGTTGGGCAGGTAGCGGCGCTCCAACAGGGGCGGCCGCTCTGGGTTAATGATTTCAATAGTGTTAAAGTGCAGTTCGATTGTGATATTTACAGTTTTGTTAACAAGACGCTGTACTCATTTGCGTAAAGTCTTATTTATTCAGCCTATACCTATTTCCCTCATTTTCATTGCTTGATTTTGCGCGTGAGAAAGTGTCACTCGTAGTCATTAAATGTCACTCATAATTAAAGTACAATTCTGAAAATGTCACACAAAGCAATCTGAAACCTTGGCAGCTATGTGGGTGGAAGGATGAGTGGGTGGAAGGATGAGTGGGTGGAAGGATGAGTAGGTGGATGGATGAGTAGGTGGAAGGATGAGTGGGTGGATGGATGAGTAGGTGGAAGGATGAGCGGATGGATGCGTGGGTGGAAGGATGAGCGGATGGATGAGTGAGAGGATGGATGAGCGGGTGGAAGGATGAGCAGATTGATGAGTGGGCGGATGGATGTGTGAGCGGATGGATGAGTAGGTGGAAGGATGAGTGGATGGATGAGTAGGTGGAAGGATGAGCGGATGGATGAGTAGGTGGAAGGATGAGCGGATGGATGAGGTGGTGGAAGGATGAGCGGATGGATGAGGTGGTGGAAGGATGAACGGATGGATGAGTAGGTGGATGGATGAGTGGGCGGATGGATGAGTGGGCGGATGGATGAGTGGGCGGATGGATGAGTGAGCGGATGGATGAGTAGGTGGAAGGATGAGCGGATGGATGAGTGGGTGGATGGATGGATGAGTAGGTGGAAGGATGAGTGGATGGATGAGTAGGTGGAAGGATGAGCGGGCGGATGGGTGGGTGGAAGGATGAGCAGATGGATGAGTGAGAGGATGGATGAGCGGGTGGAAGCATGAGCAGATTGATGAGTGGGCGGATGGATGTGTGAGCGGATGGATGAATAGGTGGAAGGATGAGTGGATGGATGAGTAGGTGGGCAGCTGGAGGGAGGGACGAGGGAGCGGATGTATGATGAGGTCGGCGGGTGCCTGCTTTGATAGATGAGTGGGTACCGGAATGGACAAGTGGGCAGCTGGTTGGGTGAATGAAGAGATTGGCAAGCGCATGCGTAGATAGATGAGCGGGTGGATCAGTGGCTGGGTGTTCAGATGGGTTAGATGAGTGGTTGAATTTGCTATTGTAAATGACAATGCCATTTATGTTAAAAAAAACATAAATAAAAATAATGTCAAGAGCAGTGCCAATAGCTCTAACTTTAACAAAGGCAAAACCATTGCATTGTAAATGCTTGTTCTCTGTACCGAGGAGGGCGAGGTTGGAAGCGGTCATTTTAGCAGATGCATCTCCCGCTGGCAAGTACCCGTTCCAGGGACTGTATAGTTTTAAATTTGTATTGCGTAATTTAGATAACACTACCGCATAATTTGTTCCGCCATGTTTCATAACCCTTTTAGTCCTGACATCACCAAAGCTCCAACAAGTTTTAAAGGACCTGTGTGGTAATGGTACAAAATGGTAAAGGTAAGATATGGTAAAATAGTAGTCCTAACATCATCAAAGGTCTAACAAGTCTTGAAGGACCTGCAAATGGTGAAGGCTGCGTGGTAAATGTGAAATACTGGCAGCAGGGAATTATATATATCGCCCAAGAAAGGTGAGCAGCCATAGTAGACCAATCTTTGCGCACAGCCTGACAAGGTGAGGAGATTCTGGTGAGCTTACCTTGAGAGCAGGTAAACTTCCGGATCAGACTTCCTGCATCACACATGAGGGAGAAAAGTCAAGAGCTTTTCGGTTTAATTGTAAAAGGTATAGGAGGGACAAATAAAACAGCCCTGCTGGGCCCGGTGTGGGATATTTTCAGACGTCATATACAAATAACAGCAACATATAATGGTCAAACAATTCAGTGTCTGTGAGTTGTTCATAATTGATCTGCATAGCTTATTTAATCGGAAAAGTAATTATTCGGTGTATTGTTTAGGTGAACTTGTGATACAATGTTGATGTATATAAACATGAATGTTTACAAACTTTAATATGTTCTTTTAAAATACTCAAATACAGATTGTTGTAGCACTTAAACAAAGCAGAATAGGACTTTTTACTTATCTATGCTTACAGTAGGGCTGCCTTCAGTTAAGGCCCACAACATTGCGATAGATATAGACCTTACATCTTAAATTCCGTTTTTCAGTCTTCATTTGGCAGTGAATGCTGAAGATCAATGTAAGTGGTAAACATGGATTATGATGGCAAGTGAACTTGTCTATTTTACCATTTGAAGGGTTCTGCAGCATCAAAAATCAGCACCAGCTAACAAGGAGTTTCCATGAAGAGCTTTAATGGAAGCCATACGTCATGATGTCAGGCTCTTACCTCAGTGAAATTTGAACTGTACTAAATGTATAAATGAAAGGAGATTAGCTCATTGAAAATTGATCAGCATTGCATTTCACTGCGAAGTTAAGACTGAAAATGACAGATACAACGCCACAATGCGTTGGGACTTAAAGAAAGCCACACATAGCTTTGTTTGGTTGCTATCACAATCCGTGTTTAGATGTTTTATTTTCGTTAAAATAGAAACTGGACTTTTAAAAAATACTCCATAGGCTAACAACGTAAATGTGTTTCCATTACATTGATGTAAAATTTGGTGCAAGCATATTGAGCTCATTAAAGTCATAATACCCTGAAAAGAAAAAAAAATTAACACCTCTAATACCATGAAAGCTGCTACTACCCAGGGCTATTTCTTGAAGAGGAATCCATCACATCCCATTCTATGCGATTTTATAAGTCATTCATAATGTGCACTATTGCCATAGTGTTCTGAGGCTCATTGAAAGAGCAGTGCACTGAGAACTAGCTAGAGGTTAAGGAAAATCTTGGGGAAAAGCCCAGTTTTTGAACCCTGTCTCAATTTAAACAGTGAAGTAACCAACCAAAGACGCGGGTCTAAGGAATTCCAGGCTGTTCCGTTCTTTTTAGGGTAGCCATATTTATAAACTTTTTTGTGTTCAACAGTGTGATATAACATCCTATAGCAAACTCACTGACAGCACATACAATTGTAAGATGAAGATTAGAGATAAAATCGAAATTTAACAATGCAACACCTACAGTCTCAGCATCCAGTATTAATGGAGACATTTAATTTGTCTAATGGGGACAGGAGCACAAAAAGAATGAGGAAGACTAGGAATAAAGGTTATGACATCTGCAGAAGAAATGCAAACTAAAAACACACAGTATAAAAGAGTGGGTGCTAATATCATGTGGAAGTTGGCTGTATTCGACTAAAGCATGTTTCTGAAGCGGCAAAATCTCAATCCTGCAAAAACGTGGGCTGCGTTAGAAAAGTCCAAAGATTTAAATTAGTCCGATTATGTAATCCTGTTTTTTTTTTTTTTGGGAGGGGGGAAGGCTGGGGGCGGGGGCAGGAGAGGGCGGGAGGGCGGGGGATTCAAGCCATGTAATGACTGCAAGAATAAAATGTTGTTCACGGACCTTCACGACTTGTGTCTTTGGTGCTTGAGCTCTGGTCCTGACTGGAAGCCTTAAGATAAATGTGACCGCTTGTCCCTGAAGGCAGTCTGAGAACAGGAGGCAAAACTCTGTGTCGTCAGACACAACACTGATGTAAAAATTGACATATAATTCCTACTTCTACTCCAAGTTGAGAAGCCGCTTTGATCCCTTTTAAAGAGTTATTCCTGTGTGAAGTCCTGCTCCCGCTCAAAGTGTACTAATAAGCCAAAGTCAAAGGCTATGTGGTACTCATCCCCACCTGCCACTTGAAATCAGGTGAGAGGTGCAAGGGCACCAATGTAAAGATCATACCCCACAAGCATCTTCTGACTCAAATTAAGTCCTACAAATGCGTCCCACGTTTCTCTAATTCCCCTGGGCCATCACTGATCCCTGCAAAAAACAGCTGCCTTCAAAGGAGTCATAATGAAGCTCTTTCAGATGCTTATGACTCTTGTCTCTGGCATGCTTTTGGACCCCATGGAGGCATGAGGACTCCTTTTGGACTAAAGGTAGGGAGCCTTCCCTCTGCCGCAGCTGACCCTCTGGGGCCTGTTCCATGGCCCATTCCGACACTGGTTCACGCATGCACTATGGCCCCTGCATCCACACCAGTCCCTTCATACACTGGACCTCCATCCACTGGGTGGCTTTCTCTGGATAAACAAATTAAAAATATTCACCCCGTTTCAGACCCTTTCTACACTGGCCCCAAAAGATTGGATGGTCTCCCTAAACTTTCAGGCGCATACAGAAAATTATCCTAGAGCTGTCCTTAACATGGTGGCATTCAAGCCTCTACACTGCAACAGCGAGTCTGGGACATTCAAGATATGATCCTTAGGTTTTGGGCTCTATACTGGGTCTCGGTGAGGATGGTTCGGAGTCTTCTTGGACTGCTAGCCTTGTGCACCCTCCTCATCTTGATTGCCAGATTGTCATATGTGGGTCTACGTCTTCCAGGGATTTTCCTGAAGGGACACACCAGTGTAATGGTGGTCAAGATGTCCTCTCCGTTGTGTGGCCAAGAGGCAACCTCTTGGGGACCTGTGGAACATTCCAAAGGGGCTACAGCCTCTATACCTGCATTGCCAATTGTGTGCTGGTTCTGGACTACTGTCTGTCTGCGATTTGGGCTTCGTGCTTTGACAGGTAGGTCCAAAGAGAGGGCCATATTCCTGATCTGGAATCCAATCCTTAGACCCTCCACCTTTGGGATATTCTACTGTGGTATCTATTCCAATGGTGAGGAGTCTGACGTGAATGTATCCATCAGAAGAGCAAGTTACATTTCTTCGGTAACACTCTTTCTGGTTAATACTTTATCTAACTGAAGATTTTTAACTTCCTTCCCATCCTTTGATTCTGTGGAATGGACTCCTTAACATAGTAATAAGTTTCCAAGTTAGATTTTGGTACAGTGTCACCTGCAATTTGTTCGAAGTGCTTCATGTCTGGGAGCGTGGTAGTAGAAACATTAAGAAACTGATGATAGCCCTCAGGGGTGGCTCTGCTCCATCACTTCTCAGGTGGTATGGAGTCACTGCGGCGCCACATCACACCACCTATTATCACATAGGAACATTGCTGTAAAATTCTCGGTTTCCATTTTGACGCAAGAGGATATTCTAAAGGAGGAATTTGCTGTTAGAGTATGCACTAGAAAGAGTGTTCCCAAAGCTAAGTAGCTTCTACTCTAGAGACTCTCTATTGATCGTCCATGGTACTACCAGTTTGACCCAGCATTATACTGACTTGTAGATCATACATTACAAAAATACACAGGTGTTCAGTACACAGTCTGCTACTTGTGGTGTCAGTTTCAAAAAGATAAAATGAGCTACAGATAGTTCACTGTCCTACTCTCAAGTTTGACCATGATCGATTTCTAAACATCTCCAGTTCAGAAAAGTGTTAGCAACATACCTCCTGTTTGCAGTCCTTTGTGGATTAAGTTATTTGAGGCTAACATAAAATGTTCATTCCTTATTCTTTGGATACTACATACGTACATAGTTCTCCTGATTACACAACAGGTATTTGTTTGTGCCTATTGAACTATTGAAACAGGCTTGCATTGAGAGCCTTTTCTGCCCCACCAGCCGGTATGAGATGACGTGGCTGGATGAGGTCCCAGAGTTATGGTGTCCAACATTGGTGCAGTGACTAAGTGGTGAGCCCTGACGAATCTGCCAGAAGTTGTGAAGGCAGTGAAACATGTTGGCTGCAGGTATTGGTATGCAAAACTAAGCTACCAACCTTTTTATTTCATCAGAACACACCTAATTTAAGAATAAAATTGTGTCACAGGTGTGCCTGGTGATTTTAATCACTTGTTGTGTCACTTGAAGGAGCGATTGCGAGTGCTCCTTGCTTGCACTAAATTCATTTTTCACATGCTAAGTTGTTTTATTTGGACACTTTTTCTTCTTGCTTTTCTGAATCAGAATGACTACCAATGATGAGAAAGGGGTTTTAAGTTGGTAACATCTGCCGTTTGCCCCGAGGGTGGTGCGCCCGTGAGGTGTCATTCTTTTTCATCACACCTTTTCTTTCACAGATAGTAAGTGTGGTTGGATGTACGGCCTCAGTGGAGCAGACATCGGCTATCCCTCTGTGTGACTTTCTTGTTGAAACCTGCCAGGAATTTCCTTCATCTATACAAAGATTTGTCGTCGGATGAGACGCATTTAGCATACCCAGCTACATAAGAGGGGATGCATGACTGGAATTTGATAGTTGTGTTCTTTCCAGGTGAATAATAATAAGCGCCAAGTAACACTGTGTTATCCGACATCCGGGGTACAGGGTTTTTGTTATTGTCATTTGTTTGTGCCTGTCTGTGTACATGAATTTCTGTATGGTATTCTTTGATTTTCGGAGTATACATATTGCTAAAGGTTTTTTGTAGATTCTAAAGATATTTCTGACATTTTGTATTAACCTGCATTGACTTGCTAAAGAGACAAGCTGGCAAAGGTATTTGTTTTCTATCGATATTGAGTATTTGACTTTCCTATCAATAGTTTTGCTTTGCATATAGTTAGTAGATTGTTAGACGGAAGGGATATGGTGGCTACCTATGTTGTCAGTTGTGGAACTGGAAGCCCTGACTTTCAACCCTTTGCCCCCACTTGTCCAAAATGTAAGATCTTGTTTGTATCCCCTCTATCCCTTATCTCACTGCCCTTATATTCCAAATCTACACTAAGCTTGCCCTTGACTGTGTACAGAGCTGCTACCTTTAGGCTAGATTCTCGCTGTAGAAATACCATATACATACATACATATTTAGAAACTAGCTGAACACTGCAGTTACCAATGCCATTTAAGAGAACTGTTTGTTGATTTGAAGTCAGTGGTACGCTACAATCAAGGAGTATCTTTCAGCCATAATTGACTATATTAGGTATTGTGGTCATTAACAATAAATATAAATAGGAGAGTTCCTATGATGTTTGTGGTTCCAACAAAATTTGTGTAATGGGAAGCAATTACAAGAAGTGTACAAAAATTAAAATCTCTACCCTCCGTCTTAACTGTGGGGGCGTGTCCTTACTCTATGCTCTAGGGATTGCTTCAGTCTGTACTCTGATGCAGCAGTGATTTTCTGTTGTCCAACTATGGCTCCCATTGGAATGTGTTTGGGTTGAATTACACAGCAAGCCTGCATTGTTAGATAGTCCCCCTCCTGAAATATTTGAGTCACTGTGATGCTACAACATTAGTGACATCTGAGCAGCAAAATGGAGGAAGTCCTGCAATCTGAATATGCTAAAGAACTACTGCTTCTAATAGAGACGTCTAACTGAAGATTACTCTCTTTATGAATTTCCCCAGTTGCCAGATTGTATCCGGGCACATTTGTAGGAATTCCCTCACACATTGACGGGTAGTGGCATGAGGCTCCACCTCGGGTCCTTTCCGCCCCGAATATGACATCTGGCCCAATATATGTACTCACCCTCCACGCATTTACGTAATGTCCTTTCTTTTTACTAGTCTACAGAAGAAGATTTAATTTCTGTCCTATCTGACAGAAAATGTTTCCCTCTAAAATGTTCAAGTGGACAGACAATGTCACCCCTTAAGACCGCAGGTTTTAAACCGTGCCGTGACTGCAGCCAGCAATTCTCAGTAATGGACACCTGCAATGTCTGCCTATAGTGACTAAGCTTCAAACAAAACTTGGTGACCTGTCTGTGTTGCGCTAAGATTAAGAAGAAAGTTGTCCCTGAGATAAAGATTGACATTGCCTAACTACACCATTCCTAAAAGTCAAAGGCCCGGCAGTCCCGATCGAAGTTAAGGGCATCAGTGCTGTCCATCTCCAGATGCCACTGCTAAAATCGGATGTCATCGAAGGCACTGGGCTTGGATAAGTCTAAAAGTTAAATAAAAAATCACAGCATGGATCTCTCTCATCCTGCCTCTTCCACCACTCTGAGTCATTCAGCGTATTCGCTTCGGCCTTTCCCTGAATGAATAGTGGTGGAACAACCGCTCCAGCAGATACAGGTGCCCATGGTTAAAATCTTTGGTGCCACACTGAATCCCTCTAGTGTGACTCCGGGCCCCATGGATCCGAGGAGGGCTCCAGTCATGTTACCTTTAGCAGGTCATTTTTTGACACTGATTGTACACTTGACTTCACATGAAGATCAACCCCTTCCACTGGATCGGCGCTGCCAGCTTAAGCCTCTGTACCACCCATGATTGTGATATCAGCGCTACGCACCACACCACTGTTGACTTCACCGCCAATGCCATTAGCTCCAGTATCGATGCCAATACCGACATCACCAACACCGGAAGCGGGGCGATAGTCCTTTTTGTCTCAGAGACCCATGCTGTAACACTCAGAACTCAACTTTATGCCCATTCTGACGCTGACCCCCATGCTCCACACTATGTTGTGGAAGACATTGATTACGATGATGAAAAACAATATGTTGAAGATTATAACTTATACGATGCCAGTGCTCTGAACACTTCTGAGGACATAAGGCTCTCCTCATGTAACCCTATGGCCGAGTAGGAATCTGCTTCTTTTGAAACAGTCATTTGATGAGCAGCTGAGGTGCTGGACCTTACATAACCCCCTCAAGAAGTTAAAACCAATGTGTTGATAGAAGTCCTCAACCCAGCTCAATCCACCCCTTTCAATGAGGCCATAACTGATGTTCTGGTGAGCACCTGGGCCAAGCCAGGATATCTTCTATCAGTTAACAGACAAGTGGCGAGGCTTCACAGACCCGCTTGAGATCCAGATTTATTATAGCATCATGCTCCAGAGACCACCCCACCTGACAAGGAATCTCAAAGGATGAAGATGTTTGCGAAACGGATGTTCTTCTCAACAAACATAGCACTCAGTTCAGTGAATACAACATGCCTCCTGGGCAGGTTACGCATGCGTTAAGGAACAGAATGGTGGACATCTTGCCAGCTGTACCAGAGGACCTCCGACCAACCATACAAAGGCTCATTTTAGATGGAGCGGACGCTGCAATATACTCGGTCAGATCTGGTCTGGACGCTACTGACTTCTTTGTTAGGGCAGTGGGTACTAACATGGTGCTCAGGTACCACCCCAGGATTCGCTTTTCATCTTACATACACCAATCCCTCCTGGGCATGCCTTTTGATGCCTTTAGGCTGTTCGGAGAGAGTAAGGCCACTGCCTGCTTTTGGGCTTAGCTCTGACAGTTCATCAGTTTCCTCAACTGCAGTGTCCCTTTCGGGCCCCCATCAGAGGCAGAGATAATATGCGTCTCAGCAACACATGGTCTCCCAGTCCTTTCAAGGCTGGGAGCAGGCTCACAGCATCCAGGCCCCCAGGGGCAACGAGCTACCCATATCCCCGGCCCATGGCCATTGCCTTAATTTACTCTTTGGCAGCACACAATTGGGGTTGCATCTCTTTCCTCACCTGCAGGAGGAGCATCACAGTCAATCAATGGGTGCTCCAGATCTTTGAAAATTGACACCCCTCCCATTTCTGTTCTTCCTCCCCCCTGAACATACCACCTACACTGCAGCATCTCTCAGAGGACCCCTTTAAATACTCCCTTGAGAACTTCAAGCTCTCTTGTGTATGGGAGCAATACAAAGAGTGCCAGCATCAGAAAACGGGACTGGTTGTTACTCTTTTTACTTTTTGGTTTGGAATGACGGAGGCATCCAGCCCTTTCCTAGACCTTCACCCTTTGAACTTCTTCCTCCTTCTGGAAGATCAAGTTCCAAATTGCTCACACTGCCCAAAGTTCTGTCTGTCCTGGATCCAAGAGACTGGATGGTAATCCTGGACTTGCAGGATGCATATTTTCGCATCCCTGTCCTGCAGTTACACAGATATCTGCAGTTTCAGGTAGGCCAAGAGCACTTTCAGTTCAACTTGCTCCCCTTTCGCCTTGCTAGTGCTCCCCAGACGTTCACAAAAGTGATAGTGGTGGTAACATCTCATTTGGGGAAGTCCAATACTTGTCTTCCCATATCTCTGACTGGCCTCAAACAATCGTAAACCACCTCCAGTTAAAGGCTTTCCTGTTGAAATTTTTTGGGGTTTTCCATCAATGTACCGAAGTCACACCTGGCTCCTTCACAACTGTTCTCCTTTATCGGAGCCATCCTGAATGTGCTGCTTGTCTGTGGCATCCTTCCGCTTCAATGAATCCTGTACATTGCAGCAATAATCCTGATGTTTCAACCTGCAGCTTGGGTCTCAGAGGTCGACTCAGGCTTCTTGGCCTTTTGGCCTCCTGTATCCTGCTTCTGGACCACACCAGGGGCCGCATTTCACATTCGGTGCATTTCCTTCATTGCGCCGAATGCACCTTTAAAAAGGTGTGCACGGTACAATGAAGGAAAATGCGCCGCATTATGGCGAAAGTGCAGCCTCCAGGGCACGCCTCCATACAAATGAGGGAACATCCCCTTGAAGATAGCACTGGTGCTTTATGTGTGCCAGCGCAATTGGTATTACAGAAGGGGCCGCAAAAGCATCTGTGGCCCTTCTGTAATACCAAAGTGCCCCGGTGACGTGCAAAACAGGGGCAAAAGCCGGTTGCGCCCCAGGGGGCACTTAATGTTATACGGCCCCAAGTGGCACAAGTGGAATCTGAAGTCTCAGTGGGCTCAGCACCAAGGCAGTCAGGTGTCAAAGGAGACAGTGAAAGCCCTACAGTAGTGGTTCCTTGACCACAATTAGACCAGCGGCAGACCCTCTCCCTAACCAACTCCGAGCTATTGGTCATGACGGATGCATCATTACTATGATTAGGGGTTCATCTAGGACAGGTGAAAATCAAACAACTATTGTCTCCATAGGAACCTAGCCTCAACATCACCAGTTGGAGTTGCAAGCGATTTGCTTCGCACTGAAAGCATTCCTCACATCTGCCATGTGGAACTGCAACAAACAGGGCAGTGTGGGGTCATGAGCCTGGTGCCAGGAGGCACTGCGTCACTGGACGTGGCTGAATTCCTAGGCGTGTCACTGATCGCACAACACCTGACAAGATCATTGAACGGCAGGGCGGAGGATCTCACCTGCTGTTGTCTATCTGATCATGAATGCCAGTTGCACAATTTATTTGCCACCACAGAGAACACCCAATGTTAATATTTTTGCCCTTTGGAGTTCCTAAGGCAGTCCTCTTTATGAGGTGCCTTCCGCCTACACTGGTGCTGCGCAGTACTCCTGTATGCCTTTCTGCTCATCCCTCTCCTGCCCAGAGTACTGAAAAAGATCAGGAGAGATCCTAATGGCTCCAGATTGGGCTAGGAAAGCGCGGTACCAGGAACTTATGGCTATGAGCATTTGTCCTCCTATCCAGCTGCACTTCGAGAAAACCTGTCACAGCAGCACGTCCAGGTCCTGCACCCGAGCACACACAACCTACTCCTTCAAGCGTGGAGATTGAATGGCGGCAGTTGATTGCTTTCACTTTTCCTCCTGAAGTGGTTGATGTCATCTTGGCAGCCATGCATCAATCAACCAAATAGATTTATGCAGGATGGTAGGAGAAGTTTGTTGTTGGTGCTCTTCCCAAGACATACAACCCCTAAAAGCGCAGATCTGAAAGAAACAGTTAGTTATAGATTCCTTACCTTATAATTGCCACCAGGGCGCCAGACTGGATCTGGAAAGTTTTTTATCAGCAGTACCCCTGCCTATCGGTAGGTGGAGTCGGTCGACTCTGCGTCCGTCGTCGGCGTCCTGGTTGCCGGGATGACGGTGAGGAAGTTACTTAGACTCCGCCCTCGCATGCTGACGTATTTTCTTTCATTTTCTGCCCCAGCAAACACAGATCCCGAGAGAGTGGTACCCACAGTCACTTTTTGACTGACTTTTTGCAACTTTTGTCGGCCTCTTTTCGAGTCTTACATCGACTCCTGGTGCACGAGGGGTGCCTGGTTTCAAGGCCTGCGGTTCCTGTTCTCGGCTGATGTCGGTGACGGATCCGCATCGTGTGTGCCCCTACTGCCGGGAGCGTGACCACGACCCCAAGTCGTGCTCAGACTGCCGAACCATGGCCCCGAAGTCTTTGCGGGAGCGGTCCAGAAAGCTATTCGAGGCCCGGCAGTCGGCTCCACGTCATTTAAGGTCCCGGTCGCGTAGGAGGTCGAGGGATCGATTGCCGAGCCATCATCACTCATCTAAGTCTTCACACTCGAGTCAGGTAAGTCGAAGCACAAGAAGAAGTCGAAGAAGCATTGTAGCTCTTCTACTTCCCCATGTCTGTCAGCCGACGCCACAAAGGGTGCGGATGTTGCCAATCCCGTGGCTCCGCGTGCGGAGCCTTCAGGGTTGCCTCCGGCATTTCCTGGACCGGGAGCGACCCCTGCCCAGCTCAGTCAGTCCTACAAAGTGATGCATGCCATCTTTGGGCAGCCCGACTCCGCCGGTGCGCCTTCGGGCCCTTCGGACTCGGCTGGGGGCTCCTAGGTCTTCGAAGCCGGCGGCTCCGGCCTCGGCTCCACAGAGCCCCCTTGGATCCAGGCCTGTATCCGGATGGGCACTGGTCGACCTCGTAAAACCTCCACCGGCACCACGTCTGCAGCCAGCGCCGGCTGAACCTCCAGCTGCCGTCGACCCCAGCATCCACCCCGATGTGGATACGGAGCAGGACCGGCGTCGAACGAAGCCGGCTATGGCGCTGATCGGTACTTTTGTGCCTGCATTCCACCCTGGTCATTTTCAGACAGTTTAGCAGCCAGAGGAGGGTGAGGAAGACTGGGAGGGGTCTGAGGACCCTCTCACTATTCAGATGGAATATGATCAGAACTGGAGAGAGGACCTGGGGATGCCAGTGGTCTGGACACCTCACCAGACCTTGGCATGTTGTCTCCTCCTACCGTGGCTACAGTGGAGGGAGCTTCTTATGCAGTTGTGTTGCGTAGGGCTGCCAAGGCCTACACCTCGAGCTACCTACTGTGACAGTCAGGACTAACCTCCTGACAGAGGTGCTTCAACGGGCAGCAAGCACTTCTGAGCCCCTGCTGCCGTTTAATGAAGCTCTCAAGGACCTCTTTTGGGCACCTGGTTCAGGCCCACCACAGGGGCTTCTGTGGATAGGATGGTTGCCCGACACCACTGCCCGGCTCCAGGCGACCCCACTTTCTTCTCCCAACACAACTCCCCCGAGAGCTTGGAGTTCCAAGCCTCAGTGTCCCAAAGCACATTCCCTACCACACCACCGGACAGGGATTCCAAGAAGCTGGTTCAGTTTGGGAAGAAGTTGGTTACTTCCAGCTTGCCAATCTCACTACATCCTCCTCTCGTGTCGCCATTTTCGGAGATTTTAATTATTGGTTCCAACACAAGGATGCCGGACCTCACGCCACTGAGCTATTTGAAACCCTTTCTTGTTTAAATCTTATACAACTTGTCAAGTCCCCCACCCACAGTGGAGGCCATATTCTCGACCACATCTGGACTCACGGGGTTAAGTCCTCTTGCCCGTTGATCACTCCCTGTGTGTGGTCTGACCATTCTCTGATTGAGATTGTAATCTCTGTCGATGGTCATACCAGGGCCCCACCATTAGAAGGCGGTGCCGCCCGCAAGTGGAAGGCTGCTGACTCTCATAACTTGCTCTCCCATCTGTCAGAGACCCGTCCCTCTCTCCCCAACGATACCTGCATCAACGAGCTAGACGGTAACCTCTCTCACTGGCTTACGTCAGCTAGCAATATTTTTGCCCCTCTAACCAAGTTTCCTCGTTCTCGGCACAGCAACTCCCACAAGTGGTTTGACTCCCAACTAAAAACTCAACATCTGGAGCTACGCCAATTGGAGCGTAAGTGGAGGAGAGATTACTGTACCACAGGCAGAGATACTTACGTAGCCGCTCGTAATAAATATAAAAAAGCCATCATTGCGGCCAAAACAGCATATGTCTCCCAAGAGAATTTCGTCAGCCCCTTGTAAGTCGAAGGAGATTTTTAAAGTCCTTGATGAATTCATCTCTGACTCTAGGACGCTCCCGAGCCAGGCTCCTACTCAGGAATCTTGCAATGCTCTTAGTACATTTTTCCTAGAGAAAATTGTTATGATTAAGGACACTATCCCGGTCACCTCTCCTGGCACTGACATTGTCTGTCCCCCTCATAATGCACTTTCCTTTACACTTTTCCCTCCTCTTGACCCAGAATCTTTGGCCAGACTGGCCGTTCGTGTCAAGTCTGGCTCACCTGACGATTGTTGTCCACCATCTATACTACGGGACATCTGCCTTACCTTACCTGACTGCATTCTCCCTCTGTTGAACTCCTCTCTTTCTTCCGGCACGGTGCCCAGCTCCTTCAAGGAGGCCGTTCTGGTGCCTCTATTAAAGAAGCGAGGAGCTGACCCCGCAGTTTTGGCGAACTACCGGCCTATCTCTCTTTTGCCTTATTTCTTTAAAATTCTGGAAGCCCACGTCACCGCCTGCCTCTCACAGTTCATCGAGAGCTCCAACTTTCTCGAAGCCACCCAGGCTGGTTTCAGACCCGGCCACTCCACGGAGGTAGTAATGTTGGCCGTGTTGGATGCTCTGAGAGACGGCGCCGACAGGGGTACCCCCCAGGCCCTGGTTCTTTTAGATCTGTCGGCCGCTTTCGACACGGTGGACCATGACATCCTTCTCCATCGTGTCGAGCAGGCCGGCATCCAAGGCCTGGCGTTGGCATGGGTCGAATCCTTTCTGACTGGGAGGTCTCAGACAGTTAGCCTGGGTACCTTCAGGGCTCCCAAGGAACGTTCTCATTGCGGGGTTCCCCAGGGCTCCTCTTTATCCCCCCTTCTCTTTAATCTATATCTTCGACCTCTTCTCTTTTCTTTGAGGCAGTGGGACGTCACCGTCTTTAACTACGCTGACGACCTGCAACTCATCTTTCCTCTCAATTCTCCTTCTGCTATCACTAATTTCCAGGCGGTCATGTCCCACACTCTTCAGTGGATGAGCCAGAATCCACTCAAACTGAATCCCGGGAAGACGGAGCTCCTTCTCCCTCCTGGTAAGAGCTCTATCCACTGGGGCCCGCATTTTTGGCCGGCAGAGCTAGGCCCTCCTCCCACCCCTGTGGCCTGGGTGAAGAGTCTCGGGGTCATTATTGACTCCGAGCTATCCCTTAAGCCCCAGATAGGGGCGGTGGTTTCCTCCTGCATGTATCAGCTGCGCAGGATTAGGAAGGTGGCCTATCTCCTGACTCCCGAAGTTTTGATTCAAGTCATCATGGCTCTTGTCCACTCCCGCTTGGATTTCTCGAATTCTCTCTATCACGGTCTGCCCAAAGTCCTCCTCTCTAGATTACAGATCGTCCAGAACCAAGCGGCGAGATTGGCCTTCGGGATCCCAAAATGGCAATCCGCTAAACCTCTTCTTACCAACCTGCATTGGCTTCCTGTCATTTCGAGGGTAGCCTTTAAGATCGGCTGCCTTGCCTTTAAATCTCTAACTGGTCCCTGCCCTGCCTTCCTGAAATCCCTTATCAGTCCCTATTGTCCCTCACGCAACCTCAGATCCTCTCACCTTCGTCTCCTGGTTGTCCCCTCTTTCAAACTTTGCAGAATCGGAGGTCGGAGATTCACACATTTGGCCCCTAAACTCTGGAATTCTCTCCCATCCTCACTTAAATTCTCCAATTCACTCTTCCAATTCCGCAGATCTTTGAAAACATGGCTCTTTCCACAATCTGGCTAACTCCCCCCTGCCCGCCCCCAGCACTAGATCAGCGCCAGGAAACCCACGGTGACAAAGCGCTCTATAAGCTCACCTTAACATAACATAACATAACTTCCAGAAGTTTAGGGCTGCGGTCGGTGAACACCGCATGCCTCTAGGGCTGTTATACCCACTCTGTGTTGGATACAGTGGCGCAAGTGCTGCCCCAATGTCCAGAGGAAGCCTGGGCCCTGCTCTCCTGTGCTGTTGCCGAGGGGAGAGACACAGGAAAGTTCGCCATCCGCTGTGGCCTGGACACTGCCGACTCACTGGGTAGGACCATTTCAACGTCGTTGGCACTTCGCCGTCACGCCTGGTTGAGGACGACTGGCTTTTCTGGGGATGTCCAGAACACCTTGCTGGACATTGCCTTTGATGGCTGTTGCCTGTTAAGCGACGAGGCAGACAGTGAGCTAGAGCGCCTCAAGGACTCTCGGGCTACGGCTAAGTCCTTGGGCCTCTCCACCAAACTTCCCTTTCGTGTCCACGGAAGTGGTGCCCCAACACGTTCCTTTCTGGGCCATAGGCCTGCGCAAGCTGTTCAACCTCAGCGCAGCCGGGGACGTGGGAACCACCAACGTGGTTCTGGGGGCCAGCGGGCGGGGTAGTCCACCACCGCCCCCTCTGCAGCAGCCTCCAAACTTTCCTAGTGCAACCTTTCAGGCCCATCGAACGCAAGTGGGTGGCAGGATTTTCCATCACTGGTGCACCATCACGTTGGACAGGTGGGTTTTGCAGATAATCCTAAGGGACTACTCCCTCCCCTTCGAGACTATCCCTCCAAAAATGCCACCCCAGTACCATCGCATGTCGGGGCATCATCTGGTCCTTCTCCAACAGGAAGTCACGGCTCTCTTGGCCAAGGGAGCCATCGAGCGTCCTGCCCAGAAGTAGGTTGTGGTTGCTATTCCCACTACTTTCTGGTGCCCAAGAAGGACAAGGGCCTGCATCCTATCTTGGACCTCAGAGACGTCAACCGCTTCCTCCAGAAGGAGAAGTTCAAAATGTTGACCCTGGCTTAGGTCTTGTCTGCCCTCGACCCTGGAGACTGGATGGTAGTGTTGGACTTACAGGACACTTATTTTCACATCCCCATCCTTCCGGGCCACCGGCTTTACTTGCGGTTCATGGTAGGCCATGAGCATTTTCAGTTTACTGTGCTCCCCTTTGGTCTTACCAGCGCCCCTCGAGTGTTCACGAAAGTGATGGCAGTGGTCGCAGCTCATCTGCGCAGATCAGGGGCTCCAGTCTTCGCCTATCTCGATGACTGGTTGTTGAACGCAGGCTCACCCCAGGCAGTCGTCTCCCACCTCCAGGCTACGTCTGACCTCCTGCATTCACTGGGGTTCTCCATGAACGTGCCGAAGTCACACCTGACCCCTCTCAGAAGCTCATCTTCATCAGAGCGGTTCTGGACACGACGCAGTTTCGGGTTTATCCTCCGGAACAGCGAGTCTGGGATATTCGGGCTATGAATCCAATCTTTCAGCCTCCATCCTGATGGTTAATCAGGCCAGGTGGCATATGCCGGCTCTGTAGTGGGACCTGAAGTTCCAGTGGGCGCAGCATCAAGGGAATCTTTACAATTATGTCCAGATCTCGGAGGGCACTGGACGACAATTGCAGTGGTGGCTCACGAACCAGGATTGGGTCAACGGCAGATCCCTCATCCTTCCCCAACCATAACACACAGTGGTGACAGACACATCCCTTCTGGGATGGGGCGGCCACATGGGAGAGGCGGAGATCAGAGGCCTCTGGTATCCGGTGGAGTCTGAGCTCCACACAAACCTTCTGGAGTTTTGGGCGATCCGTCTTGCACTAAAAGCATTCCTTATCTTTGTCCGGGGAAGAGTAGTGTAGGTGTTCACGGACAACACCGCCGCTATGTGGTACTGCAACAAACAAGGCGGGGTGGGGTCATGAATCCTATGTCAAGAGGCACTCCGTGCCTGGACATGGCTGGAACATCGGGGCATATCCCTGGTGGTTTAACACCTGGCAGGTTCACTGAGCGCCAGGGCTGACGAACTCAGCCGCAGGTGCATGATGGGTCACAAATGGCGTCTTCACTCGTGGTGGTGCAAGGTATCTTTTAACAGTGGGAAGAGCCATGGTTATATCTATTTGCCACCAAAGAGAACGCGCAATGTCAGCAATTCTGCACTTTGGAATTTCCTAGGTGGCACTCGCTAGGCAAAGCATTTTGTCGCAAGTGAAGTTGCGGTCTTCTATACGCCTTTCCGCCTATACCACTTGAGCCCTGAGTGCTGAAGAAGATCAAGCGCGACTGGACCCAAGTCATTCTTGTGGCTCCGGATTTGGCATGAAGAGTCTGGTATCCAGAGCTGCTCAACATGGTCATCGATCCCCCGATCCAACTACCTCTTCGGGAGGATCTTCTGTCGCAGAAGCAGGGGACGGTCCTCCACCCGAACCTGTCCAGCCTCCACCTCCTTGCGTGGAGATTGAGCGGTGGCAGTTGATGTCATTTGACTTGCCTCCCGAAGTCTGTGATGTAATCTTGGCAGCCAGGCGTCCCTCCACTAAGACTGTATACGCCTGCAGATGGAATACATTTGCGGCATGGTGCACAAAAAAGGCTGTGAATCCCCTTTCTGCCCCTTTTTCTGAGGTTCTCTTGTTTCTCCTGTCTTTGGCCCTGCAGGGCTCTGCTCTGGGCACTCTTAAGGGCTACCGCTCGGCTATTTCAGCCTTCCTCAGGGTTCCTGATCAGCCTTCTCTTTTCAAGTCCCTTGTTGTAAATAGATTTCTCAAAGGCATTACGCATCTTTTTCCTCTTGTTCTCTTCGTAATGCCTCAGTGGGACTTGAACTTGGTTCTTACTTTTCTGAGGTGAGCTCCTTTTGAGCCGCTACATAACTGTGCTCTCAGACATCTCACTCTGAAAACTGCTTTTCTGGTGGCCATCACCTCTGCGCGCAGGGTGAGTGAGCTACAAGCTCTGTCTTTCAAGCCTCCTTTTCTGGCTGTTCATCAGGACAAGGTCATCCTCAGAACTCGACTTTCCTTTCTTCCAAAGGTGGTCACTTCTTTTCATATTGGCTAAACCATCAATTTGCCCACCTTTTTTCTGCCTCCGCATCCTTTAAAAGAGGAAGAGAGGCTCCACTGTCCAGATCCAAAATGTGCGCTCTATTTTTATTTGGATTGCACCAAACAATTCCAGGTGGACAACCAGCTCTTTGTTGGTTACGCGGGCGCTAATTAAGGTCAGGCCGTGCACAAACGGACCTTCTCCGGGTGGGTCGTTCTGTGCATCAAGGCCTGCTATTCTTTGGCAAAGAACAAACCTCCAGAGGGCTGCGCACCCATTCCACCGGGGCGACGGCAGCTACTACTGCTTTGGGACGGGTAGTCCCCCTAAATGACATCTGTCAGGCAGCTACGTGGGCATCACTGCACATGTTCACCCAAGCACTACTGTCTGGACAGCCAAGTCCGGAGAGACGGCTTCTTTGGCCGTTCTGTTCTCTAGGACTTTCTGGTGTGAACTTAGTTCGCAGACCCACCTCCGGGGTTGGTATTGCTGGGGTATCTATTCTAAGGTAAGGAATCTATAGCTAACTGTTTCTTTCAGATGAACAAGTTACTTTCCTTTAGTAACAATATATCTGTAAGAAACATAGGTTAGTTATAGATTCCTTACCGCCCCACCCATCCTCCCCCTTCTGCGAACTGATTTCTAGAGTTAAAGTCATCCTTTCAGGGCCCTAGTTTTGTGCACCAGTGGTCAGTGTCTTGCATGGCTCTGCGTTTCTGGCGCAGAAAGTCGTGTACAGAACTGACGTCTGCGTGCAAGGGCGGCGTCAAAGTATCTTCGTCGTCATCCCGGCAACCTCGACGACAGACGTGGAGTCGACCGACGCCACCTACCGATGCGCAGGGGTACTGCTGACGAAAAACTTTCTGGATCCAGTCTGACGCCTGCGTGTAATTCTAAGGTAAGGAATCTATACTTAACCTATGTCTCTTAGAGCTAGATCGTTACCGAAGGTAAGTAACTTTTTCTTATAGGATAATTTCCTGGTCTGTCACCGGGCCAGGAAGATCTTGCTGTGGCAACAGTTAACGGTTACCTCACACCCTTCTTATGTTTACCTGACTGGCCATCCCTCTTTAAGTCAGCTTTTGTGATGTGTTTTTTGGATGGACAGATCCATATATTCTCGCCAAATCCATTTTAAACATGTGGCAGTGGGATTTTAAGATGGTTTTCACCTTCTTGATGTGCACTCCTTTTGAACTCATGACACAGCTGCTCTCCCCGTCTTCTTACCATCAAGGCAGCATTGCTCATTGCCATAACATCAGCCAGGTGAGTGAACAAACTCCAGGCATTGTCCTTGGTTCCCACCCCATACCTCTTTCTTCCCAGACAAATGTGTCCTTTGTACAAAAGCAGTATTACTGCCCAAGGTAGTCACATCCTTTCAAATTGGGCACGCAATCCCCTTGCCATTTTTCTATGCCGTTTTGCCTGAAACCTACATGGCCAATTAGCTACTATGTGTCCTCAATCAGAAATTTCAGACAGTACAACCAACTAATCATTGGTTTCTCTGGGGCTAAGAAAGGCAAAGTGGTGCAAAAGAGGACCATTTCAAGATTGTGGATATGCATTAACATCTGCTATTGGCTAGCCAAGAAGCAGTCCCCAGAAGGCTTGCCCGCTCATTCCACCATAGCGAAAGCTGCTACTTCTGTGCTGGCGAGCAGTGGGCCAGTCATGGGACATATGCCAGGCTGGTACAGGGCCGTCCCTCCACATGTTAACAAAGCCTTAGTGCTTGGATAGCCAGGTTCTACGGAATGGGCACTTCGACTGATCTGTTCTAAAAATAATTCTGGTCTGAGCCATTCCACAACCCACCTCCTTATAGGTACTGATTTATTTCTATTCACAAGACGAGGCGTTTGTGTTTAAAGGTCTCTATCAGAAGACCAAGTTACTTACCTTCAGTAATGCCTTTTCTTGTAGAGATTCTATCTAACTGCAGATTCCTCATTGACCAACCTTTTTCCCTGTTTTGTGGAATTGGCTCATATAGTTCAGTAATAAGATTCCAACATAAATTCTGCATACTACCATAAACTGAGCTCTGCTTTCGTCTGCGTAGATGGAAATCAGAAAGAAACTGGCATCAGCGCACAGATGTGGCACACATATAGTGGGTCCGACATCCTGTCTGGGGCGGGACGGACCCAACACAGAGCTGAACAACGCCACCTGTCGACGCACAAAGAAATTGCTACAAAAGCTTTCGGGTCCAGTCTGGCGCCTGGGAAAATTCAGAAGGTGAGGAATCGGCAGTTAGATTGTGGGTCTAACTGAAAATGCATTACCGAAGGTAACTAAATTGTTCGGTAGGTGCCAGGTATAAAGTTACTTTTTCCTCCTTGGGCCTCCACAAATTAAAAACTATTAGAGAGGAGGAGGGATCAGTGGCTTTTTTGGAGCAGCTCATGGGAGTCCCCCTTTAACCAAAATTCAGCATTCTTTCCAAATTGAGGATTTAATGGAAATTACCGTTATATTTTGCATGATGAGTATTTCGTATAAAAGTGCGTCATTCCAAGGAAATATTTTTTTCAAATGTGGAAAGTAGTTGAAACTATGGTTAAACCTGAAAAAACACACGATATTGCCAGAATTTGTGTTCATAATTCTGCAGGTGTGGAAGCGGCTGGTGAAAAGATTGAGCCATCTTTCCTAGCATATGTTTCCCCCAAATGACTGCAATCTGAGTGATTTAGCAATGCAGGCTTTGTGTTTAATGCTCCTGTGAGCCCTGTGACTTACACCGTTCGTAGCTGTAGAGGTATGTGTTGCCAAGGATTACTCCTTACAGCTGTTTAAACCTGGCACTCCTTTTTACATGACTTGTGACTGAAATTTAAATATCTGACACTGTCTTTGGCATATTTGGGTTCTCATTTGGCCACAAGTACCCTGGTATGAAGAGATGTCATTGCAGCTGTCCAGTCAGACCACCATGATGACAGAACACTTGGAATGACTTTAGAGCAACCTCACCATTGCTTGTATATTTTTGTGAAGGCTGGTTAGAGACGGTATGTCTTAGTTTGATGGAATATATTATTGCGATCTGTAGCGGAACACACTCAAAATAACCTAAATTGTTTCATTTAAAGTGGTGGATCTAAACAGCAAAGACTGACAATGCCGAGGCTTTCGTTGGCATTATCTTATGTGAGTTGTATGAATAAATGTTTTTATAAACTGTTCTTCAAATGTAAAATATGCTAAACTTTTACAAAGATATTCTAATTAATAGCATTATTGAAGTTAAAATATAAATAAATACATTAACTTCCCATCCTTCTTCACTGCCTGATGGCATGTCTTTACTGAATGGAAAAGTGTGTTTGACCCACTTAAAATTGAATAATATTTTGAAGGGCAAGCACAGATGTGGTTCTGTTCACCCTCACGAGGTGCCCCTTAGCTTCCTACTGTTTCCCTTCTCTTCATTTGTTTAGTCGGGAGGTATTTTTGCTTAAGATCCAAGTGCTTTCTTCCTTTCTTATTTTTTTATTGCTATTTTGTGTTCTCCAGGATTGTTTGTTCAATTGTTTGCATGTTTCATTGCTTTATTGTTGAATTGCACTTTGCTCCTAGTCTGTATCTGTTAGCCTGCTTCTCAGAGGTATTTTGGACAGTGCTTGCACCGCACTTGTGTTGTTTCTTCTTCCCAGAGCAGAAACCTTAGTAGACTTCCATCAAATTTGAACCTGTGGGACCCTAAGGAGCCATATAATAGCTCTAGTGTGTGGTTCCATTGTGACCTCGTACGTGCCCCAGCTGGTTCTTGGATGCTTCATTGTCTGGTTCTCTAGTTGTGACCCGAAGTGCTCCTGATAGTTTAGCAGTGGTCTTCACAGCAAGTGTGCATGTCAATCCATTTGGCGAATGTTACAGAAAGTGCTTATACCAGCCCTCTCTGATAGCGTCCACCTCTCCTTGATTATCTTCCAGTGTCAACTTTATGAGCTGATGCATCTGATTGCAGCTTGATCGTGGCCGTAATCCTCCTCTCTGTGCTTTAGTGCCCACGGAGGCTGTTAGCTGACCTGGTGATCAGAATTATGGGACCTGGCACTGATTCCTTTGGAGTATCATACTGTGGGTAAATTGCCCATGTTGCTGTGAAAAGGGCCCTAGGTTCTTTGAGGGCCTTTTTTAGCAAGAAAGGTCTGTTCCATTTTCCACGGAGTAGAAGTACATAGACTTCCACAGATTTCTGTTTTGAAAGTCACCCATTGTACTAGCACGAAATACTAACTCCCAGTCTTTTGTTCCTATCTTTATCCCTGGATGCATGTTTTTCAGTTACCTGCATCAAGTTACCATCAAGGTTCTAATCACTCTCATGCTCCAGAGACAGAGCCCAGCCTGCATTTTAGACTGTTTTTATTTTAAGTACTGGTGAGCACTGTCCCAGATTATCTTTTGTATGTTATCATTCTTTGTTCTGCATCATTTCTTACTAAAGGGCCTGTGGTGCCTTGGCTGGGTCCTGGCAGTATTATGCATTGGAAACATTTTTGTGTCCTGGTGCTTGAAGTTTTTACAAGGCCAAAAGTTGCTGGAACAAACCAGAGTGGGTACTTGTATTTAAGTATGTGATTCCTCCACTCAGCCACTGAAATCAGATGATGATTCTGTGCTGCTCCTCCTATTGTGTGTGGTTCGTGCCTCAGTATTAGAACATCTAATTCATGACTTGGTTATGGCCCAAGATGTCCAATAAAACTGCGTTTCTCTGATGTACGAACTCCACTCCTATCAAGTGAAGATTTTGGAAGACATTTTGGAAGGGAAGTCTGCTGTGTTAGCTCCGAAATAAATCCCTCAGAATTAAAATCATGACAAATATACTATGGACATGATTGCCCATGTTGCTGTTGTAGCAGCACACCTCCCCTTTCCCTCTTGGGTTGTTCATTCTTCACTTCCTGACAGTAGTTAGCTCTTTCCTTTCTATAAGATGAATGGAATGGGCTTCTGACATTCAGATGAAGAGAGAGATGCCATTTGCTGGGCTATGAATAAGAGGTCTCTCGTGCCCCCTTGACAGTAATACACCTTCTGTCTTGGCTAATTATCAAGTTGAAATAACTTACTAATAGTTTGTTATAATCTTCTCTCCAACCTGGTGAAATTATATTTATGTGTGATTAAGTATGGCATTTTATGGTACTGTTTCTCATGGATACTTCTCCACCTTTTGAATATCTCAGGCTTCAGATTGGATCTGGAAATGTTCTATCTCTTTGTCCCTTGTAGGGCGCGCTCACTTTGTCAGCTCTTGAAACAATGCCACAGTGACATTGTTGGAGCCATAAACGCCCACTCCAGCTTACAGAGGCAAGTTCCTATTTTCCATACCTTTGAGAAAGATACAGAGCTTGCTCTTCAAATTCTCCTCACAGAGATTTTCATTGTTTCTCTTGACATTTTTGTAGCAGTGCTAAAATATTTTCCCCCAAAATGTTCAGGGGGATAGACTGAGATAGCCACATGTCCAAGCTCCAAAATATCTTTATCATCTGTGGAGTCCCACAGGGTCTCATACTGTCTCCTATAAACTGTCTCCCATGTAGAGCCATTAAGCAGCCTCTACATTGGGGTGCTTGATGCTCTACTCATGGATTGCAGCATCAAGATTCACCAATGAGTTGCTGATACACATCTCTTCTTGAACGTTTCCACTGCTTCAGACATCCATGGTCTGAAACACTGCCTGCACATCATCTAGATCAGGATGTCCAGCGTATACCTACTGCTCAACAAAGACAGAATTCCTTTTACTTACCAAGAATAAGAAACATGAACTATGATCGCTTCAAACCCCTACTGGAAGATAATGCCCAGTCCCTCGGTTTCACTCTGGCCACCAAACTCACCCTCAAGGAACACATTGGCAAAAAAACTAATATTGGCTGCTGGCAGCTCTCCCATCTAAAGAAAGTGAAACTGTTTCTTCCAGAGGGCGTCTTCAAAACTGCAGTTTCAGCCCTCGTACTATTGCATCTGTATGGTGGTAACACCCTGCTCCATGGCCTCCAGGAATACACGCTGGCACCTTTATGAACATTCTGAATGCTCAGACAGGCCTGAATAAATATTATCACATCACCTTATCCTGGTGGAACTCCATTGGCTCCCCTTGCCGGTACACACTATCAATCATTACAGATCCACACCTTGTAACCCATCTTTTTTTATTTGCTCACCCATTCCCCGAGAATTTAGTTATGCATTCCTCTTCCTCAACCAAGCTATAGCTTGGAGAATTCCCAATAGCCCCACTGGAAAGGGAATCAAAAAGGCTGGAGTCTTTTCATAAGAAATGTTCTCAGTGTGCTGTCATGTGCTTATCTAGGTTCCTGATCGATACTGTGACCTTATGCCCCTATTCGGCTATAAATCCATTTATTCCCTATATTGGCATAACCGTTCAAGTGCGATTTTCTGTAAAGTCATCTCTGGCCTCACACGAGCAGAGCCACAGAGCCACATTCCAGCATGACTCTCTGCTACTTCCTTTGCGACCAATTAGTGCAATGACAGAGCAGCAGTCACTATCTGATATTCCTAGATAACACTCCGAGTTCTTCAACAAGATAAAAACTTAGCAAACCTGGAAATCCCCGCTTGCTATGTTTTGATTAGTAATGGAACTCTAATGAGCAACTGATAGCTGCCACTTCCTAGTGACATCTTTAATTGACGTCTTATGTCCAGCAAACTTGCGTCAAACCCGGCACCTGTCAGGTATAAATATTACCAACGTTGCCTTAAGCAATGAGCGAACATGTTGCTGATGCCAGCTGCCTGCATGACCCCGTGTTGGTAACAACTAGCACTCTGTCGCTGCAGCCTGGTATCCTGTGGTGGTGAAGCTACTGATTACCATTATCGCCGCTACAGCGCGACCTATGGTGCAGTACGCTTGAGGAGCCGTGCAGCCGTCCTCTGCGAAGACATCCAGCCCAGCTGCCCGCGGACGCTGTCACCCCTCCTTCCTCCAGACGCGCTGAGAGAAGCCGCTGCCTTTCTCGTGCAGAGAAATCCAGTCCCGGCGCTTCCAGTTTACCCTCGCAGGTGACTGGGATATCGAGAGAGACCCCTGAAGGAGATACCAATCCTCCATCATTCTATTCAGAGGTATGGTGTTGACTAAACCCTTAGACGAGAATTCTTGAAACAAACATTGGCAAAACCAACTTAACTTAAGCTACTTACTTACTCCCCTTCTCACGTGTTAGGCTTAGGTCAGGCACACTGGGGTAGGCTTAGTTAGAAGCACCAGTTGAGTATGTTAGCCTAATGTATATATGACTGTATATATGTTTTATTACTTTTAAACCATTGTATGGCTAAGAAACCATATCAATGCTTTTACAGTTCTATTTCGCTATTCTTATCTTACTGTACGTACTTTTTATAATAACAGTTATTGCAATTGTGGCAATACATTTCTCTTGTACGAGAAGAAAGACTGTTCAATAAATGTTAACCTTTATTGATACACGCCCGTCTCTCTATTCTCTACATACTGTGAAAGTAAACTGCACTGGACTGACTGAGTGAAATCTATGTCTATTGTTTCACACGACCCTAGAGATCGACTCTTGATCTGAGGAGCAAAGTTGTCATGTTGCACGGTTGTTGGAAAGCTGAATCCCTTCTTGTCTGTGCCAAGGAAGCTGATCACTTCCTATGCAGAGAAGAAAGTTTCCAGTGACCTCTGAGCTAGTTGGTAACACAACCCAATTAAGTTTAGCGTAGTCAGTGGAGGCCTGGAATATAAGCAGTTCCACGTCGATACTACTGTTTATGTTATTCCAATGCGCAGGGCCTAGTGGGAAACTAGGAACTACACTACATGGCGCCCAACGTGGGGCGCCATGTAGTGTAGTTCCTAATGGCGCCCAACGTTTGGTAAGGCGATAAACTAACGTAAGACTTGTAGAGTAACTCAGTCGTGCATATTTCACACCCCTTTCTCCCGTAAATACTCCAATAGACGTCTGGAGTGGGTGAAAGGTTAAAATCCGCCCGACCTTAGTAGGAAGAGATTCCTATGTAAAGCTCTGGTTTATTCAACGTTGAAGGATACAGTGTTCCAAAATATTGTGCATCTAATCTTTGTCTCCTTGGAGACCTACTCTGCAAAAACTGCATTTATACAATGTCAGTAGAAAACAACGGCACCACTGGGGCCGCAGTAGATGCGACTCAGCAAGGTCCCGAATACACAGACCCGGGTGCTATTATCATCCCGGTCCAGTTAAGAAGATCTATAACTTTAAAACTTATAGAAAACGGACTGCCACCTCAAGGTGGTACAGTAATTTTCGTGATAGAGGCTCACGAGTATCGGCAGACAGAGGTATTTTATTCATGGATAAACTTTCCAGCGGTAAACGCTATAACACAAGAGTTTCACTATTACAAAATAGAGGAACCTCCGGAAGAGTACGCTCCTTTCGAGGAGGTTGAAATTCCACTTAAATTTCAAGAGCACCTGCTCTGGTTTAATGGCGCCCTAAAACACAATGATCACATAACCAGGCTCGGTCCACTAGGTAGACCAGGAGCCACGTGGCCGGTTCTAGCCAGCTACACACCACATCCTGACATTGCAAGAATGTCTAGAGAAGAGCTGTTAGCACAGCTAAACACATTAATAAAAATACATAGGCAATTAGTCCAATATGTAATACGGACTGCAACAGTCCAGCCAGCTGTTAATACACCACAGCTGACCCCTCATCAGGGGAACACAAATAAAATTACACCACAGAACATACAGTCATGTCTTGGTAAAAGACCCGTAAAACGGGAACAAATTCCTTTCTGGTTAGCCCAGAAAATCACTCAAATAGAGGCAGTATTTCCTGATACTACCCCTATTGAGAAACACAGAATCTTGACCATCTGCCTTCCTATGGGAATCGCACCACACGTGGAGGACTGCGACACTTGGGGTACAGTCTTTGCTTCCATTTACACAAAAACACACGGTGTTCCGTCTATGGCGGTAATACCAGACGTGCTAAAACAGATTCAAAATGAATTCGGTCCAGAACCAGCTTTAAATCTAGGTATGAAATTACTGAAAGACTTCAAGCAGGTCACGGCTATATTATTAGCCAATGTAAAGGGAGAAGCAGCATCTGTGGCGATTCGCCAGAAGTTGAGGGAAACAGATATAAAAGATCCTGTTGAGCTTGCAAAAATCATAGAAAAGTGCTATGAAGAATTAGGTAGAGACAGCTTGGGTGGAAAACCAGTTAAGCCCCAACTGCTCGAAAATCCTGAAAAATTATTTATTAAAAATAATTTAAACACTCCTAAAAAGAGCTGGGATGGAAATAAACAATCCACTCCCAAGGAAAAAGTTTTCCAGTCCAGAGGAAGGTCTCCTCGACGGAGGGAGAGAACTCCGACTCGAGAACGCCAGTCTCCCCAACGGGAGCCCTCTGAGAAAAGATATAACCTTAGAAATAGGGATAATATAAAAAAAACCTGATAGATATCAAAGTATTGATACACGTCCCTCTCGATCTTTTCCACAGAATTCGGAAAGAAGAGGACGGTCAGACCCAGGAGAGCACACCAAGTCCAAAGACAAGGAACCTGCTCAAAATAAGAAATCTCAATTTCAGAAAAAGAAGGTAGCCAGTATTAGAGTAATCAACCATGCCGAGAATACTGAGGACACAGTTGAAAAACGGGGAGTGGGCATTGACAATGTTGGACAGTGCAGCAGAAATCAGTATAGCGCGCAAGATCTTGATGAGTCATCTGGAGACAGTGGACACGAATGAATACATTCAGGTTGAAACTGCCGACGCCAGACTTAGCGAGCCCCATAAAATATACGAAATAACACTGCGTATGGAGGGTGATAAGACTAGGAAAATTAAGGGTCTATTTTGGGATAAGCTCTCAAAAGGCTATGATATTCTGTTAGCTGAAAAAGATTGGCCCCCGGAGTTTGTCAGGGAGTGCCCTCGTGGCGAAGAAGTGATTATGCCTGCCTTCTCGAATCACATTCCGATTCACAAAAAATACACATATGCAAGGAAATGGGCTGTAGCCCAGGCACCTGCATTGTATAAAAATCATGTAGGATGGGATGAGGATTCTCCGCCTCACAAAATCCAACTAAAAAGTGAACCAACTGCCCAACGGCAGTATCCCATAAAGCAAGAAGCTAAAAAACAGGTCAGGGAGATCTTAGATCAACTTGAGTACCAGGGGGTGATTGAAACATGCACCTCTCAAATGAACAATCCTTTGTTTCCTGTCTCCAAGCCAGACAATTCATATCGTCTAGTTTTGGACTACAGACACCTTAATACATGTTGTAAAACTTTTGCAGTACAAAACTCGCATAGTGCAGCCCTAATGAATAATATAGTTAGGAAAAAATATAAAACGACATTAGACATTTCTAATGGTTTCTTTTGTCAAAACATTGCACCAGAAAGCAGGTATTTGACCGCTTTCTCCGCATTTGGGTCACAGAAAAAATTCTGTCGACTCCCACAGGGGTTCAAGAACAGCCCAGGACTATTCTCAGCTAGGGTAACAGAGTTACTACAAATCTATGATGATGAAGCATTATCTTACGTAGATGATATTTATCTCACAGACGACGACTTGGATACTCACTTGAAAAGAGTGAACACCATTATACTTGGGTTCGCAGCAGAGGGTTACAAATTCAACTTTAAAAAGTCCCGAATTGCCCATCTGACAGTACTATTTTTAGGGTACGAATTATCAAGTGAAGGGAAAAGCCTAGCAGACAACTTCTTAGAGAAGTGCGCTGTACTCCAAGCTCCAAAAACGCTGAAGAATTTACAATCAATACTAGGTTTTCTGAATTTCGGAAGAACTTACATCCTAAATTACGCAGAGAGGGTTAAACCTCTCTACGAACTAATTAAACCTGATTTAAAACAAATCAATTGGACTCAAAAACACACAGAAATTTTGAGATCACTGCAAACAGACATGTTAGCAAAAACAAAATTAGATACACGTGACAACACACGTGATCTTGTAATCCGAGTCATCCCAGGAAGATGCGGATTCACGTACCTAACCTCTAATGAGGGAGAAAAGGTACCAATAGCTTACAAATCACATTTGTACACAAAGGCTGAAATAAAATTCAGTTCAACGGAGAAAATTCTAACTGCGGTTCAGACTGCTGTAGCGAAAGAAAGGCCCCTAGCACAAGGTAAACGAATAATAATCGTAACACCAATTCCGGCTTTAGAAGCGGTAACTAAAGCAAGCATTCCTAATGCTAAAGCTTTGCATCCGAGATGGATTCAGTGGGTTAATTCTCTTGCTGCAACAGACGTAGTTTACGAATTTGATCCTAACTTAAAAACACAGGAATTTTTACAATATGAATACGAATGTCCTCTGCCAATTGAAATCCTGCCTCTCGAAGAATACGGAAGTATTATATATACTGACGGATCAGCACAACCCGCAGTTGGGGGTAAGCAAGCTTACAGTGCTGCGTGCGCGATTGTTAAAGGTCGCTGGCACAAAGGAAAATTTAGACCATTGGTCACTAAAACACAATCTCTAGGAGATTGCTCGGCTCAACGAGCTGAATTAGTAGCATTTAAGATGGCGCTAGAAAATACTGATCGCGAATTCCCCACACTAATAGTGTGCGATTCTTTTTATTGCGTACAATCTTATAATGAATACTTGCAGAATTGGGTAGAAAATGGTTTCAAAGATGCAAAAGGTGGCACAATAAAGCATAAAATGCTTTGGGAACAGGTAGTTCTTTTACAAAAAGAACTACAAAAGACTCACGTGATACATACACTGAGTCATCAACGTGATGGCGTTCACGTTGCAGGGAATTCATTGGCTGATGAAGCCGCGAAGGCAGCTGTGCAAACGGCTTCCGTAGCTGCGATAACTCGGTCACAAACAAAAATAGACAGCGATGTTCTACAAGCTGTCAGTGCGTCAGTAAAAAATGATAAGAAAACACTCCCAAAAGGCTTTCCTGAAAAGTACTTGTACTTAACGGATACAAATAATGTTCCTTTTGCTCGAATCCCTGGAGTGGGGGATAGAGTAATTCCAAACAAGGAACACAGACTAGGACTAATAAAAGCGGCACACGAAGGGCTTGCTTCTGCACACGCTGGCGTTTCCGCAACAGTATCACTATTAAAACAGAGATATTGGTGGCCTCGCTTGAGAATACAAACTAAAAAGTATGTATTAGAATGCGACATATGCCAAAGGATAAAAGTATCAACAGTGAAACGACCAGCGCAGACACCCCTTCTCATCTCGGATAAACCATTTGCATGTGTTTACCTGGACCACTGTGGTCCCCTACAAAGGGACGGTAACTATAGATATATCATGGTAGCAGTGGATTCCTGTACGAGGTTCATATGGATGTGGCCCCAGCGCTCGGCTGACGCTAGAACGGTTATAAAAGATTTGCGAGTCTTTATCGGCACATACGCAATTACCACGTTCCATTCTGACCAGGGTCCTGCTTTCAGCTCTCGAGCTTATAGGGAGGCCATGGCCAGCATGGGAATTGGGTTGCGGTATTCTTGTCCGTCGCATCCCGAAGGGAATAGTGTGGTAGAAAGAAAAAACCGTGACATAAAGCAATCTATAACAGCGAAGGTATTAGGTTCAGGCGCTGGGTGGGTCAAACATTTAATAAGTGTCCAGACTAGTCTTAACAACATGCCAAGAAATTCTCTAAAAGGTTTCAGCCCATACGAACTATTGTTCGGAATAAGAATGAACGTTCAGGACCTCGATAGTCAGATGTCAGTGGTACAAGAAGAAACAAAGCAGTTTGAAGTAAAAGACCGTTTGGCTGTTTTACAGGAACTGAATGAAACAAGAAAATCATTAAGCAACATAAAGTTAAAGCAACAGCCAAATACCACTGACGAGGCACCACCCGCAACAGCCCCAGCAAGGCCTGTCTGGATTCCAAAGATTGGGGATCTAGTCAGAGAAAAGATCGCGGTTAAGAAGGAATTTGGGCCTTCTTACAGAAAAGCAGTACCTGTCTTGGCAGTCACCGGAACAAGATCAGTTGTACTACCGCCCCTTGCTGGTAAAAAGGAGAACAGAGTCGTGTCCATCGACCTGGTAAAACCACAAGCATGTGGCCTATAATCAACAGTAGGCCCAGTGGACTCCCAAGAAACAACAGAATACCCAAACTTGCAACAATACAAGAGGTTCAAACTGAAAGACTAATCACATTCGATCAGCCTGCAGTGCACAATGAAGGACTATGCAATAATGCCATGGAACTCGTGCCTCTTGAAACACAGATTGAAACAGTTCGTCAAGAAACAACACCAGTCTACACTAATGTGGCATCAGAAAGTGCTACCGAGAGACAGATTGAAAAAACAATCCCATCAATTGACAGAACTGCCTCTGGTTATTTCATCAACTTCGACAACTTCTCTGAAGATTTTAACGACCCCGAAGTAATGCCAGAAACAAAAAAGTCTTTTAAAGAAAAAGCAACGGAACTCTTTCATCAACTGAAGGAAATCTACCTAATTTCCCCTTGGCTAGAGTTCTGGTTCGGTCTAGGTGTATTTTTCCTCCTGCTTTGGCTCATCATGGTACTGTGTTTGGGAAAATTCATTGAAGGAAAATATATTACAATGGACACAGCAAGTCAGAACATCAACCTAGTCCTGAAACCACACAGATCATCCCACGTGAAGAAAAGAGAACTGTCAACAGTAAATGTCACAGCAATTCCAATACCTGGTGGGGTAGTATGGGAGAAAACAGACTATGAGATATATGGTCCGGTCGAAATCCTGAAGTATCCTCATCAACTAAAGGTTTCCTTAAGTGACTTTGTTACACCTAGTACATTCTCTGATGACAGTATTAATGACATGATGTCTGATTTAGTAATGTCAGCTAGATTCACAGATCATGATTATTTACAAGGTTCATCTAGTTATGAGCAGTTATTCTGTTACACCCACTATGGGGATCATTACTTGCATAAATCTGCACAGCCTAGAAATGTTTTTATGTATAATCAATGGGAACATTGTTCTACACCACCTAAAAGCAGTTCTAAAGCATTTTTTGAGAAATTCAAATATTTTTCAGGGTTTAACACCAGTGATGCAGAAACGTTTTATTATAAACTGTTAGATAAAACAGGCATGAAAACAATGCTGACAAATTCTAAATTGATATATTCAGAAGCATTTTATGACAAAATGATGACATTTGGTTTTGATTATTGGAAAAATAATATTGAAACGAAATCAATTTGGGGTACAAAAGATTGGCAGGTGCAAGGCATAGAAGCACTGTTTAGAACCTGCATGATACCAGAACAAATGTTATTTTTAAATGACACTGTACACCAAACATCTTGTCTTGGCCTAGCTAAGAACAAAGAAATGAAAACACCGTCTATACCAAAGCCAATAGCTGAGAATACAACTGCAGATAATGAGTTAGACGTGTCACACATTTTACATTTCAACAGAACACATCCTGATTGGAAAAAGTGGTTAATCTGGCCTACAGACACAAATAGCTGTCAAGATAGATTCCTGAACAAAACACAGGGTTTAAAAATGACCAGATTAGACCCTAGATATTCCCAGAGACAACATCCAGGAATTATAACCACATACAGTGTGGGTAAACTCTGCCTAGAATGGCTAACTTCATCCACACTGGCTGAAATTAAGCAACACTTGTCTTTGTTAAAAGATGGTGCTGATTTGCGCGATTTCATTCTTGGACCACGCAAACAGCGTCAAAAGCGTTTCATAGTGACCAGCATCTATGCTGCTTACAACGAGGCTTGGAAAGTAAAGCAAATTGAAACAGCTGAAAAGATACGAGAAATTGATCGTATTAATTTGGAAAAATCACTTTCTGTGGTAGACAATGGGTTAATGACTCTGTCTTCAAGAATATATTCTTTGGACAATATTGTATCCTCTGCCTTTGATGTGATAGACAGAGATTTGCTAATGTTACAACATGGCCAGTCTCAATTACGCTCTATTATAGAACTAGGCTGGACGCTGCAAAATCTTCGTTCAGGCTATGTGCCTTGGCGTCTGATAAACACAACGTCATTATTTTCCATTTTTAACCTTACTGATAAACAGATCAGTTTGGCACAGAAAGGAGCAGACTATACAATCTTGAGCATCGAGAAACTCGAGAGATTATCATTGACAATGTCAGAGAGCCCTGTCATTGAATGGATAATACACGGAATTATCACAATTCCGATAACAACTTTCCGCTTTAAAAAATGCCTTGAATACATACCTGCTGGCCAATATGAACAATTGGGTAAGGGATATGTAAAATCCGAATGGAAATTACCATACACTCATTCTTGCTATAGTGACAGCGACAAAAATGTATTTCTTAGTGGTGACAGCTGTAAACACTCACTAAGCGGTATACTTTTGTGTCAGGGTATTAATTTACACGGAGCATGTGATGGCAATTCAAACAACCTTTCATGCCACCAGCTAGTCACACCTGCAACTCAGATAGAGCCCTTCTTTATGCAACTCGCAAACGGGAGTTACATTCTAAGAACGGATCACAGGTGCTGTGGCCTCGCGCCCGGAAAAAGTTATCTAGTGCAAGTAACGTCCATGGTCAAATGTTGCATGCAAGCATTGTTCCCGAGCGGGCCTCCAGACACAGTGACTCCCCTCTGGCCTCGTCTGAATCTCTATTCTATACGAATTGATACATTAAGCAAAATGAAATCTGTGCTTTTACAGACAACAGTGCCTATAACGTCATCTAAAGAGACGTATGATCTTCTAGTCGCAAGGACGGCTACTGAGGTCCATGACCTTTTATCAACAAATTGCCCCGTGCATTTCGTACAAATGCTCGACCAACTCCTTAACATGTCTAGTGCTACAAGCATCCCAGGCATATTTAAGACAGTCTTTACGGGACTGCTAACACCCTTCCAGGCAATTTTGGGAATCTTTCCTAATTTTGTGCACTCCATCTTTGGTGGTATTCCACTATTTTTTGGACTCATCGCAGGGATTCTATTTTTGACCGTTCTGCTACGTTATGGCAAACCTCGGCTCAGACATAGCTCCCATGGGAATGGAAGAAACAATCCTAGCAATGCGCTACAGGGACAGGATAACTAACGTCCTCGGATTGGCCAGGCTGAGAGATCTAAACATGACCTGGTTCCTTTCATTCAGACCAATATGGCAAAATTGCATTTTACCTGTGCTACGGTGTATGCTTTGCGGCGATGAATGCGTGTTGGACATCTGTCTTTCACTTCCATCAGCAGTACCAATGGACGTCGATACTTTGCTAAGTCCAATAACGGCTCACGCATTCTGTTGTCCCCAGCGGCTACCAATCCTGATGACGGCATTCGTGGAGACTCCTGTACTACAGCCAAGTGGTAACAGTGGAGCGAGTGACAAAAGCAACATCATCCAGGTACAACGTTCTGTGAGCAGAGCTGGTCCTGTCTTCGATGACAGCAATCATTCTCACACCTGCCAAGTTTCAGCGCTATCTAATTTGGTTGAACTATCACCTGATTTTGTAGACCAATTCTTTGCGAGCCTGTCTGATACGATGTTCTCACCCACAGAGAAACAATAACTTTTGAGAAGCTTTCCGACACACAGCGTTCCCATGAACTCTGAATTCGGCCTTCAGTTTTGATCAACATAAAACTGCCAGGAGCTTTGGTAAACTGATTTTTCTTTGAATTGGACAATTTTTCAAATATTGACCTTTTTTTGGCACGAACAATTCTTTGCTTAACGTAAAAACTATTCTTAGAGAACAGAAGCTTCACACTTCTATTTCTAAACACATCTAGAGACATAACAACATAACACCAGCCTCTAGCACACATATTATTACAATGCATTTTTATGTGATGATTTATCTCGCATTTCTTCTGTCAGAGATACTTCATGTGTAATTCTTTATGCATAATCGTTCATTGATTTCATATGCAATACCTTTTGAATGATTACTATGCTTTAAAAAACGTACAGTACCTAAATTCCATGTATTACAAGTACGCCTATTTCGAATGCATTTATGTATTTTGGGGTGGGCTATGTTACACCATGTTACACATGCATCTAATTGCTTAGTTTTAGTAATTTTGATGGACATGAATTC
This sequence comes from Lissotriton vulgaris, assembly GCF_964263255.1. Classification (NCBI taxonomy): domain Eukaryota; kingdom Metazoa; phylum Chordata; class Amphibia; order Caudata; family Salamandridae; genus Lissotriton; species Lissotriton vulgaris. Next base: position 1,746,231,786 of record NC_141691.1, read on the forward strand.
GTGGAGTGGGTGTCATGTGCTTATCTAGGTTCCTGATCGATACTGTGACCTTATGCCCCTATTCGGCTATAAATCCATTTATTCCCTATATTGGCATAACCGTTCAAGTGCGATTTTCTGTAAAGTCATCTCTGGCCTCACACGAGCAGAGCCACAGAGCCACATTCCAGCATGACTCTCTGCTACTTCCTTTGCGACCAATTAGTGCAATGACAGAGCAGCAGTCACTATCTGATATTCCTAGATAACACTCCGAGTTCTTCAACAAGATAAAAACTTAGCAAACCTGAAAATCCCCGCTTGCTATGTTTTGATTAGTAATGGAACTCTAATGAGCAACTGATAGCTGCCACTTCCTAGTGACATCTTTAATTGACGTCTTATGTCCAGCAAACTTGCGTCAAACCCGGCACCTGTCAGGTATAAATATTACCAACGTTGCCTTAAGCAATGAGCGAACATGTTGCTGATGCCAGCTGCCTGCATGACCCCGTGTTGGTAACAACTAGCACTCTGTCGCTGCAGCCTGCTATCCTGTGGTGGTGAAGCTACTGATTACCATTATCGCCGCTACAGCGCGACCTATGGTGCAGTACGCTTGAGGAGCCGTGCAGCCGTCCTCTGCGAAGACATCCAGCCCAGCTGCCCGCGGACGCTGTCACCCCTCCTTCCTCCAGACGCGCTGAGAGAAGCCGCTGCCTTTCTCGTGCAGAGAAATCCAGTCCCGGCGCTTCCAGTTTACCCTCGCAGGTGACTGGGATATCGAGAGAGACCCCTGAAGGAGATACCAATCCTCCATCATTCTATTCAGAGGTATGGTGTTGACTAAACCCTTAGACGAGAATTCTTGAAACAAACATTGGCAAAACCAACTTAACTTAAGCTACTTACTTACTCCCCTTCTCACGTGTTAGGCTTAGGTCAGGCACACTGGGGTAGGCTTAGTTAGAAGCACCAGTTGAGTATGTTAGCCTAATGTATATATGACTGTATATATGTTTTATTACTTTTAAACCATTGTATGGCTAAGAAACCATATCAATGCTTTTACAGTTCTATTTCGCTATTCTTATCTTACTGTACGTACTTTTTATAATAACAGTTATTGCAATTGTGGCAATACATTTCTCTTGTACGAGAAGAAAGACTGTTCAATAAATGTTAACCTTTATTGATACACGCCCGTCTCTCTATTCTCTACATACTGTGAAAGTAAACTGCACTGGACTGACTGAGTGAAATCTATGTCTATTGTTTCACACGACCCTAGAGATCGACTCTTGATCTGAGGAGCAAAGTTGTCATGTTGCACGGTTGTTGGAAAGCTGAATCCCTTCTTGTCTGTGCCAAGGAAGCTGATCACTTCCTATGCAGAGAAGAAAGTTTCCAGTGACCTCTGAGCTAGTTGGTAACACAACCCAATTAAGTTTAGCATAGTCAGTGGAGGCCTGGAATATAAGCAGTTCCACGTCGATACTACTGTTTATGTTATTCCAATGCGCAGGGCCTAGTGGGAAACTAGGAACTACACTACAGTGCAGTCTGGCTCTGAAATCCCTAAATGAGAGGTGCCTTTTGGGGCACTACACCACCACATTATGGACCATGGCGCAACTAGTCTTCCCTAATTTGCCAGATCACTTGCAAGGAAACGTTGCAGAATTGGTGCAAGATACACAAGCTGATTCAAGGCAGATAATTTGTTCTAGATTAAATACTGCTGACTCAGTGCCAGGATCAGTGGGGTCCTCTACAGCCCTTTGCTGCCATTGCTGGCTTCACTCTTCAAGGTTTCCCCCGGATATCCAATCTGCGTTAGTGGATCTACCCTTTGAGGGATCAAAGCTCTTCAGTGATCAAGCCGAGTCTGCCCTTAAGAGACTTAAAATGAGCTGGACAACAGCTTGGTATACATGAATCCAGCCCCACCAAAGAAATGATAAACATTTTGGGAAATGTCAGGACTTTGTTTGGCTTTAGTTTAAGCCAAAGGCTTGAAATTCAATCCCAGCAGCAGACACAAAACCTTCTGCTTAGACAGTACAGGGGCCAAGGAAAAGGCAGCGCCTCATCATTCAACAAAGATCCGCCTCCTCCTAATCTTCCTCTGCCCTACCTGAGAAGCAACTCTAGTTTGCCATTGTCGAAGCATGTGATACGACTGGGAGGTCTAATGACCTCTTTTCTACAGGCCTGGAAGGTCATAACTTTGGACCAGTGGATCATTACAATTGTAGAAAAGTGGATATGCCTTAGCCTTCCAACAGGCCCTGCCTCAGATCCCTCTTGCAATGCCCCTTCAGTCAGAAGACCTCCGCATCCTACAGCAGGACGTGTCAGTCCTGCTGCTAAAAGGAGTGGTGGACTTGGTGCCAGATCGGGAAATTACAGTTTTCTGTAGCTCCTGGTTTCCAAGAAGGACGATGATCTTTTTCAAATCCTGGATCTCGGGGTGTTAACACTCTTTCTTCACTAGGAAAAGCTCAGGATGCTTTCCTGCCAACACTCTGCGGCTGGTCTATCCTGTACTTGACTTATAACATGAAGGCAAAATGATACAACTAAAAGGAGGAAGGAATGAGGTCTCATCTTCCATATCGAAAAGCGATGAGAGTTTGGGCATAGACGCACCAACATGGAATTTATATAGTAGCCAACCATCAGTGTCTCCAAGCTGACCATAAGTGCAGTCTCTACGCAAAGGATCTTCATCCTGTGGGGTAGGCTCCCTCACCTCCCACCCCCCAGGAGGAACTGTTTGCCACTTGTAGCAACGGCCATTATCTGAAATTCTGTGCCCTTCTGCATTCGTTGCAGAGAGTCTTGAGAGACGTGTTTCAGTTTAAGTGTAGTTTTACACTTCATAGGCATTTCTTCCCATACCCTTGATTCCTTGGGTTCTCAGGAATATTTGCCAAGACTGTGACCAAGCAATTCTCATTGCCCATTGACTGAGAAGGATTTTGTACATAGAGCTCCTTCACATCTACCTGTCTTGTCACCTTTGCTCCATTTATCGTTAAGCGGACATCCTCTCCCCATCAGGGCAGATGCTACACCACATCATCCTGAGCTTCCACGTCCATGCCTAGATATTGAGCGGGGACATTTGTGTTTGTTCCAACTGGTGTGCAAAAGTAATTGATACCTTTATGTCTGCTCACTGTGATTCTACCAAAACTGTACTCTGGAAAGTGGATCAGATTTGCTGGTTGTGGTGCCAATAATCACGTAAATCCTTTAAGGGCTCACCAGTTAGGCATCCTCGGGTTCACGCTATTGTTAGCCCAAAATAAGTATGCTTAAGGTACCGTCAAGGGATACATGGAAGTCTTGTGAGTTTTTGTGTGCCTTACATATGTGTCATTTTTATTTGTCAGCCATTGTTATTAAGTTTCTTAAGGGTCTAACCAACATTTTCCCTCCTACCCACTTTGTGATGCCACAATGGAACCTCATTCTAGTGTTGTCTTTTTTTGATGGCATTTCCATCCCATTCCCACACAGTTGCAAGTTGAGCCTGTTAATTTTAAAAACTGTTTTCTTAATCGTGATCACTTCAGAGATACATGTCAGCAAGTTGCATGTTCCATTCATGTATTTTTTCTCTCTTGGTTCTTTGACCCCTGTCCATGTGAGCCATACCCTCCTTTTAGCCCCTACCACATCCCACCAAGGAGGAGGAGAGGCTACGCAGGCTTAATTCCAAAAGAACGGTTATCTTCTATATTGATCGTACCAAGGACTTCGGAATGATGACCAACTTTTTATAAGGTATGCAGGCAGCAGGAAGTGCAAAGAGTACAAAAAACAACATTGTCAAGGTAGATCTTCTAGTGTATTATTTCGATTTGCTATGCCCTTGCACAGAAGGCACTGCTGGCATATGAGCACATTCAACCAGGATGAAAGCATCATTTTTAGCCTTTGCAAGGGAGTCCCTATGGCCGAAATCTGTAAGGTGGTAACATAGGCATCCCTTCATATAATTGTGAATCATTACTACTTGAATTTGAAGGTAAGGAGGGATGGACATTTTTTACACTCTGTCCTCCATTAATTCCTTGTCTAACCATTCCTTCACGACTACCCACCCAATTATTACTTACCTTAAGTAACCATCTTTCTGATCGATACTCTTACCTACCTGCAAATTCCTCTCCGATATCACCCACCTGCCCTTCTTGAAGGATGCTCAACACAAATTAGACGGGACTAGAGCTTGAGCCATCCCTTGCTTTCCAAAACCTAGCTTTAGAACTCAGCTAACAAGAAGGGCTGAAAATGTAAATGTAAATGTAAATGTAGGTATACTTATATAGCGCAACCTGTCACCACAAAGGGCATCCTGGCGCTTGCCTAGGGAACCCGTCCTGGTATTCCCCTGTGAGAAGCCCTGACAGGGTGTCCACAGGGTGAAAGTCAGGCATCCCGCCGCGAGGGGCTGTTGTGGAGATTAAGCAAGCTATTGCCCAGAGTCGCAGAGTGTGAACCCGTGAGTCGAGGAGGCACCGGGACGAGAATTATCGAGTCCGTGGAATTTTTAGCCCAAGACCCGCCGGGGCGGGGAATTGAACCCTGGTCCAGGACCGATCTCAGATTCCGGGTCTGCCGCCTCTAACCCCTGAGCCACACTTCTCCAACAAATTCAAAACTCCAACCACGCCAATAAGGTGTTCAGAGTAATATATAAATAAAAAAAAAAATATATATATATATATATATCCTCGCAGCTTCTGCAAACGGCGTTTGGACCACAGAATAACGGAGCAGCAGGTAAGTATTCCAGGAAGATTTATTATCTCTTCGGCATGACGCGTTTCGGTAACAAGTAACCTTGATCACATAGCGACAATGAAATACACTCCCACATTTAAATACTTATTTAATTCAAACATTACTCACCACGTGATGCTAAACAGTGAAAACATACTTTTAAGGCAAAGTGTCTGGATATTTGAGTATGCAGTTTTAAACTATGCATTCCACATTCATTGATATCGGTTTCATTTTTGCTTGCAGTACTCGCTAATTTCAGCATAAATGCATTGATGGCACTGTGCAACATATCCCAATAAATAACCAATAAATATGTGTAAACTAATACAATTCATATATTTCACATCATTTTTAACTAAGAAGCTGGGCCGTAAAAATAAAATAAAAGATTCTTTCAGTTTTTCTTAAAAATTTTCAGGCACCATCTCAACCTTATCGAAAGGAAACTTTAAAAGATATTAAAATTCAGAGTTAAAATTCAATGTCAGCTTGAATGCTTTTAAAACCCACTTGTGCAAAATTATGCATTGGTAGTGCAAACTCCAAAAGGTATACACATTCAGGGTTAAAACCAATAACAGCATCAATGCTTTTAAAACCAATAAGTGCAAAATTACGCAATAATAGTGCAAATAACCTATGTGCAAATGTTGCAGAAATAGACTGCTCATATAAAAAAACCGATAACTATTGTTGTTTTTAGTTATTTCTAGTCTACTCTCTATCACATATAACTCATGAGCATTTCTAGGTCATATGGTCTAGTGTCCGAGCCCGGACAACAAACCATCCTGGCTCATTTTATCTATTTTCATCTCTGCCAAAAGTGCTTAGTGCTAAAATACATGAAAAAAAGTGAAGTTTAAAATCAGGAATGAGAGAAATTTCGCAGTTATATTTATTATTTTTTGGAGGTATACTACAGGAACGTGTGCATGTCTTCCGTGTTATTCAGTCCATTAGGAGACTTGCTGTTAAGATTTAAAATATATTTTGTCTCCAACTGCCTTAACAGTTTTTCCCTATCCCCCCCTCTTTTGGGCATCAGCACCGAGTCAATGACAAAGTAGGATAGACAATTAATGTCTTTTCCATGTGTCGATTTAAAATGTCTCGCTGCCGGATAGGTGGGATCACAATTTATAATCGCTCTAATGTGTTGTAAAATTCTCATGTGCACCGAGTTTTTGGTACTTCCAACGTATCCAAGTCCACAGGTGCACATGAGTATATAGACAGCAAATTTTGTGCGACAGTCATAGTTGCCTTGGATTTTTTGTTTTTGCTTGTTAAAAGGTGTGCTGTATTCAGTTGTATTTACGCCAAACTTGCACGCCAAACAGGTTGCGCACTAGAAAAATCCCTGTTTTACAGATAACCACATGGATGCAGGAGCCCCTGCTGCTTGTGGTTTGGACACTTATGCGGCCATATTTTTGCATTTTCTAAAAGTTACCGGAGGTTTATCTGGTAGGCTTTCTTTTAAAATGCTATCGGTTAAAACAATTGGCCAATTCTTGTTCACTATAGCTCTTATTTTGCACTCCTGCCTGCTGAATGTGGTAATTAATCTTGGTGCCTCATCCTTCTTAATGATTTCGTTTTCTACCTCAGTGTGTATTGGCAGCAATTCAGATCTTGGTTTTTCACTGGCTTTGGCTGTAGCCCTACTTAGAATATCCTCTGTGTAGCCCCTGTTTCGCATTCTCTCTAAGCTTTCATTTTTGCATTTTTCATACTCTTCAGGGGTACTACATATGCGCTTAAGTCGCAGTATTTCCCCGTAGGGTATGCCGGAAATCAAATGTTTTGGATGTGCACTTGAGGCATGGAGGGTTGCATTGCCTGCAGTAGGTTTTCTGTATGCAGTGGTAGTCAATTTGTTGTTTGCAACCTGTATAGGAACATCTAGAAATTCAATTGAACTAGTGCTGCATTGAGAAGTGAAATACAGGTTATAGTCATTGATGTTAATTTTCTCAACAAATTCATTAGCGCTTTGACTGTCCCCCCTCCAAATGATGAACACATTGTCTATAAAGCGCAGCCATAGACAGACTCTTTGTTCCACCTCAGCTTGGTGCTGCCCAATGAGGACCTGCTTCTCCCAGAACCCCACGTGCAAGCACGCATAGCTCGGGGAAAAGCAGGCCCCCATAGCAAACCCTCGCTTCTGTCTGAACAATTCCTTACCAAAGGAGAAATAATTATTATTGAGACACCAAGCAATTAATGACATTAGCATCTTATTATGTAGTACATATTCAGCTGGTCGAGTATTTAAAAAATGTTCTACACCCTGCAGACCTTGTTCATTTTTGATGCTGGTGTATAACGACTCTATGTCAAGAGTCAATAACATTAAATCATCAGTCCAAGTTATATTCTCAATCCGTTTCAAAAAATCACCCTTGTTCTTTATGTATGACGGCATACTCTTGACCAGTTCTTGCAGAAAAAAGTCTATATACTGGCCCACTTGTTCCGTCATACTGTTAATGGCCGATATTATTGGCCGACCTGGTATAGGGATTTTTCCTTTGAGCAGCTTCAATTTGCCAGCTTTATCGCCCCAGTCATATATATGGCCCAGCCTGTCCTGTCCCATTAATTTGGCACGGTCTGTGACCAGCGTCCGGTATTCATCCTGGTGCAAGCGGAGTGTATGGAGGGCTTCAGGTGGGGTGTCTGAGTTAACGTCTTGTTCAAGGCTGTAGAGTTCTTGTTCCTTGTCAGAAATGTCCTTCACTCAATCTTTCTTGGATCCCGCAATCAAGGAAAGGGCCTGCCCCCGGATCACTGTTTTGAAGGCTTCCCATAATGTTTGAGGGGACTCAATGGTGTGCTCATTCTCTAGGAAGTAGTCGTCAATAGATTTTTTGTAGGTCTTTTCGTATTTTTGGGTTCTTTAGGTACCAGGATTGATAGGGGCAATACCTCCCACTTGTGTGTGGTCTAGAACTATATGGACCCACAGAGGGGAATGGTCAGAGATACCTCTAGCCAGGTGTCGGATTTCTTGTATGTCTGCTATTTGTGGAGCTGGGACCACTATATAATCAAGGCGGGAAAGACTGTTGTGCGCCCCAGAGTGGAAAGTGTGTTGGAATTTGTCCAGGTTGTATGCTTTCCATCCATCTACCAGTCCCATTGCCTCCAAAAAATCGGAGAAAGTGTGTAAAGCTTGGGGGATTGCTCGAGGGGGGTGCCTGTCCAGTGAACCCAATACTATTGAATTAAAGTCACCGCTGAGTATGAGGTGCCCGTCTGGCAATGTGAGCAGTACAGCACTAAGGTCAGTCAACGTCACAGCCTGCATCCCTGGAGGTGCATATATTGACATGAAAGTGATCGCTCGGCCCTCCCAAGTGCTCGTAACCCCAATGTACCTGCCTCAATCGTCTGCGAATGTCGAGGTAATTGCTAGAGGAAAGGACTTCCTTTGCATTATGCCTACCCCTCTAGAGCTAGAAGTAAAGCCCGTGTGTGCTACCATGGAGTAACCCCATCTGTGTATAGCTTTACATGTTTTACCTATGAGGTGGGTTTCTTGGAGCAGTACTACATCCGGTGGCAGTCTCTTGATATATTGCAACACAATACTTCTCCTAATCTTATCTCCCAGTCCGTTAACATTCCAACTTAAAACTTTAACTTCTTTGTTGCGCTGTATCCCCATTGATAAGTAAATAGATCACTATTGTAGGCATCACAGTTATGCATTGTACCATAGAGATAACGTCGAAAACAACAATACAAGAAAAACAATCCCATCCAACAACCCCACACCCTGCTCCCCTGCACTGCGGGCCCAAAACTGCCCATGATCCTTAAAATGCAGAGTGCCTGTCGCCCAACTATATTACTAAAACAAGCATTTACAATGCAATAGGTCTCGCAGCATTAAAGTTTGAGTTATTGGCAATGTGTATGACAATTCCAATAGCTATAACATTTGCAAATGTGACACCTATAGCATTTGTAATGCAATATGAGTTGTATTTACATGACTTAGATGTATTGATATTACAAATAACAATGGCTTTTCATTTTTTTTAATACTTAATACTTAAATAAAAGTTATTGTAATTGAGTTGGTGGAAGGGTGAAGTGGGTCGTGTCCCCGAGTGATGTGGTGGTGTCCCCGAGTGATGTGGTGGTGTCCCCGAGTGACGAGTGGTGCCCCTGAGTGATGTGGTGGTGACCCAGAGTGGTGTGGTGGTGTCCCCGAGTGAAGTGGTGGTGTCCCCGAGTGAAGTGGTGGTGTCCCAGAGTGATGTGGGGGTGTGCCCGAGTGATGTGGTGGTGTCCCCGAGTGAAGTGGTGGTGTCCCCAAGTGATGTGGTGGTGTTCCCGAGTGATGTGGCGGTGTTCCCAGAGTGATGTGGCGGTGTTCCCAGAGTGATGTGGTGGTGTCCCTGAGTGATGTGGTGGTGTCCCCGAGTGATGTGGTGGTGTCCCCAGAGTGATGTGGTGGTGTCCCCAGAGTGATGTGGTGGTGTCCCTGAGTGATGTGGTGGTGCCCCCAGAGTGATGTGGTGGTGCCCCCAGAGTGATGTGGCGGTGCCCCTGAGTGATGTGGCGGTGTCCCTGAGTGATGTGGCGGTGTCCCTGAGTGATGTGGTGGTGGAGAAATACAATACCTACGCTCAATAGGTGGGGAATGCTAAGTGATAATTAAGGAATGTACAAAAACTCTCATAAAAAGAAGATGTTTACTACTCTTAAGACAAGGATCTCCAAAACATTTTTTAATTTGTGTTTGCCAGTGCTGTATTGAATAATATGCTTTGAAATTTCATACGAAGTCCAAGGTTTTACAGACAGTTCAAACAAAGTAATATTGTCTCAAAGTCCCTTGTCTAGATTAAACGAGGGTTTATCAGAGGGGTAAACGAAATCCTGACCCTTGGTTACAACAGCAGTGAACAAATTTGGCACATTGCCTTTATCAAATGTGTTTCTAGTATTCCTGAGCCAGAGCATACTGCCTTGCACATAAGCTGAACCTCTTTCTGTACTGACTCTGAAAGCTTTTTTATCTGGGGATTATCATACACAGAAGTATTGTCAAACCAGACCTAAAAGAGGAGAGCTTCACAACACACACAGAGCGTTAGTATTTGTGAGAAGCCGGCAAGGGGTTAATGCGTGTTAATCACTCGCTTAGTTTGACCCTGGACGGTGTGAGTGAGGCTTCAGCAAAAAGAATGCTTACTGTTCATATGTTTTTCTGGTCTTTATATAAATACGGATACTGCAACCATATGGAACCCTGGGGGGTGGGAGGGAGGAGAATGTTGCTTTTCTACATATTCAGTTTGCCCAGCTGCTTCGATTACCTCTCGCACATTAATTATCAAGCTAGAACTTGATATTGCATGAAATGAAGCTGCGAGAAGGTACTATGTGTGTCTAGGAATGTTCTCGTAGCGATCTATCTCTCTCATCCGGGGAAGACGGCCCAGTACAGCCTGGGACTGAAACAGGCCGCTGCTACGCTGCCCTCGTCTGCTCATCATAGCCGTGACCTGGGATGCTGGGCAGCGAGAGGCTGTGGGGGGTGGAATAGAGGCCGGAGGCTCTCTTCTGCCCTGGACGGTGGCTGGCAGCAGGAATGCGGGACGGGAGACTGGACCGCCGAGTGGCTGCTTGCCAAGGACGCTCTGTTGCCGAGGGTCATCTGCGAGCACTTGCGAGCTCACCTGGCACGGCGGGCGCGTGCCCTTTCAGAGGCGGCAGAGTTCTTTAAGTGTGTCCTCGCGGCCGAAAGAACCACAGGCCCCACGCGGGGCAGGTTCTGTCCTCTCCTCAGGCAGACACAAATAAATGCAAGAGGAACCCTTTTATATTACCAGCATTTGACTCAGTAACGGAAGAATGCTGTGAAGTACTTCATATTTGAAGTTAAAAAAAAAAGACGATATTTTATCAGGCGCTTCAAGTCACTGCACATAGTACCCAAAAGCAGTGCTTTTGCACGCACCCAATAATTGCATAGGTTGGCAGGGATGAGTTTTCTACAGTATACGCCTAAGGACTGTATGCAACAAATATTTACAAGAATGTGCAATGTGCTAGCTCGACTCATAAATATATTCAGATCCCGTCTGCAGCTGACGCCAAAGCAAACAAGGAAGACAAGCTGAGGATCGCCGGGCGCGAAACCAAAACCGTGGTGGGAGTGCACATCGGCTGTCCCTGCGCAAGCTGTGGATCGCGGAGTAGACTCGCCGAGCGCCGACTATGAATTGGAGCCTGCTGCCTCTGAGAGTGAGCTGCTGCGTAGGGAGAGGGACATGCGAAAAGAGCCCGGGGAGTGAGGGGGGAGTGGGGAGTGGTGGGGGAGAGGGAGGTAATGTGTGTGTGTGTGCGCGCGCGGTGGCGGCGGCGGCGGGGTTCTCTATGTATGTATGTATGTGTGTGTGTGTGTGTGTGTGTGTGTGTGGAGGCGGCGGGGGGGGGGTTATCTATGTGTGTGTGTGTGTGTGTGCGCGCGCGTGTGTGTCTGCTTAGAAGGAGCCAAGGGAGACAGGAGATGGAAAACTCGCGCGCAACCTGATCTGTTTCCGCGCATGCCGATCTCTTGTCTCCCTTGGCTCCTTGTAAGCAGAACTGATCACAATAGGCCTCGCAGCGACGATCACTTCGCGATGCGTTCGCAGGTGCGAGACCTAAAAAGAACATGGGGGGAGGCTTAGTTCAATGTCAAGCCTCCCCCCATGATTTTTAGTACCCCTACTAACCTTTAAAAGAAGTCGAAGTTTATATAACAGGGATGGATGTCTCCCGATTTTCACAAGGACGGAGCTCTTGTTGCTAGGCAGTTTCGATTAAATAGCGTTGAAACCTGAAAATCCCAGAGAGACTTAGACGGGCTATACAATTTAATTCATCTATAGCTTCATTTTATTTAACTAATAGTGCATGTCCCTCATGCTCGAATCCCATCAATAGTATATTTATCAGTGCTTACTATATTACACCATGTATCTGATAAACTGGGAACCCTATTTGTTTAGGACAATACAGAATACTCACGTCTTCTGTATATTTTCTATGGTCTTATCAATCCGTAGTCTGCCAGGCCTTTTCAAACGGATATAGAAGTCTCTTCATACTCCTACCATTCTGAAAGAAGGGGGTATGTGTGTAATTATATATATATATATTTGGCTTAAGGATGTCTCAATAGTCGTTATAAGCAATGAACTCACATCAGGCAAAAAATGTCCTGCTTGAACGCGGTACTCTGGTTCCGTGGTGCTACAATTATATCGAGTACAGACACCACTAGGGTAGAAAATACGAGAGGGATATGTTAAACTCCTCTATTGATCCTAGCTGTCACAGGCATGTAGCAAAAGATAAAACGCTCGTACTCACATTAATGGCTTGTTATGCGAGCCGACCGTGATACCATTAGGGGTGCTTTTCGTCTTCCCACTCGTTAAGAGTTCTGTTTCTAGAAATATATAAACAGGAATTCAGATATTATCTAATGAGGCTTTTCAGCTAGGCGGATAAATCTATCGGGTGTCCACAAGTCGCGACAGAACATACCTTTAAAACCGGACCGGTTTGTATCCCGCGTTCGTGCTCCGTGGTGTTCAATAGACAACACGCTTGTGTGAACGCGCGCTGTTTAAATACGTTCATGTCGGCGTCTTAACGCGGAAGTTGCCTGGCTCCCTCCAGTATCGAGCATGGAGCTCGAAAGCAGACTTCGCTAAACTCTTGGCTGGAAGCCAAATGAGCCACGCATTTCGTTGCCATTAGCAATACTTGGAAGACATTATGCGTCACGACGGCAACGTGAATAGTTATAGCCAGCCATGATCCCTAATGTTTATTTTTTTTTACGTTTTCGACGGATGCAAGGTTACTTTTTATGATTTAAGCTAAGGAGAAAGCTGCTATACGTTTAATTTGAGTGAAATATTAAAAAATGATAAAAATGAAAATTTTTTATTTTTGTTAAGGGATTATAAATAAAATAGTTGACCTACCTAATATATGCCATATTGAGTCTCGCACCCGATAGAGCAGAGTACCGTTTCTGTTACAGATTATTATATACCACAGTATGGCATAGCACCCTTTCAGATAGTCTCTTGTTCTAAAAATTCTAGAGTGTGCATTCACCTAATGAGTCTCTCCCATTCCTCGCAAACTTGTAATGAATTTTAGTACATTTGTGTTCTTGATATATTGTCTGTTTTCCCTTGATTGATATCTTTTTATATTTGATTTTAACTTCTTTTATATTTAATAAAACTGTACATTTGGATCTTATTTGTTGTTTTGGAAATTGGTTTACTAGTGTATTGCTCTGAAGTTGCCTGTATTGTGTTTGTATGTTGTGTTATAATTTCTTGTGATCAATCTGTCCAAAGGGAATTTCTGTCTTGACATTGTCAATAGTTGGTACCCCATCCCTTTGGAATAGGGTCCCTCTCTCTTTTATTAGGGAGGCTTAGTTCCCCAGTAGCCCCCTTCCTACCGTCACATTGTAAAGGTGCAGTACACAATGGATGTCAAGTCTACAAAGGATAAGAGATTTCAGTACTCCGGTGAGAAGGTCAGCATTTGCATGCTGCGACAGCCAGCGGCCGTAGCTCAAGTGATGAAGGAAACAGGCAGTTCAGAGGCACCAAAGCCCTTCTCCAGAGGTTTCATCATCTGTGTTACTGATCGTCTGTGTGTCTTTCCGGTGATGCTCTCACGCTGTCCAGCCAGTCGATTTCGATTCTAAGACGCGCAGGGTAAAGCATGGCCTTCCTCAGTCCTTTTTTCGTGCAGTCTGCGCTTGACATCTAGGAACGAGCGTCGACGCATTTGCACTGCTCGGGTAAAATCAGGGAAGAAAGTAATTTCAGAGTTGTCCAGGTGGATCGGAGGTGCAACTCTTGCAGCTTGCAGTATGGTATCCCTGTCTCTATAGTTGAATAACTGGGTCCGAATCGGATTTTTGGGGGGAGGGGGGGGGGGGGCTCCCGGCTTCGGGCGACCCCCTGGCACTCTGTGTGCTCTCTCGATAACAAGCAATTTGGATAGGCCATTCGGTTGCAGCTTTGTTGAGATCAGGTTTTCAATTAACAGGTCTGTGGCGGGACCCTCCGATTTCTCCGGCACCCCAAGAACACGGATGTTGTTGCATCGCGGGCACCCTTCATAATCGTCCAGCTTGTCCTCCGTGTACTTACGGAATGCTTAAAGTTCTTGGGCCTCCGTTTGCAATTGTGAAGTGTCTTCCACCAGGTTGGCAGTGGTGAGCTCCAGTTGCTTGATCTTTTCTCGATATTTTGTGAGGTCTGCTCTGATCAGTGTCACTTCTGAGGAAAGGGCGTCGATAAAAGTACGGACCCCGTGATAGCTGCCATCAAATCCTTCATGGTAGGTTCCGTGGGATCCTGTCCTGCACTGCTCTGAGTCTTGTCGCCAACTCCCTTCTGCGCAGGCAAATCTGCCTGCGGACATGTGTAGCGTTCAAGCCGACTTTGCTGCAATGTTTTGGGGCCCTTTGCGTTCGACATGGTGAGGATCCTTCCTGAGTATAAGGCCAGTTACGTGCTAGTTGAGGTTATCACTGGGTATCGTCCGCCTCGCCACTGTCTCTGTTTGAGTCAATGAGGTAGCGTCGGGCAATGGAAGGCGCCTAGAAAGTTGTGATTGACATTCGCACTTTTGCAGCGATTGCTGTGGGAGTTGTCCCATCCACAGACCACTCCACATTCTCAGGGTATAGCTAATGCGATTGGCAGGGGATGTAGGCAGTAGTGATGGGCATCTCTATATGAGCGAGGTCCAACTGCAGTGGCCCAGGTGCATGGGCTAAGGATGTGTTGAAGAATGGGGGGAGGGGGAGTCCGGGGGCATCCACTCTGGGGCCTTAGGCAGATAGGAACAGTGGCATTAAGATTCAGAGAAGCACCTGCCCCAGTACCATCTCCCCATATCTCGTTAAATCTCTCCAAGCGATTGAAGGCATCTATGTGCAGTCAGTCTCAGGGTCCTCCCCAGGGCACGAGTCGGGATACCACGCGGGTGGACGGCATCCCCCCACTTATTTCCGAGGGTTTTTCAGGGTGGACGCCGTCCACCCTGCTAAATCAAAACCGCGTCCATCATACCTTACAAAATGGGAGGCACAAAGTAAACAAAGCATTTCCGGCCCTCGGGTCCAAGCACGCCGGTCACCACTCCCCTGCACCTACCAGGTGCACCGTTGGCAGGGTACCCAATAGACGCCAAGGAAGGATCCGACCTCAACCAATGAATGGGTGGGTCTGCAACTCGGCAGTCCCGCCCACCCGCAACATGTCCTTTATTTTTCGGGCTTTCCTTCAATTTGCTCCTTTGCTTTTTCGGAGCGAGTGACCCCTTTGCCTGCTGCCTGACCTGCCTCCGCTTCGCCCTTACTTCCCTTAACCCTACTCCAACATATGCATTTTCACAACTTTTTTTTTACATAGTCTGCTTTTATTGAAGTCTCATTTTCGACGTTTTAATCTTGTTTTTCATTTTTTTGTTACTTAACTCTTTTATTTCTGAGCGTTTTACTGACACTACAAAACTTGTTTTTCATTCAGTTTTTGGCGTTTTCTGAGAAACTAATGGCCCCAACATGAGAGGCGTAGAAAGGCTCCGTTTGTGGTAGAGACTGGTTTTTAGGTGGTGCTGGTACTGTTGGTACAGCGATAGAAGAGAAGCTGTTAATATACTTCTCACTCTGAGAATGGAAACAACTCGAACAGTTTTGATTTTTGTGGGTAGTGTCTCAGAGATACAAAATACCTTATGCAAACAGCTGTGGCCAATACGAAAATCCATA
This sequence comes from Lissotriton vulgaris, assembly GCF_964263255.1. Taxonomy (NCBI): domain Eukaryota; kingdom Metazoa; phylum Chordata; class Amphibia; order Caudata; family Salamandridae; genus Lissotriton; species Lissotriton vulgaris. Next base: position 1,746,247,399 of record NC_141691.1, read on the forward strand.
ACACACCTCATCCTAGTCCTTTACATAAGTATTGTCCCCAGGTGTTCCTTCTCCCGGTACTCAGCTGCTGGGAATACGACTGCAAGCATGTGCATATATATATCCAAATGGGGAATAGCACACTTCAAAATGTAATGAAATGACAAAAAGTGCAGATTCCAAAATAACATTTCTTGTTATTCTTCTTTAAGTAACACATAACAGGCAATGTGTGTCGTTCCTCTTTGACAGCACAGAGCTTCTTCAAGGCAAGAGATTGCATATCTTTGGAAGATGATTCAGCTGTTGGTCTTGCAATTTAATTTCCATTCTACTTCGTACATTTCACATAATGAAGGTGCATTATGTGATTTCGCTGCACCTTTTTTGCTTTATTATGGTTTTACAACACTTACCACGTCATTCATCTAATGCATAATTTTGCTGATTTCAACAGCTATGCACAGGTTAACTGGTCACTTTTCAATTTCTGATTGCTGTGATCAGGCGTTAAACTGTTACAAAAGAAAGGGCAATTTTGGCCAGGAAAGATTATTGTAACGTAAAATAGCTAATTGATATTGCCGGCGAATGAGCTACATTTTTCCTCTTGATTTGCCTTTTCTTGTAGCATAATTTAATCAAACTCACTGCATAATTTAGTCCACCTTGCTGCATAATTTAGTCCTCTATTGCTGCATAATTCCTGTGGTTCTTAATATACATGCCTGTTGCTTCCGTAATGCCAGATAATTCAGCAGGATTATGACCACACCCAGTGGACGCGTGACATTTTTGGGGTTGTTGGGAGCGCTCCAGCTGGCAAACTCTCTTTATGCTAGGCGAGTTGAAACTCTTTGCTTAATTCCTTGAAATATGTACCATGATTTTGCTAATAATTCATCCATTTATGAATGTATTTTGTAGCTCTGGGGCACTTGACATGGATATCCTTAGCGACCCTCATGGCTCTCTTACAGCTGTACCAAGCAGCAAGCATTGCCTGAACTTCGACAAACCCTCCAGCCACTTACATGGCACCTTCCTTTGCCCTCCCTGCATTTGCCTAAGCCTCAGTGGAGGACGCTCCTTCTCCCACCTCGCCGTCAAGCTCTCGAACGACCTTCCCCTCAACTCCAAACAGCATCCTCGCTCCTGGCTTTTCGACTGATTCCAGCAAGAACCTAGTGCCTGGATACCCTCACCGGTGATTAGCTGCGCTGTACAAATCAGAGTAGATTGAGTCTCCACCTGCTTGTACCTATTCTAGTTGTAGTAGCGATTGAGTAATGGGCACGGCCAGCGGTACTATACGTGTGAACCACCATACTAAAGCTATGAAGGTTTAATTTACTAAAGAGTGAACAGATTATGTCAGTATCTAAAACCGCAGATGTTTCCCACAGCCTGCTGCCATTGATATTTTAATCTCACCTCCAAGCACAGTCATGGCCCTTTCAGTTGCAGAATCTTGGAGCCAGACTTGCTTTCTAGATATGAATGAAGTTGAAGCTGCTTCACCTTTAAATACCTTCCATATGGGACTAACCTACCTTGTACCTCGTCAGTGTCATGCCTCATTGTGAGCCTAGGAACACGTGGTGATGGTGTGGCAACTGTAAGATATGAAGTCCCCTGCTGCCTAGATAAGGGTCACTAGCATCTTGATTACCACCAGCCTTCATGCGAGGGCACCATGTTGCACTCTTTGCATTCTGCTGAGCCTATGATTTCAGAGACCTGCTTTGAGCTATTTTAGCACTTCCCAATGGGGATGGACGGGTACGATGGAGGCAAATTCCAAGGGCAAAGCTAGAGCACAGGGCTATGGAGAGACCGATGTTTATGGAAAGTAGAGATAACTGAGGCCTCATCCCAATGTTCCCCATTGATCCAAAATGCTCAGTCGCCCAGGATATGACATTACGCTATGGTGTACATTGTTACACTACTTGTCTTCTCATTCTCCTGTACGCAGCTCTTACTATGGACTAAGTGAGCATCACCTCGTTCACGCCAACCTCCATGTTGAATGGAGCGGTGCCTGCGTCTTCTGGAGAAATCCGGCCTGGACTTCACACCTGAGCTGTTCACCGCTGAAAATAGCTGAAGGTCCTGTAAAGCTTGTGATAGAGCAGGACAGGCTTTAGGGCCAGGGTGGAATGAAAGACAACGAAAGCCTGTTGTCTCATTCTGTGAGTTTTTCGTGTTCTAGGTAGCGTAATAAATTTTATAGTTTTGATAAGCACTATTGTAGTTTCTAGTATGTGCTTTTCTTCGGCTTTTTTCAACACACTAATTCTACTTTTGTTGCAATATATGCAAATGATAGATCTGCCTTACATGTGATGTCACTTCCTGTCGTGATGTCACTTCCTGTCGTGATGTCACTTCCTGTGACCACGCCTACCTTGGAGAGTCCCCCCACTTCTTTTTTTAGGACTTGTGCCCTGGTCCTCCCCAAAGAGCGGGGTGCAGGTCAACGAGTTTAATGATGCCCAGGAGGAGGCCCACAGCTGGCCTGGGCAGACGCTATATTTCCGGGGCCGTCCCACGATGTCTACCTGCAGGGGGCCCACCGGCCCTTGCTGGATCCTTATTGTGGCAGATGCAACGACGTCAGGCCTCCGAGTTCTGCACAGGAAGCACCCAGGTGCTGCCCCACGCAAGCGCTGGCTCTGAGGCAGGTTGAGGGCCCCAGTGCGCTCCTACGGGAAGTGCAGGTATGTTGCGTGTTCTGGGCTTCAGCCCGCACCGGGAAAGGGCCTCGGCAATGCGTCCCGTAGCACTAAACACCAGGGAGCCTGCTGCGGTGATGCAGCCACGCTCGGCACGACGCCGCCTGTGGCAGTCCAGAGTTCGCTCTCGCGGCAGGGAAGTCCTGCTCCACTACACAGAGCTCAGCTCAAAGCCTGGTATCTTCAGGCGAGCTCTTGGCGCCACACCATGTGGGGATCCGGGAGTGCTCGGAGGCGTTTTCTGAAGCCTCACGCGTACAGACAGTTGTCCCCCGGGAGTGGGTGAAGGGGGGCACGCCGGCACCCTCGATGTCCAACACTAGAGGCCCCGGGTTCCCCTCGCCACCGGCCCCAAAGCGCCGATGCGAATATCTTCGGCCCGGGAACACCGACTCCCCTCGGGGCTACACCATCAGGCACTGCTACACCTCCGGTTGACCATTTTGCACTTTTGAGTCTGATATGTGAGGCGGATTGGTGAGATAGGATAGGAGGGCTCCGGAGAAGCCCTAGCAAGCGGCCATACTGGTTGCTGTGTAGCCACGCCCCCCAATTTGCCTTTTCTTGATGCATAGCGTACTTAACCCTGCTACATAATTCCAGTGGTCCCGATTGTAACCCCTATGAATTATTTGAAGTCAGTGTTAATTTCTGTCGAGCTCCAGCACTGTGAAAACTGTAAGACAAGTTAACTTACCTTCGGTAACGCCTTATCTGGAAGAGACATGATCTAGCCACAGATTCCTCACCCATCCTCTGCGCACTGTCAGTCTCAGGGCTGTTCCCCTTTGGGACACTAGCTGTCTGTTTTGTAACACACCATCATGGTCAGTCACTTCATGGCTCCGCCCTTCTGGCGTGGAAAGTTGTGGAAAGTACTGATGTCAGCGCGCTGGAGTGGCGGTTATATTGACGAAGTGGATGTCAAGAAGACAACGAAAAGGACGCGTAAGACTTCACGCGGAGCCGACAAATGTCAACTACCTCCACGCAGGTGTGCTGCTAAGAAAAATCTTCTTGATCCAGCCTGACGCCTGGAAGTTCTAAGGTAAGGAATATGCGGCTAGATCATGTCTCTACCAGATAAGGCGTTGAAGAAGGTAAGTAACTTTCCCGACTGGCTGTTGAAGGTGACTTCACCATGGCTGGTATTGTATCACCTACAGGGCATATCTCAGCTCTTCAATCTAGGGTTTTCAGGTTGCTTCCCAGGGCTCACCTACAGCACACTATGCATTTGGTCAACATTAAAGCTGTTTTGGACATAGTCGCTATGCTGGGAAGCCCTCACGCACAGCATGCCTGAGACATTGAAGCTATAATATATTTTTTGAACAGGGTTTGTTTTCCAGCTCTGACAGTCCTACAATTGTAGGGCCTACTGGTCTTCTGCATTATGCTTGTCCAATATGTGTGGTGGCAAAGCTGTTCGCTTCCCTGGTGCCACCATTTCACTCGGTTTAACGCTGCAGGATTCTTTCGGACAGCATTCTGATTTCTCTGGAGGCATAAAGGAACATGCAGCAGTATCAGGCACAGGGTCATCTGATCTGCGAAAAACCCTCAACCCTCTGCTCGCAGTCACCACAGTTGTGATCCCTGCTTCTTCCCTCAGTTGGGGATGTCATCTTGATTGCTTAGAGATTCGCAAAGTCTGTTTTCCTAAAGAACAGACGTGCCTGTAAATTTCTGCTTTCATTTTATGGCTGGGCGAATCTTATAGAGACTGTTAGTTGTAGTTCCGTACCTTATAATTTCTCCCAAGGTGTCAGGCTGGATCAGGAGATTATTTCTTCAGCAGTACCCCTGCATGTCGTTAGGTTGTGTAGGTTGGCTAAGCGTCCACCGTGGGTGCCGCTATGACATAGCTGGACCCACATAGATGCCGCCCATATGCGCTGTCGTCAGTTCTTTCTTTTTCTGTCAGCCTAGCCCAGCTTCAGAGAGAGCTACCCCTATCTTTTATTGACTTTGTCAATTTCTTGTTCGAGTCGTAGACTCCTGGTGCGACGAAGATGTTCGAGCGAAGGACCGGCTTCAAGCCCCGTGTTTTTTTCCACTGGATAATGTCTGTGACGGATCCGCACCTCGTGTACCTCTGACGTATGGAGGGCAACCACAACCCAAAGTCGTGATCCGAGTGCTGGGCCATGAACCCGAAGGCTTTGCGGGAGTGGTCCCGAAAGCTGCTGGGGACCTGGCGTTCGGTTCCACGTTGCTCCCATTCTCGTCCAAGGACAAGGTCTCAAGAAAGGTTGCAGAGTCCACACTCCTTGCACTCGAAGTCGTCTGGGAGATCTTCGATTAAGTCAGGGAAGCACAGGCGTTCTTCGACTTCTCCCCGTTGGTCAACCGACGCAACGTGGGATCCAGAGTGTTGTAGCTTGAAGGCTTCGTTCCTGGATCCTACTTCTGAGGCTGCTCCGTGCCTCCCTCCTTTTTCGAGAGCCGGAGCATCTCCTGCCCAGATTCAGACATTTTATGAGGACTTGTACCTCATGTTTGGGCAGCCCGGCTCTGCCGGTGCACCTTTGGGCCCCGCAGGGTTGGTCTGGGGCCCTGCGACTTCAATGCCAGTAGCTCCAGCCCCAGCGGGTCACCGTGAATCCAGGACTGCATCTGAATCAACACTGGTCTATCTCACTCGACCTTCCCTCATCCCCGAAGTGGACACGGTCCCTGATCGATTCCGACGCAGGAAGGGGCACCGTTCCTGTGTTCATTCCTAGTGCTCCTTTTGGACCAGAAGGAGAGGATGGAGTTTGGGAGGAGCCGCTGGACCCTTTAGTTAACCAGCTTGAGGAACTGGACTGGCGAATGGACCTGGGTGATGCCAGTGGTCTGGACACGTCCCCTGACACTGGCTTGCTTTCTCCCCCTACCGTGGCTATGGAGGAGGGAGCTTTCTATGCTGTGGTTGTGAGGAGGAAGCACTACTGGGTATGGGCTCCCAACAGTAAGGCCAAGCCACTGACCTAATAATAAACAAAACAATTGCCAATACTGTTGTCCTAAATTCCTCTTATTCGTCACAGCACATTGGAATGAAACCAAACATGGGTTCTAAGACTAGTAATTCAGTCTGAATAAATCATTATTTATTTTGTTCACTTGAAATGCATTTGTCAATTATTTTATGCATCTTATACAAATTTTTAAATCCCTTTGATCAAAAACATTATATACAATGGACAATAAATAAAACTGTACACATTCCAAAAAATTCATTATTCCCAATCAATCCACACATTCCACATTCAGCCGGTCGCTCTCACACTCATAGAAAAAATTGTCTATTTACTTTAAACATTCAATAATCCATATACAGATTCTCTATCATTAGACTGCCCCAACACTAAGCTTCCACTTCTTACCTCCTACTGAAGAGGAGCCTCAAAAATCAATTAGACGTGGGGCACTGTGGCAAAATAAACCAACAAGCCACCATTACTTTAAAAACCATTCAAAAAGATCCAGGTTCCAAACACATCTTAATCACATCCAGTATACTCACAATTGCCCCAGGTCGTGTGGGATGTAAACAAAAAGTTTGGTCGCAGTCTCTTAACTCCTTGGACGCTCATGACGAGCTCAGCTCGTCATGGTGTACACCTCCATACACTCATGACGAGCTGAGCTCGTCATGAACAATGGGAATGAAGCAAAGCCAGCACAGGAGGAAAATAACACTAGCATCGATGTGGTTAAGTATCGTAGGTAAAGACTCTCAGTATTTCCTACATGTATGAAAAACAGAGGGAGGGCGTTTTGAAGACAAATTCTTTCTTATACAAGCACGAATCTTGTCTGCCCTTCAAACAAAAAGAAGTTGTACCTTTCTGGAGAAATCTCTGTGGAATGACGCCGTGCCTATCAACTGCCCAACGGTAGAATCAATCACGCTCGCAGTGTTCCCTGCGGGAAAACAAGCATGGGGGTGTTGGTCGCGTGTGATTTAAGACACAGTCAAATATCAAAAACCAGTTCCGATTTGAAAGAAGCGATGCTTCTTTGACCATTCTAACTCGATTTCCTACCTTCAGAAGGCTGGCCTCGGCGTGCTTCTCTAACCACGGAATGCACTGTTGTTCATTCAGCTGCTTCCGCGTATGCGCCGATTGCCTCCTAATGCGGGGGTGCTGCTGGGAAGTGTAGTTTGCTTTTGCGCTTATTGTGCAAATAAGTGGAGTGTGCTTTTACAGATAGTCTGCGGGTAAGAATTGGGAGCCGAAATTCAATATGGAATAGATGTATTCTAGATAACACCTGTTTATATATGTATTCAATAGAAAGTACTACATCTACAGTACTCCTGTCCGCGTCCCATCCTGGCAGCTGGGCAAACCCTTCCCCGGTGCGGGCGGGATTAAGGACAATGTAGTGACGGGGCAGCTTACAATGTGACCCCTACTGGAACCGTAATGAGGCTTCATTTTTTCTTTGTTCTGCGATATCAGTGGTACTTCTTGGTTATGCTGGACATGTGCATTGATTCTGATTTGTGTACAATAGGAACCAGGCATGTGTGCTAATTATGGTATATGTTCAGTGGAACCTGGACGTCTAAATGATATCCACACGGTCCTCACGATTGACTGACTGCTTTAGCACAGCTTATAAAGTTCCTTCATTTCTTTGAGGCCTTCCATAGCTGTGTTAAACTTTACAATAAGCATAGCCTCTCTCCTGATTAATTTAGCATCCAGGTCACCACCCCTGAAGTCGCATTCCACTTTTGATATAACTGTCCATTTTAAGTCAGCTTCTGTATGTTTCATAATCTGCCAATGATTGACCAGGGGGGCCGTCAAGATGTATTTCTTAATTCTTGATCTTGGAACCTGGATTTTTTTGAATGGTTTTGTAAAATGATGGTGGCTTGTTGGTTTATTTTGCCACAGTGTCCCACGTCGGATTGATTTTTGAGGCTTCTCTTCAGTAGGAGGGAAGAAGTGGAAGCTTAGTGTTGGGGCAGTCTAATGATAGAGAATCAAAGGGTGGCTACAAATAGATTTTTCTGTTTTCTTCACACGTATGAGGTCCTGATGAGAACTCCCAACCCACTTGGAGTTCGAAACGCGTAGACCGTTAGTTTACACGCCATAAGATCTCAAAATATCTGCATTTTTGTTAAAAAATATAAACACAAAAAAAGTATTGTTTATGGTGTTCTGTATATGGATTATCGAATGTTTAAAGTAAGTAGAATTTTTTCTATGAGTGTGAGAGCGACCGGCTGAATGTGGAATGTGTGGATTGATTGGGAATAATTAATGTTTTGGAATGTGTACAGTTTTATTTATTGTCCATTGTAAATAATGTTTTTGATCGTAGGGATTTAAAAATTTGTATAAGTTGCATAAAATAATTGACAAATGCATTTCAAGTGAACGAAATAAATAATGATGTATTCAGACTGAATTACTAGTCTTAGAACCCATGTTTGGTTTTATTTCAATGTGCTGTGACGAATAAGAGGAATTTAGGATAACAGTATTGGCAGTGGTTGTGAGGAGGGCAGCTGAGGTCCTCGGCCTCAAACTCTCTACGATGGCAGTCAGGACTAACCTCCTGACAGAGGTACTTTAGCCTGTGGCTTCCTTTTCTGAACCCCTTTTGCCGTTCAGTGAAGCCCTCACTTATGTCCTTCTGGACACTTCTTCTGCTGCCACCGCCTCGCTCCGGGCGACCAAGTGTTCCTGACCTATCACCCCTCCCCTGAGAGCTTGGTAGTCCAAGCCTCATCATCAAAAGACACATTCCTTCTGCTCCCTCAGATAGGGAAATCAAGAAGTTGGACCATCTTGGAAAGAATATGTTTTCTTCCTCCAGCTTGGCGTTGCGGTCAGTGAATACTGCATGCCTCTTGGTCATATATTCCCATACTATCTGGGTTACGGTTGTGCAGGTGCTGCCTTCGTGCCCGGAGGAGGTTCGGGGCATTCTCTCTCAAGCAGTTGCATACAGGATAGACGCAGCCATATTTGCCATACGATGTGGCCTTGATTCCATGGACTCACCTGGCAGAATGATTGCCTCGTAGGTAGCTGTTAGATGCTACGCCTGGTTGAGGACTACTGGCTATTCAGGGGATTTCCAATCTTTTTTGATGGACCTGCCCTTTGATGGCACTCGCCTTTTTGGTGACAAGGCAGACTCAGCACTTGAGCGCATCAAGGATTCTCGAGCTACGGACAGATCCTTGGGCCTCGCTGCTACCTCAAGTCCACCTCAGTCTGCCTTTCATGGCTAAGAAATGGACACCCAACCACGTACTGTCCAGCCTGTCCATAGTCACGCAAGCTGTCCAGTCTCTGCGCGGATGTGGGAACCAGCATCCTCGTTGGTCAGGGAGCCAGCCGACAGGCCAGTCCACCCTTTCCCCACTTTCCACTGCCTCCAAACCTTCCTTGTCTGACGTTCCAGGCCCATCGCCAGCCAGTCTTAGGCAGGATCCGCCATCACCTCCTCCACTGGCAACCCATCACGTCGGAGAGGTGGGTACTGCAAATAGCTTGAAGGGGCTACTCCCCTTCGAGACTACCCCTCCCTCCATCGCATGTTGGAGGTTCATTTGGCACTTCTCCACCAGAAAGTATCTGCTATTCTGGCCAAGGGAGCTATAGAGAGGGTCCCTGTGCCAGCAGTAGGTCATGGTTGTTATTCCCCCTGCTTTCTGGTACCGTAGAAGGACAAAGGTCTGCATCCTATCTTAGATCTCCGGGTCCTTAACTTCCACCTCCGAAAGGAGAAGTTCAGCACGCTCACCCTAGTCCAAGTTCTTCTTTCACTCGACCCAGGAGACCGGCTGGTGGTGTTGGACTTGCAGGATGATTCTTTTTATATCCCCATCCTGCCTTCAGTTCACGGTAGGCCAGAAGCACTTTCAGTTCACCATACTCAACTTTGGCCTTACCAAACCCCCTCAGGGGTTCACAAAGGCGGTGGTTGCAACTCATCTGTGCAGATCAGGGGTTCCAATCTTCCCCTTTCACGACGACTGGCTGGTAAAGCTGGACTCATGCCAGCTTTAACAGCCAGACTCATGGCAGATCTGGTAGGGAACTACGCACCAACTGCAGCGGTGGCTCACGAACCAAGATTGGGTCAGAGGCAGATCCCTCTCCCTTCACAAACCAGATCTAACAGTTGTGAGGGATCCTTCACTTCTGGGATGGGGCGGCCACCTGGGAGAAGCAGAGATCAGAGGCATGTGGTCTTCGGCAGAGTCTGGCCTCCATTTCAACCTTTTGGAGCTCTGGGCGATCAGACTGGCACTGAAAGCATTCTTTCCCTCTTTCAAGGAGAAAGTGAGGCAGGTGTTTATCCGACAACACCACCACCATGTGGTGCTGCAACAAACAGGACAGGGTGGGGTCATGGCCAATTTGTCAAGAGGCTCTACCCCTCTAGACATGGCTGGAACATCAGGACATAACCCTGGTGATTCAACACCTGGCAGGCTCCCTGAATGCCAGGGCGGACGAGCTCAGAGTCGGTGCCTAGTCGATCACAAATGGCGTCTCCATCCGGAGATGACGCAAGGTCTTTTTCAGTGGTGGGGAGAGCCTTGGTTAGATCTGTTCGCCTCCGAAGAGAAAGCACAATGTCAGCAGTTTTGCTCGTTGGAGTTTCCACAGTTGCGCTCACTCAGTGATGCTTTTTGGCTTGAGTGGAGCTTCCGCCTCCTGAAAACCTTTCTCCCTGTACCACTTCTGCCCAGAGTGTTCAAGAAGACCAAGCGCGACTGGGCTCAAGTTATTCTTGTTGCTCCGGAATGGGCAGGAAGAGTCTGGCACCCGACCCTCTGAGAATGGCCATCGATCCTCCGATCAGGCTGCCACTTCGGGAAGATCCTCTGTCGCAGAAGCAGGTGAGGGTTCTTCATGCAAACCTGTCCAGTGTCCCCCTCCTTGCATGGAGATTGTGTGGCAGCAGTTGATAGCCATCAACTTTCCGCTTCGAAGTCTGTGATGTTATCTTGGTAACCAGGCATCCCTCCACTAAAACGGTATACGCCTGTAGGTGGAACAAATTTGTGGCATGGTGTACAGCAAAGGCTGAACAGCCAAGACCAGAGAGACGGGTACTTTGCTCGTTCGGTCCTCCAGGACTTCCTGGTATGATCTTGGTTCGCAGACCCTCCTCCAGGGATGGTATTGCTGGTGTATCTATTCTGATGGAAGTCAATGGAGAAGTTGCGGTTGCAGTTTTGCAGAAGAATGAGACTTCCCAGAGGACCCCGAAGAATTCCCTTGGAGGACGGAAGGTTGGAGAGACACCCCACTCATGGGTACCCTGGAGACCAGGTTACCCACACTAGGGAAGCCAAATGCATTGGGGTGAAGAGACGTCAGAAACCTCTGTAGACGACAGTGGACGACTTGGAGAAAAGTGCCTCTGGAGAAGAAGATGAAGCTGTCCGGTGGAATCCAAGGATGAATTCTGGAAGTGAGGAACCTGCAAGCAGACAGAGTCTACCACTCAGGACTGACCAGGAGGTACGGAAGAGCAATGTCCATCGATGTCGGACGGTTCAGAAAAGTTGACGATAACCTTGTCACTGCAGCTGTGAGGACCAGGCGACAAGTGAGGAAGACTAGGAGCCGTGCACGAGCTGTCGGAAGTCACTGTCCATCTGGAGCACTAACAAGCCTTGGTAGCTGCAACTGGTGTGGAGAATGAAGAAGGAGCAACGTTGGGACCAGCAAGGTCCAAGGGACTCACCAGCAGCTGGAGAGTCGGAGCAGGCCCAGAGCAAGCTGGGGAGCCCACTGAGCAGGAGAAGACCCTCAGGAGGACCTACAGGCTGAAGGTACAGGAGACGCAAGAGGACCTCGAGCAGCTCACCACGATGAAGACCCATGGTGCAGAGGATGCTGAGCTTGGAGGGAAGAGATGCTGGAGGCTGTAGCTTCTTATAGCCCGAAGATTTCTGGAGTACAGAGCCCACCAGCCTTGACAATGGTAAGTTAACGCTGTGCACAGGGGTTTGGTTCCAGCGGTACAGACGAGGATACTGGCCTCAAAATTGCAGAGAAGACAGATCAGGCCTCAAGGGAGTTGCAGAACCACCACCTGTGTTGCTGGGCTTTTCGAAGTCCGTGCGAAGTCCGGAGCCGCAGACCAGTCAGCTTAGTTGTGGTGCCTGCAGATGCAGGGGAGTGACTCCTTCAATCCAAGGGAGATTAATTTGGGTATCCTTGATGCCCACAGGTCTGTCAAAGAACCTGGATGAAGCACAGACAACAAAGAAGTCTTGCAGAACAGCAAGACTAGGCGCAGCAGGAATTTTCCTTGGTGCAGTCTCGGTTCCAGGCGAAGTCCAAGTGTCCAGACGGTGGAAGAGTGACATGGTTTCAGTCTAGAGTCTTGTCCCATGACAAATCTGAGGACGCACCCACAGGTAAGTCCTTAACGTACCTTAAGGGAAGGGTTGGGATAACTCAAGGGTCCCTCTCAGAGGAGGGGCTGGACAGAGGGGAGGATACTCCGATGGCTTTGACCAGTTTTGCTCCAGATCGGGAGCCAAGGGCTCTCTGAACTGGCCCAAACTGGCATATGCAAGGAGGGCACCAAATGTGCCCTTCAAAGTAGCCTGGTGGCGCCGGCAAGCGGCCTCACCCCGCCCTATTCACTTGGTCCTTATTGGACATTGGTCACACCTCCCTGTGACAGGAATCCTATTGTTCTACTTTCCCCTGCTCGAGCTTGGCTTAGCAGCAGGAGGGCAGAATTGTGTCTGTGGTCGGCAGCAGCACTAGCTTGCTGTCAGACCCTGAAAGGCTGTTACCGGGAGCACAGGGGGTACCCTAAGGGAGTCCCCAGTATATAAGATCACACTTCCAACACTTGAATCGGTATGGGGGTATGATTCCAACATGTTTGATACCAAACATGACCGGGGTTTGGGGCAGCCACTATATAGTTAGACATCTTGTAATGACTGATATCCACTATATGTATTAAAATGGCTGACCACACTTACAAAACCTGGAGATTTGAGACTGGGGTTCATAGGGATATCCTGCTCATGCAGGGGCACCCTTACACTTATAACCAGGCACCTTGCCCTCAGGACTGAAGAGCCTGCCATAAGGGTGACTTATAGGTTTTAAGTTTAGCAACCTCAGATATAGGGAAACGTATATCTGTTGTGAGAGGTGCAAGCACCAACTCACAGAGGCTGCAATGCCACAATACATGCTACAGCCCATAGGAGACCCCTGGTGTACCTATGCCCTGGGTACCTTAGAGTGTCAATCATCAGCTCAACACTCTTAGGAAAATCAAACCGTTCCTACCTCCCAGGACATCCAGTCAGCAGTCTAATCCTTAGTTATCTCACGACTAGAATACGGATTGGTGACCTTAGCTGGGCTTCCTAAATCTAGGTTAGCTCTTCTAAGAGCTACTCTGAACGCCTCTGCCAGACTAATCACAGGCGCCAGAAAGCATGATCATATTACAACTGACTTAATCCAGCTTAACTGGCTTCCCATTGAAGCAAGGATCCGCTTCAAGATAGCCTGTCTGACATATAAGGCTATACATTTCAATAGCCCCTTTTACCTGGCAAAAAAACTCGAGATCCAGGCGAAACTTAAGAAGCTCCAATACTCTACTTCTGAAACCACCGAAATTCAACAAAACAAGAATTTACAATCGCACCTTCTCAGGGCTGTATCCAAGAATCTGGAATGCCCTTCCAGGGTAGTTAATAGCCAACCCCTTGACTGCTTCATTCAAAAAACAGGTCAAATGGCTACTGTTGGAAGAACTTCATCAGCAGTAGCCTCTATGTCATTTGCAAGACACTTACCTTTCGTGCTTGACAATCATTTTTACCTTGTGTGTTGAAATGTATACTTGACCATTATTTTCACTCTGTGTTTGAAATATGTGCTTGACAATCATTTTTACTTGGAGTTTAAAATGAATTTCAATGTTCTTTGGAACCAATTTGATGCTGAAACCGCTCAGCCCCGTCTTGGTGGGCTTTTCATTATTTGTTCACTTACTACCTTTTCTTCCCACTGCACCCTCATTTACTTTATGCTTCAGGTTCCTCTCATGTTGCTTTATTGTATTGTACTTATACTGTCTCTGCACGTCAACGTCAGTTTTCCTCTTTGTACAGTGCTCTGATACCCGTCTGGGTCTTGTTCGTGCTTTATAAAGCGTTTCAAATAAATAATTAAAAATACTAGGGACTTGCAAGGGTACACCAGTAGCCAATTGTGGATGTACAAGAGTACTTACCATGGTCAATTTAGAGAGAAAGCACAGTGACTGTGGTCCTGATTAGCAGGATCCCAGTCAGACTAGGTCAAAAACACACCAACCAAATGTGGGGTTAATTATGCTAGAAGGATCCTACCTTCCTACAATTGTGTGGAATATCAGCTGTTCCTTAGCTTTTCAGGTACCAAAAAATGAGAGGGTCCAGAAAAAAAAATTCTTACTGGATTTTCCATGGCATTAAGTTGTGTTATTCCCTTGTTATGAAGGCTTCCCCCACCGACATCAGAGCACATTCCACCAGGACAAATATCACTTATTTGACATTGACCTAGAACGTTCTCATTCTAGACATCTAAAACGGTGACCTGCTTCGGTCCATACCTTTTCTTGGAACAACTGCCTTGACGCTCAGTGACAGTCTTTATCCGGGCAGATTGGTGGGGGGATGAGAAAATAAGAAGAAAAGAAATCCACTTACCTTCCACGCGCTGCATCGCCAACTCGGTGCGCTTCTGCTGCACTGCACTGACTCCCAGACTCCCATGCAGCCAGTCCTGATGCTGCTCTCATGCATAAGAACAGTATCAGGATTGGCCTGAGTGCCCTTGATTTGCGCTCCCAGGGAAACTGGGAGCCTGTGCCTGCATGTCTCGAACCCGGCAATGCACCTCGGGTTGGAGTCATGCATATCTGTTTGGCCGGCTAGAGATGGACAACCAAACCAACATGTGCACTGACAGCAGTGCGGAAACACTCCCCCTCCAGCCTTTTATCTTCTGGCCCGCCCCGAAAATTCATTGAAAAAATAAAACGATAATAACCCCTTGTTGTTATTGTTTTATTTTGTGAGTTTTGCGCCTGCTGGCAGGGGGGTCAACGCTTCTCTACCATAGCAGAACAGACGCCGCTGTTGACTCTAAAGTTTGCAGAGATAACCATTTTACCCGGACAATGCCGCAAGGCTTTTTCTTGGGGTCCTCTACTTGCACCTGCTCGCGTGTGGTACTGCTTTGGTATTTATTCAGAAGAAGGAGAATCTGTGGTTAGAGATAACCACCAGAAGAAATACATTGTTTACCTTTGTTGGTGATCTTTCTTATTGCTACTGTCTACCCGCAGATTCTGTACTGCCCGCATGATTATCCCGTCTGAAGCATGGTCATGTGGATTATAATAAAGTCCTACTTTAGTTCTGTTGTACATTCCCTTCATTCCCCAAATCATTGTCACTCTCTTGTCTGCCTATGAATTTGTAGTAAAAAGGAGTGGAACCAACATCAGCATGTGGCATTTTATATAGCACAATGACGTCACATCCTGTAGTGAGTTCGGAGCTGTGACTTGAGCGACACAATTTTTATCAAAGGAGAGGGACCGATTCGTGGGCTTTTAATAGGTCCAGCGTACACGCCCTAGATGCATTTATCAAAGAAAGGAGTACGAAGTTCCTAGGTGATCTGGCGGTCACCTTTAAAATGCCATAGCCTGTGAGGTCTGGCAATGTATTACAGGAGGTCAACAACAAGCTCACCATGAAATCACAGATCAACGCAGTCTCCTCCACCTTCTTCTACACTCTGCGCATGCTACTAAATATCTTCAAGTGGCTACCCCTACACACAAGATGCACCGTAATACAACCCTTCATCACCAGCCTACCGTACTATGGTAATGCCCTCTATGTAGGAATCGCCACACACCTTCTACAGAGACCTCAAACAGTACAGAACGCCGCAGCCAGACTCCTCCTCGGCCTTCCCCAGCAAACCCACATCACTCCTCTCGTCCAGAAACTCCACTGGTTCCTGGTACAAAAAAGATGAAAGTCCTACATGCTGACCCACGCACACAAGGCTCTACACAATCAACCTGCCTACATTAACCACCGCCTGAACTTCCACCAACCATCAAGAAGACTACGCTCCGCCTCCCTTTCTCTTGCCCATACTCCCCACATCTACTGAAGCGGAAGTGGTGGATACTCCTTCTTCCACATCGCAGCAAAGACCTGGAACAGCCTTCCCACGCACCTCTGGACCATCACCTCACTTAGGAATTCCAAATGGCCCTCATGACCTGGCTGATAGAATAAGCCTCTGGGGCCTGTAAGCACATGGATACTCTATTGGGCGATTAGTCGTGCTTCATAAATATGGATTGATTGATTGAAAGATTCAGCAGTGTGATAATACATTGTGTGTTAGCAGAATATGGTGCTTTTTCATAAAATCTTCTAAAAGAATTTGAATACTAATTATCATGCACACAGACAATAAATGTGCGAGTGTACTACAAAATGTTGTGTTTTCTAATGCAATCTTGGTTTTACATGCTTGTTCAGTGTTTGAATACCCTTCATTATTGCAAGTAGGATTTAAAATACTTCTTACCCTTGCCAAAGGTGATCTTGGTCTATTTTACAATTTGGGTCATACATTTTCGATATTATTGTGCATGGATTGCATTTTAATTCATGCCCACACAGCAGCTTTAGTCTGTGTTTGTCGAAAAGTGTAATACGTAATATGTTGGTTTGACACAACATGTAATCCCAACAGAGCCTTCAATCACATTTTAGTGCCTGTAGTTCAAGACAGCGGTAATACTCAATAACGCGCAAGACCCATCCTCTGACCTCGCTGCCAAGCCCCCCTGCGTGCATGATCATTTTTATGCTGCATTTTGCGATTTCGACTTCCACCGCCATATCAATTTGCCTGTATCTTCCATTCCTACTCCTGTTTGGTGTCAGGGTCTGACGACAGTCCAGTGACAATGAGGAGATGAACGCTCCGTGCATTCTGTTTAATGTATTTTCTTATTGTTTATAAAACTGTTGTTGTGCCTTGCGTTTGGACTGAGGTGCACAAATCTTGCCACACTCAACCATGGCTAAGTACAAATCGTGTCATGGCCCAGCAGCGCTCAAGCCACTCATAGCACAAGATGCGTTGCATTGGATGAGAGTCCAGAGTGCATTATCCATTATGGCGGATGTTTAGGAACATCATTTTTAGAGCACGTTGCACGTCTTGCACCTGTTCCTTGAAGTAAATGACACCTTATCCCATCGTTTAAAAGTGTATTTGAGTTATCTTTCAGACCTGTGCTGGGATTGTTTGATATTTCATTCGAGCTGTCCGTTTCCTAACAAAAGTCATGTGATTGCTGCAGCGAGGTGCAATAAGAGCTCTCGGAGGATTACTTTAAATAGAGTCGAAGTCTTTGGTATCGAAGGCTGTGTGGCCTCGGATGTGATTTCTATTTGATATATGAGCTGTGGCATAACTATTGCATGACTGAGATGTGCCTGTAAGCGATGCAGTATGCAGATGGGGCTCCTCTGAAATAAAAACCAGAGACTAAATGTGAGTGTTCTCATTCGAGAGGCGGGGAATGGGGGCTAGAATTCTTCACAAAACATATGGAAACATTTCTGCATTTTTTCATTAACTAGGGTTTCCAGTACTAAAGCATTTCTTTATGATTGTGAATGTTAATGTGCAAGTCATCTGCACATCGGTGAAGATCACAATAAATAAAGGTATTTTTGAGAGGCTTCTAAATATTTTGGAAGAGAAGTTATGCAGGGCAGCAGTAACATTGCAGATTTGTGAAGTGTGATTTACATTACAGCCTTTTGTTTTCTTTTCATGTTTCTAGACAGAATGGCAGTCTGGATTTTAGAGTCGACTGTTTTGCAAGTTTGAGTTGTTTTTAGCTCCCGGGTCCAAGAATATTTCAGACTGACTCACATTTGTACATTAAAATGTTGGCCGTGCCAAAGACAAACACATCTTAACAATCACTCCAACCCCTTTATGATTAGCAGCTACTACTTTATTCACATTGTTACACCAAGTTGTGTAACAAATTGGAGTAAATATTGGGAGATATGCCAATTAGATACACATGCATCCCCACGATCATCTTCGTGACAATAAACAATTGAACGATGCTTGAATATATATATATATATGATTCATCATCATGTCCACACAAGTGTTGTGTGTTAGTAGTTTGTTACTGGGGGTTAGTGAGTGAGTGTCCAGTCTGACGCCATGCTTGGTTATGATGTTTTTTATTTTTATTTTTTTTATTTATAGAGTTTTATATAGCGCGGACTTGACCCTTGGGTATCAGAGCTCTTAACAGTTACATTTGCACATTTGTGATACATTGCGAAAAGCTATATATAATTCCTGTACATGATTTTATTATCAGTTTCAATAAAAGCAGTAGCATTATTATATAGAAATTCCTGTACATGACATGATTTTCTATCAGTTTCAACAAAAACAGCAGCATTACTATATATAATATTCGTGTAAATGCCATTCTTATTCGTTTTAGTAAAAGTAACATTTCTTTTTTTTTAACAACTCTTTTTATTGACAGATCGCATTGAAGACGCAGCACTCCGCACCCCGGAGGAACTGCAACAGACAGGTCATGACTAACATAGCGATCTATAAAGTATTTGAAATCAAAACACCCAATCTCCCCCGGCTACCCCAGCCCCTCTACCCACGCCCCCCCCTCCCGGTTCCCCCCCCTTGAACCCCGCACAATGCTGTGTTGTTTCTGTAAAGAGAAGAAGAAAGTTATGCACAAAAAGCCAACGTGTACAATGCTGTCCCCGCAACCCATCACATCAGCCCCGAGGAGTCTCTTGGCGGCGTTGGTGGCTCTAACCATAGTCCCCTGTAATCCGCCCATCTTTTCCATATTTTGTAATGTTTCCTAGGGCAGCCCCTGGCTTCAAACACTGGACGCTCCAGGCCCATGCAAAAATCAAGGCCCTTTTTCCACAGTACAACCTTAGGAGCTCGGGGGTCCTTCCAGGCTTGAGCTATGTCTCTCTTCGCAACAACAAGACCCAACAGCAGCAGATGTCTCTTATACAGATTTCCCCCTACCCCTTCGAGGACATGAAGTAGGCCCAGTCTAGGAGTACGAGGAAGGTCCCAGCCTAATACCTCGGACAAGCAATCCCAGACCCCAGTCCAAAATCGAGCCAGATCACCACAGCTCCATACCGTGTGTAGGAAGGCACTCATCTTGTGACCGCACCTCAAACATGCAGGAGACTCAATCAAACCAGCCCGCCACAGCCACTCCCTAGTATAGTAAGCCCTATGCAGGTACTTGAACTGGATAAAGCGTAAGCTCATGGCAATAGCTGCTCCCCTCGGGGCTTCAAGGGCTTCTCGCCAATCCTCTTCCTCTAGCTCCCCCACATCCCTCTCCCATGATTCCCGTAGGTTCTGTAGTGAGGAGGAACAGTGTACAACCAGGGTCTGGTAAATGCGAGAAATTTTCTTTTCCTCTAAGTCCCCCATGAAGACTTTTGCTTCTATCGGGCTATACTCTGGCAGGGAGTCTAATCCCTCCAGGGCTGGGGTAATAGCGTGGCGGAATTGCAAATACTTAAAGAACTGCGTCCAGGGCATACAGAACTCTTCGCTGAGCTCCTGAAAGGATTTAAGTAACGTACCCTTCAGAACGTGTCCCAGCGTGGATATTCCTATTGAATCCCAGCCTCAAAAGCCCTGTAGGGATGCCAACGCTCGTAGCTGGCCGTTTTGCCACAGCGGGGTCTCCTCAGTAAGCTCCCCCACCATCCCATGCGTGTAGCGCCTGCCGCCAGACCTGGAAAACCACTTGGGTGACTCTGGTCAGCCTCTGCTGCAGTTGTGCTGAATATAGAATAGTGTGCAGCGTGGCAGGCTCCATAAGGTACCTCTCTAGGGCATTCGCCGGGTCTCCCCTATCCCCATACCACCATTTGTTCAGAATGAGGAGGTGGGACGCCTGATAATACGACTGAACGTCTGATGTAGACAGCCCTCGACAGTATGTGGACAAAAAACAGGTACGTAAAGCCACTCGCACCGCCGAATTATCCTGCCGAAACCACTGCGGCGAGACAGTGTATGGGTGGTTCTGCAACTGGTATAGTAAACGTGGAAGGGCGACCATTTTGAAGATAGCTGATCTGCCGTAGATATTAAGGGGCAAACGGGACCACGTTTTCATCTCTGTCCGGACCCGATCCCAGACCGGCACTACGTTACGTTCCCAGGAAATCGCGGGCGAAACTGTCAAGAACACACCCAAGTATTTAAGGCCTCCAGCCGCTGCTTGCCGCGCCGATGCCCAAGGTCCACGCCTCTTGCGGTCACCTAGCACCCAGAGGGTAGATTTACGCGGATTCAGGTGCAGCCCGAGACCTCGCCATACACTCATGATTTCTAGGATTCTAGGCCCGACCTATTTAAATCAGTAAGGAAGAACAGGACGTCATCCGCATATAGTGCGATTCTGTCCGATGGCCGGCATCCCACTCAAAGCCTCGCAGTTGTGCGTCAATTCAGACCCATGCCGCCAGTTGCTCCATAGCAAGAGCAAACAGATACGGTGAGAGGGGGCACCCCTGCCGGGTGCCCCGCCCTATGGAAAAGGCACCTGCCACCCTCACCGAGGCCGTCAAGTCCGTATACAGCAATCTCAGGTACGAAATAAAGTGGGGCCCAAAATTAAGGTCAGGCAAAGAGGTAGACCCAGCTCAAGGAGTCAAATGCCCTGTCTATGTCCGCCAACAAAAGCGCCGCATGGACCCCAGTCCCACCCATCGTCTCTACAGCTACATGCGCGCGTCTAATGTTGTGTCTCGTCGCTCTACGGGGCATAAACCCGGCTTGATCCGGATGAATCAGTTCCCCCTGGCCCCCGCAAAATCCACTCCGCCCGCATAACGTACAACGCCGCTACCCTCTCTGCACTTAACCCCGGCCGACTCCCCAACTGCTACCAAGCCGTCCCAGGACACACCCATGGATCCTTCACCTGCCACTCCTGCAAGTTCGACTGCATCAAGACCCACAGCAAATCCACAGACTCCAAACAGAGCTCCAACTCCAACCACCTGAAGTGCATCCTGCTTAACACCCGCTCGGTCCACAGACACGCCATTGAACTTTGGAACCTACTCAACACCACATCGCCGGACGCCGCCTTTCTTACAGAAACCTGGATGAACACCTCATCAACGCCCGACATCGCCATAGCCATCCTGGACGGCTACAAAATCATCCGAAAGGACCGCATCAAGCAAACAGGAGGAGGAATTGCCATCGTTCATAAGAACACCATCCACATCACAACCAGCTCCGATGACTACCTCACAACCGCCGAACACCTTCACTTCCATATCCACACCGACCCTAAGACCACACTCAGAGGCACCCTCATCTATAGACCACCCGGACCCCGCACACAATTCAGCGAAGACATCACTGACTTCATCAGCCCCCACGCCCTCCCCTCTGAGGACTACATTCTACTGGGAGACCTCAACTTCCACCTGGAAAAGAACGACAGCAACACCACCACCCTTTTGGACAACCTCGCCAACCTTGGACTCAAACAACTTGTTGACACCCCCACCCACGATGCCGGGCACACGCTCGACCCAATCTTCACCTCCAGCAAGCACATCTCCTTTAATCACACCACAGCTCTCCATTGGACGGACCACAGCTGCGTTCACTTCAACTACAAAAAGACTACGACCCACAACCAATTCCACGGAGAAACTGGAACAAAATTACCACCGACCAGCTCTTCACATTGCTTCACCAAAACCCTCCTGCTAAATCATCGGACCCAAACCAAGCAGCCACCAACCTCACACAATGGATCACCCACAGCGCTGAAGAATTAGCATGCTTGAAAAACCATCAAATCAAGCAAGGCAGCAAAAAAGCCCCATGGTTTAATGATGACCTTAAGAAATCCAAGAAGATCTGCCGCACCCTCGAGAAAGCCTGGCGAAAAAACCCAACCACTGACAACCTGGCCACCTTCAAGAACGCCACCCGCAAACACCACCAACTGATCCGATTCACCAAGAAATCATCATTCAAGGATCGACTCGACAACAACGCCCACAACAGCAAAGAACTATTCAACATCGTCAAAGAGTTTACCAACCCCACCGCCGGCACCAACGACATCACTCCCTCCCAAGACCTCTGCGACTCTCTAGCCTCGTTCTTCCACAACAAAATCGCTGACCTACAGCAGACCCCACTGAACTTAAGAACTACCGCCCCATTTCGCTCCTCCCATTCCCTGCCAAAGTCATTGAGAAGCCGTCAACAGTCAACTCGCCGCCTTCCTCGAATCCAACAAATCCCTCGACCCTTCACAGTCCGTCTTCCGAGCCAAACACAGCACCAAGACCGCCCTCATCGCAGCAACAGACGACATTCGAACCCTATTGGTCAACGGAGAAACAGCTGCCCTCATTCTACCCGCCCTCTCCGCAGCCTACGACACAGTCTGTCATAACACCCTTATACAACGCCTCAGCAACGTCTGAATACAAGGAAAAGCATTGGACTGGATAATCTCGTTCCTCGCCGGAAGAACCTAGAGAGTCCGCCTCCCCCTTTTAGATCAGAGGCCACCGAAGTCATCTGCGGCGTACCCCAAGGATCTTCACTCAGTCCCACCCTCTTCAACGTATACATGAGTCCCCTCGCATCCATTGCGCGCCAACACAACCTCAACATTATCTCCTACGCAGACGACACCCAGCTGATCCTCTCCCTCACCAAAGACCCAAACACCGCCAAAACCAACCTACACGAAGGGATGAAAGAAGTAGCCGAGTGGATGAAGAACAGCCGTTTAAAACTGAACTTGGACAAAACGGAAGTCCTCATCTTAGGATCATCCCCCTCCGCCTGGGACGACTCATGGTGGCCACCGGCCCTGGGAACCGCACCCATACCAATGGACCATGCACGTAACCTGGGCTTCATTCTGGACTCCTCCCTCACGATGACCAGACAAGTCAACGCCGTCTCATCATCATGCTTCAACATCCTACGCATGCTCAAAAAATTCTTCCGTTGGATCCCCATCGAAACAAGAAAGACAGTCACCCATGCACTGGTCACAAGTCGACTGGACTACGGAAACACCCTTTACGCTGGAACCACAGCCAAACTACAGAAAAAACTCCAACGCATCCAAAACGCCTCAGCCAGACTCATCCTAGACATCTCCCGCCAAGCTCACATTTCAGGTCACCTGAAAGACCTCCACTGGCTCCCCGTTAACAAGAGAATAACGTTTCGCCTCCTCACCCACGCACACAAAGCCCTCTACGACCTAGGACCCGAATACCTCAACACGCACCTGTCCTTTTACACCCCCACCCGCCAACTTCGATCGTCCAATCAAGCCCTCGCCGCAATTCCACGCATCCAAAGATCCACCATGGGGGGAAAATCCTTCTCCTACTTAGCGGCCAAGACCTGGAATTCTCTCCCCACCCACCTCCGCCTTACACAGAACCACCTCTCCTTCAGAAAACAACTAAAAACTTGGATATTTGATAAGTAAAGCTCCCCCCCTCCCTCAAGCGCCTTGAGACCCTCTAGTTGAGTAGTGCGCTATACAAATTTAAACTTGACTTGACTTGACTTGGGAGGAGCCGATTCGCGAGTGCCTTGGCCAGTATCTTGGCCTCAGTGTTGAGAAGGGAAATCAGTCGGTATGACTCATGTCTATCTGGGGGTCGTCCGGGTTTACAGAACACCACAATTTCGGCATGCCTCCAGTCTGCCGGCAGGCAACCACGTTCTCTCGCCGCCTCCAACGTCTCTTGTAATGTAAGTCCAATTGGAGATAGTATTTCCTGAAGAACTCGCTCGGAAACCCATTTGGCCCTGGGGCTTTACCAGTATTAAGCTCTCCAAGAGCTGTGCCCAGCTCCTCAGCCGACAGCGACAGCTCTAGGCGCTCCCGTATTTCGACCGAGACTGCGCGTGGCGGGAGGTCTGCTATAAATATATCAATTTTGGGCGCAGAAAGACACTCTTGCCTGGCACACTGGGCAGCATAGTATCGAGCGAAGCTGTCCGCCAGCTTCTTAGGGACCGATATCGAGGCCCGGCCTCATCTCTGAGACCCAGCAGGACCCGTGCCTGAAATGTGTGTCTATGGAGCATTGTACTCGATTTGTCGGAGCATTGTACTCGATTTGTCGCCCCATTGATAAGTCCTGCTCCGCGTCGCCAGCCACACTTGCCTGGCCTCGTCGAGCAGCAGTGATGCGTATGACTGTTGTGCCAATAGCAACTGACCCACCCCGTCGCCATCCCGATCCTCTCCACATTGGTTCTCTAACGCCTCCACCTGCGCCGCAGCCTTCACCAGAGCCTCCTTACGTGTCTTACGGGCCACCGAGCACCAGGCGATATCCACTCCACAAAGCGTGGGCTTAACGGCTTCCCAGAGCGTCACGGCATCCGTCACAGATCCGACATTATCCTCCCAATAGTGAGCTATGGCCTCCCCCATGTGGTTCTGATAGTCTTCCTGTTGCAAGTTCCACGCCGATAACCGCCAACGGAATGGGTGCCTCCCTTTATCTAGCAGAAGAACCGCTGCAACTGGAGAGTGATCAGACAGACCCCGTGGCAATATGGACCCCGAGTCTACTCTCTCTATCACTGCTATTGACCTGTGGCTGTGCTGATATAGTCAAGTCTAGAAAACGATTTATGGACCTCCGAAACATAAGTATACTCCCAATCCTGTGGGTGCAGATAGCGCCACGCGTCCACCCATCCCATTCCTTGCATCATATTTTCCAGTTTAGTGGGCGTGTCCGTAACCTGTCCCCCCCTGGTCTGCAACGATCCATTCGGCCATGCATCACATCATTCCAGTCGCCCCCAACCACAGCCAGTCCCTCAGGAATCTCCGCCCACACCTTAAACAACTTCTCGACTAATGACCATTGTAGTGGGGGCGGGACATATACACTCCCCACTGCCAGAGGTTCGGCACCCACCATCCCTTAAATAAACACATACCGACCATACGGATCAATCCATTGCGTCAAATGGACATATGACAATCTGCGATGTACCAGAATTGCCACTCCCCGGGATCCCCTCACAAACCCAGCATGATACACCTGGTCATATCTATATCGCTTCAGACTCAGCGTTTTGTTGTCCAGCATATGAGTCTCTTGCAGCAATAAAATATCTGCTTTCTCCCTTTTCCTGAGCCCCAGAACTGCGCCTCTTTTAATCTTGTCAAGCATCCCCCGCACATTCCAGCTCAGAACTCGCATAGACGCCTTAGGGGTAGTCAATCTGGGATCCTCAACCGTCATCTAATCGCAGGTTAATCACTGAGTTAGGCAGTGGGCATAACAGACATGCAGACATCAAATGGATGGAAGTCAACGACACTGTGCAGTGCAACCCTACCCCCTCCAACCCCCAACCCCCACCCCGCCCCCCTCCCCCACCCAGCCCTCCTCCCCCCCGGAACACTGCGACCCTCCCCCCACACCTCAAAAACACTGAAGTACCTGTCACGGCCTGGACAACCCCTGATCCGGAACGTGGGACCCGAGAGCGTCCATGCCAATGGATTCCCAACACCCCGCCCATTCAACCAATCCCCTCCCTCCTGTCATAAAAAGGGGGGGGGAGAAGGAAGCCCCTTCTGTTTAAACAAGGGGTAATCTGTCTGCCCCTAGTACAGCACGTCCCCCACCCCCTACCGCCACCCTAAACAGTCAAGATCACCAAAAGTCAGCAGTCTCAATAAATCAGTTCAGTAAACCCCGGGACCACGGCCCCAAATGACTCCATCCTATCCGACATTCCAACCAGTCACATACTCCTTACTTCAGCCATGTAATAGTTCTGAGTTCAAGGGTCTGACTGAGGTAGATCAGGGGCATCCGTCTTTTTCGCTGCCGCACCCCCAGATGTGGAGCGCTTCCGAGACCTGAACCTCCAGTTGCTTTGGCTGCGGGATCTACGGGGGGTCCGCCTCGACGAGGAATCCGAGTCCCGACCCGGTGGTGTATGCACCCTAATTTTCACTGTTTCATCAGTCCAGTGGAACACCTCTTCTGGGGTATCAAAGAACAGGGTACGGGACTGATAGACCACTCTTAGGCGGGCTGGGTACAGTAGAGCATATGGAAGTTTAAGATCCCGTAAGCATGCTTTGGCCGCTGCAAAAGACTGCCTCTGCTGCTGGACGAGCCTAGTATAGTCCGGAAAAATAAGGATCTTGTGGTTGTCACACATGAGGGGTTCCTTCTCCCGTGCCTGACGTAGGATAGTGTCCCTATCATGATAGTTCAGCAGTTTGGCGATCACCGCCCGTGGACGGGACCCCACCGGTGGCTTTTGTATAAGGGCCCTGTGCGCCCGCTCTACCACAAAGCATTTGGAGAGGGAGTCAGGCGGAAACCAGCTCTCTAGCCACTGAGTCAAGAAACTCTCCATGTTGCCCTTCTCGCAGCCCTCCTGAAGCCCACGAATCTCAAGTTGTTCCGCCGGGCCCGTCCTTCCGCATCCTCCACCTGAAGTGCTAGGCCCTTCTGCAGTCCCTCCATGCTGGCTTCCTTCTTCTTCAGAATCGCGACGTCGCCCTCTACTCCTGATATCCTCGTTTCGGCCTCCATAATGCGGGCCACAGCGTTTCACAGATCCTGGCGCAGTAATGTAACATCCGCCCCCACTGCCCCGATCTTCCCATGCAGCATGTCTCGCGACTGGGTGATCGCCGCCATAAGTGCTGCATTATCCGGCCCAGATGCTTGTTGGCCTCCGGTGGCCCCAGCGCTGCCATTCGGTCCCATGAATTTATCAATTGGGCGCTGCTTCGAGGCACCACCACCACCACTCCCGCCTCTGGTCATTGCGGACCGCGTCAGTAATGTCCTCCCAAGGTCAGCTGGAGTCAGATATCCAGAGCGCAGGGAATCTTTGTAAACGTCCACTCCCTCTGTCGGCACACTGTGGCTCCCGGAGTGCCACCACACAATCCTGCAATCCAACTCGCACACCAGCTGCGACCCTACCTCGGATCCAAGGTCGGGTGTCTCGTCGTCTCCCGGGCAGTGACACCGGAGGGACTGATCTTGAAGGCCAATTTGCCCCCCAATGCCTCTTCTCCAACGTCGTGGCGTGGGGGACGTCCTCGCTTATGGCTCCTCACTCACACTCCCAAGTTGCGCCACGAGATCGCGGGCCCTCTGCAGGCAAGGCGAGCCGCAGATCGATCGAGGGGACCCTCCGGTCCTGCCGCAGGCCCACAGCCGTGATGGTGTCCCTGGGTCCCAGTCTGGCGCCTCTAAACCTGCCGCCCAGTATCTGTGGGCTACTGGCCGCTCTTCTGTTATGCCACGCCCGTGGGATCAGCACCCCCGCAGCACAGCCACAGGTCAATAGGTGTTCCAGAAGTATACTGGGGTCTGCCGCCCCGGGCGTGTAAGCCAGGCGCGCCCAGACCTCTGCACCGGCGTCGCCAAACTTTAGCCCCCGGCTGTGGGTCAGCAACAAGGCCTCACCGCACCGGAGCCCCGGCGAGCCCACTCCCAAATGGAGGATTGCTGTAGTCCAACACCAGCCCCAGTCGGCCTTAGGGCTTCAGCCGAGGGTCAAGAGGAAAGGCGGGCCTCTGTGCACTTCTGGGTCCCGTCGCTGATGATGCGGCCACCTGTGATGTCCCCGACCCGGGGAGCACCAAACTCGAGGCCTCGGCTGCACGGCGCCAAGCTAGGCCGCAGAGCGACCCGACCCGCGTCCGGGACTCCGGAGCCCTGAAAGTGCTGTCGGAGGGTGCCCCACTGATTCCTCGATCTGGACTGCACTGTTTGGTAGCGGCAGGTGCCAGGGAACAGGATTTATGAGTGGAGAATTAACGGGCCAGAACGTTGCTCCTCTAGGCAGCGTCCGCCATGCAAGCCCTCGAAGCCACGCCCAAAAGTAACATTTCTTTAATCATGGTTCTGATGTGCTTTCTGTTTGACGTTTGGGTATTAGTCTTAATGTTACAGAATCGTCTGGCCTTATGGAAGGAACTTGCTCATTAGGAAGCTCTTCACTTCCTTCTTGAATGTTGCTATGTTTGGAATTTTTCTAATGTTTGGAGGGAGTGAGTTCCAGATTCTGGGGGCTGCTCTGGAGAAAGCTCTGTCATATGTTTTCTTCTTCCGAAAAATGGGTGGTTTCAGCAGCATAACTCTGGCGCTCCTGGCTGGTCTGCTTCCCCCTAAAAGCTCTATTTTCTGAGCTAGGTACCTTGGAGTTTTGTAGTGGAACGCTTTGTGTGTAGTACATGCCAGTTTAAAATGAATTCTGGCTTCGTACGGTAACCAGTTTAATGCTATCAGGTGAGGGGAGATATGGTCGTATTTTCTGGATCCAGTAATGAGTCTTGCTGCCGCATTTAGACATGCTTTTAGTGGGACTGTTGAGATTTTTGGGAGACCTGGTAGAGTTGTACATCCATATTCAATCCTAGAGATAACTAAGGACTGGACTTCTAGTTTGAGGTCCACCATAGAGCTGAGAGGTTTCATTTTTCTAATATAGTTCAGGTGAAACCGGGCACTTTTTGTCATTGATTTGATGTGTGTTTTCATGTCTAGGTTCTTATCAAGCATGATTCCCAATTATTTTGCGGATTCAACTAGTGTCGGGTGCATTCTTTCACTTCTGTGGGTTTCTTCGGTGGTGCTATTAATAGGAATTCTGTTTTTTGTGCGTTTAGTTTCAGATGATTATTAGGTAGCCAGTGTAATGAATTTTTTAAGGCCTCATTCATTTTCTTTATGTCTTCCAGTGACATTATCTTGATGTATATCAGCGTACATGTGAAAAGATATGCATGCGTCCCGTAGAATTTCTGTGAGGGGTTCGACATATAAGTTGAATAGTGATGGGGATAGTGTTGATCCTTGAGGGACTCCAATTGAATTTGGCGGTTAGAAAGAGACTTTGGGAAGGTGAGGAGCCGAGGAGCTTTCACTTGTGCTAGTTCATACCAATAAAGCTCTTACTTATCTATAGCGTGGACGTGATCTTACAGCCAGGTTTCATTTTTGTGATTTAGTGAAGTGTGATAGGTCATAATTTAATACAATAGACTGTATGCAACAGCTATGTGTAAGAAACAGGAAACAAGTTAGTATCAATGTGCAGCTTACACAGCTTTCCTTCCTTCTGAAAAAGAACCCTATTGAGTTTGGTAATTATAACAGAGCCTGTTATAACTTGTCTAATATCTCAATGTAGTCCTTTGCAGCCAGTCGTTTAGATTGCAAAATGTTGGGGATCAGCCTCAACTTTATGGGGCCTCTGTGCACAGGTGTTGCCGACTCAGAGGACCCATTTTTAACGTTCTGAATGCTTGATACATAATTCAGTCATTGAGCGTTATCACAGCTTGACTAAAATATTTATATTTTTGACTTAATCATCCTAGATCAATGCAGCCTATGCCAGTAGAGTAAAAGACACACAAAAGATGGATGGAATGCAGAACAAATCAGACATTCACTCCAGTTAAGACATCTGGTTTAAGTCCATCCTTCTTTTGCTCACCATGTCATCCCAGTTTAGACCCAGCCATACCCAAATCCGTCTTGACCCTGCTCCTCATTGGAACCGTTCAGCCCGAACTGCCAAGCCAGGTCCTCCTTGGGTCAGAAACAAGCATCCTGGGACCGGTTTTTGGGGTATCACCCACTCATCCGCCAGACTCGCTTGAATCCAGTGTTAGTGAGCCCAGGACCCATATCTGGGCAAACCTTGCCACTTAGGGCCAGAAAGCAGAAGACACACACATGATGACCGGAATGCAGAACAAATCAGACATTTGCCCCATTCAAGAGATCTGGGTTAAATCCATCGTTCTAGTGCTCACCATGCCACCCCAATTTAGACCCAGCCATATGCAAATCAGTCTATACCCTGCTCCTCATGGGGACAGTCCAGCCCGAACTGCTAAGCCAGGTCCTCCCTGGACCAGAAACAAGCATCCTGGGCCCGGTTTTGGGGTATCACTCCTCATCAGCTAGACTAGGTTGAATATAGTGGCACAGTGAGCCGGGACACACGTTAGGGCATACCTGGCGCACTTAGGGCAAAATTCACACATTTGGAGCAGGGTCAAGACTGATTTGAATATGACTGGGTCTAACCTGGGGTGGCATGGTGAGCAAAAGAACAATGGATTTAACCCTGATCTTTTGACTGTGGGTGAAAGTTTGATTTGTTCCATATTCCGTCCATCATTTGTGTGTCTTTTGCTACGCCAATAGAGTGGCATTTGATAGAGGCTTGGTAGTCAATGGTGTTGAAGGCTGCAGAGAGCAAGAAGACAATACTGTGGCTGGTGGGATGGTGATTACCTCTGTGTAACACTGTTGCCTGAATGCAGATTTGTTACTCTTGCAGGATTTTGTTGGTCTTCATTTCCTTGTATTGTTGGGTGGCGACAGGCTTTTCTGTGATTTTCTTCAATAAGGGAAGATTATTTATTGGGTGGTAGTTTGCTAGATATTCGGGAACCAGGCTGGATTTCTTTAGTGGAGGTAGACTTTGCAAAGTTTTGAATTAGTCTCACAGACCTTGGGTAAGAGAGTCATTTAGGATTTACAGACAAGGATTGAGACTGTTGCCATTTATCTCTTATCATGAATACCAAAATGAAGACATCCCTATTGGATATGTAGTTCAGTGATCTGAGGTGAATGGCTACATCATCTGAGCAAAGGGTTTCAAAGATGGTCCATTTAGATGCATTCTGAGGAGTGATTGAGGTGGTTGTTTTAAACAGCATGGTTCATGCTGAGGATGTGTTGCCTGAATTGCCCCATTTTCCAGTCTTGTTTGAGAAGAAAACATTATGGCAATGCATCTCTCTATAAAGTGGACTGAAAGGAGAGCTAGAGTGTTTTTTTAGAGAGCCTTGCTGCTGTTGTTTGCTTTATTGATCTTGGTGGTGTAATTAATAGCTTTGACTGAAGAGATGAGTTGTCTGCGGATGTAGTGATGAATTTCTGAAAGATGTAGGGTTTCCTGTCGTTTAAGTCTGCCTCTTTTTTCTCCTCTTGGATGAGCCTCTTTTTATTTGTTATTTTCTGGTTGTCCCAGAGGTGCTAGAGGTTTTAGTTTTCTGTTCCCAGCGTGGAATGTAGCAGTCATGGGTCACCAAGGGACCATACTCAAAGTTGCTTAACTGAAGCTTGAAGTTGGAGGTGGTGGCTAAGTTGAACGGAATTGCATGAGTGCATTGACTGGGTAGTTATTGAATTAAATTTTAAGAGGAGCTTAGTTGGCTTCTGTTGTACATTGTGTGGGTGATATAAGGTTGAGGTCAAAGTTGATGGTTTTGTGGTTGAACCAGTCCACTTGTAGGGGGGACTGGTAAGGGGGTCATGTGTATTTGGTAATGGTGGAGATGACAAAGCGTTTCTTTTGGTGTGCATCAGGAATATAACATCCTGAGTTATGTTTTCATAGCCTTGGTTGCAGCAACTCCTTGGATTTGAAGTAATTGAGGGAGATGCTGTTGAAGTAGGAAACCAAACAGAAGGAGTTTCCCCTCATCAACCAGGCTAGCTTGAATCCAGTGGCAAAGTGGCAGAGTGTATATGTCAGGGAGGAATTTGACGTTGGGTACCAGTAGTTGGTATATGAGGTGGAGTGGGATAGTGTCAGGTACAGTGAGTGGGAGATTGCAGGACAGGAGTTCAAAGGAGGTGAAGTATGCTGATTGGCATGGCTGAGTGGATTCCAATGTTTCTTTTTGGTTGCTGCCATTTAGTGGTTGGTTCAGGCTTGGAATTTATATCAGTCGGCCTGTTGATGAGACATCCCTTTTCCCATGGAAATCTGAGTGTAGCTCATGGTGTGATGTCAATACTGCCTTTCCCCACAAAGCAACCTCAGCAACATTATATCTACTTGTTTATGTAAAGAGTCCGGAATTAACATTGACATGGTTTGCCAGAAATACATCAGTTGATGCACTATAATGATTTTACATATTGGTATCCCACAGAGTACAGACATTGGGAGGGAGGGGCTAAATGCTATAATATTTTTCAGGTTACCAACAGCAGACAACCCATTTGTATCATATAATCTATCCAGATAAGAGCTAACATGCATACCAAGATATTTAAAGAGATCCGTGCTCTTTTTTTATATCCAAATGCTGCAACACTGGGTCAGTTGCCAAAGTTATGGGGAAAGCATTGATTTGGAACAGTTTGCTTGAAATCCTCACACAACCATTATTTCTTGACCATTTCCTTCATTAGTGAGAACAGGTTTCGCAGTTTCGATATGTGCATTAGTACATTATCAGTGCAAAAGGATATGACGAAAGTTGTGTCTTCTATTGCCCCGCCCCCCACCCTCCGATTCTTGTGCTATTTACTTTATAGGTGTACCAATGGTTCAAGCAGAAGGCTAAGCCAGGTCCTCCCTGGACCAGAAACAAGCATCCTGGGCCCGGTTTTGGGGTATCACTCCTCATCAGCTAGACTAGGTTGAATATAGTGGCACAGTGAGCCGGGACACACGTTAGGGCATACCTGGCGCACTTAGGGCAAAATTCACACATTTGGAGCAGGGTCAAGACTGATTTGAATATGACTGGGTCTAACCTGGGGTGGCATGGTGAGCAAAAGAACAATGGATTTAACCCTGATCTTTTGACTGTGGGTGAAAGTTTGATTTGTTCCATATTCCGTCCATCATTTGTGTGTCTTTTGCTACGCCAATAGAGTGGCATTTGATAGAGGCTTGGTAGTCAATGGTGTTGAAGGCTGCAGAGAGCAAGAAGACAATACTGTGGCTGGTGGGATGGTGATTACCTCTGTGTAACACTGTTGCCTGAATGCAGATTTGTTACTCTTGCAGGATTTTGTTGGTCTTCATTTCCTTGTATTGTTGGGTGGCGACAGGCTTTTCTGTGATTTTCTTCAATAAGGGAAGATTATTTATTGGGTGGTAGTTTGCTAGATATTCGGGAACCAGGCTGGATTTCTTTAGTGGAGGTAGACTTTGCAAAGTTTTGAATTAGTCTCACAGACCTTGGGTAAGAGAGTCATTTAGGATTTACAGACAAGGATTGAGACTGTTGCCATTTATCTCTTATCATGAATACCAAAATGAAGACATCCCTATTGGATATGTAGTTCAGTGATCTGAGGTGAATGGCTACATCATCTGAGCAAAGGGTTTCAAAGATGGTCCATTTAGATGCATTCTGAGGAGTGATTGAGGTGGTTGTTTTAAACAGCATGGTTCATGCTGAGGATGTGTTGCCTGAATTGCCCCATTTTCCAGTCTTGTTTGAGAAGAAAACATTATGGCAATGCATCTCTCTATAAAGTGGACTGAAAGGAGAGCTAGAGTGTTTTTTTAGAGAGCCTTGCTGCTGTTGTTTGCTTTATTGATCTTGGTGGTGTAATTAATAGCTTTGACTGAAGAGATGAGTTGTCTGCGGATGTAGTGATGAATTTCTGAAAGATGTAGGGTTTCCTGTCGTTTAAGTCTGCCTCTTTTTTCTCCTCTTGGATGAGCCTCTTTTTATTTGTTATTTTCTGGTTGTCCCAGAGGTGCTAGAGGTTTTAGTTTTCTGTTCCCAGCGTGGAATGTAGCAGTCATGGGTCACCAAGGGACCATACTCAAAGTTGCTTAACTGAAGCTTGAAGTTGGAGGTGGTGGCTAAGTTGAACGGAATTGCATGAGTGCATTGACTGGGTAGTTATTGAATTAAATTTTAAGAGGAGCTTAGTTGGCTTCTGTTGTACATTGTGTGGGTGATATAAGGTTGAGGTCAAAGTTGATGGTTTTGTGGTTGAACCAGTCCACTTGTAGGGGGGACTGGTAAGGGGGTCATGTGTATTTGGTAATGGTGGAGATGACAAAGCGTTTCTTTTGGTGTGCATCAGGAATATAACATCCTGAGTTATGTTTTCATAGCCTTGGTTGCAGCAACTCCTTGGATTTGAAGTAATTGAGGGAGATGCTGTTGAAGTAGGAAACCAAACAGAAGGAGTTTCCCCTCATCAACCAGGCTAGCTTGAATCCAGTGGCAAAGTGGCAGAGTGTATATGTCAGGGAGGAATTTGACGTTGGGTACCAGTAGTTGGTATATGAGGTGGAGTGGGATAGTGTCAGGTACAGTGAGTGGGAGATTGCAGGACAGGAGTTCAAAGGAGGTGAAGTATGCTGATTGGCATGGCTGAGTGGATTCCAATGTTTCTTTTTGGTTGCTGCCATTTAGTGGTTGGTTCAGGCTTGGAATTTATATCAGTCGGCCTGTTGATGAGACATCCCTTTTCCCATGGAAATCTGAGTGTAGCTCATGGTGTGATGTCAATACTGCCTTTCCCCACAAAGCAACCTCAGCAACATTATATCTACTTGTTTATGTAAAGAGTCCGGAATTAACATTGACATGGTTTGCCAGAAATACATCAGTTGATGCACTATAATGATTTTACATATTGGTATCCCACAGAGTACAGACATTGGGAGGGAGGGGCTAAATGCTATAATATTTTTCAGGTTACCAACAGCAGACAACCCATTTGTATCATATAATCTATCCAGATAAGAGCTAACATGCATACCAAGATATTTAAAGAGATCCGTGCTCTTTTTTTATATCCAAATGCTGCAACACTGGGTCAGTTGCCAAAGTTATGGGGAAAGCATTGATTTGGAACAGTTTGCTTGAAATCCTCACACAACCATTATTTCTTGACCATTTCCTTCATTAGTGAGAACAGGTTTCGCAGTTTCGATATGTGCATTAGTACATTATCAGTGCAAAAGGATATGACGAAAGTTGTGTCTTCTATTGCCCCGCCCCCCACCCTCCGATTCTTGTGCTATTTACTTTATAGGTGTACCAATGGTTCAAGCAGAAGGCGTAAAAACTAGAGTGCATGGGGCCCTCCTGCTGTGTACCCCATTTTAGGTTCTAGTGTGCAGATATCAAGGTGTTTGTCCTCTTCCTTTCTGACAACCCTGTATGAAGGAGCCAGACACAGTTAATTTAATATATGACTGCCTTAACCCATATCTGAGCAAGATTTGAACGTGAATTTCCAATTTAGCACATGGTCATCTGTTCGTTCTATGACATGTGGGCCAATTATGCGTTGCATCTCCTCTATAAGTAAAAATAATTGCCTCATGTTAATCACTGTTTTCATTTGTATATAAATCCTGACTGATCGTCAATCACAAGCACGTGTAGCCTTCCCATCTCCATGGAATGGCTGTACAGCTAAGATGTTACCAAATACTTTGTTGTCACTGTTCTGAAGTGACTGTGAAAAGTATGACTCACAATTCAGCAGGTTTTTATCTTTCTTAGGAAGAACCACTATTGTTGCTTCCCTCAGGGATGGTGCAGTACACCTGTCTCCAATGCTTCAATTATACTCCTCCAATATCCTACTGGATAACAAATTCGAATATGCTTTCTAGAATTCAGTAGGCATGCTGCAGTGCCACCCCCCTGTTCCCTCTGCAGGGTGTCTTCCCTGCTTTAAAGCATGTATGGTCCGAGTTATCTCCTGTTCAGTGATTGGTTCATTTAGCATTTCCCTGTCTACAGATATGAGTGCGTGCAGGTCTGCTTCATCCAACATGGTGTGCATCACTGATATAGCTGGTGCGATCGACCCTTTAAGTTTCGTTTTTATAGAGCACCAAATGACCAGAGGCATCATGGTGCTATCAAACTGTCATAAGCAAGAAAACCCAAACTGGTTAATTAGCAAAAAGACAGATTTTAAGACCTTTTAAAAAGAGTAACGGGTTAGGCTGTGTTTTTTAATGCATGGGAAGCTTGTTCCATGCATTTCCAATGGACATTTGAAGCTTTTCCCACCCCAGAGAGTTTTTAGGTCTCGCCTATTCTATCCCGTTTGGATGGTGGGCGAGATTTATAGTAAGGCTTTCGAAAAGTCTACGCAACTGCGGATCGCGTGCAGTTCATGTGAGCACAATCACGCGCATTGTCAACAGCTGCCACAACCACGCGAATTCTCAACAGCTTCCATTTGCTACCAGACACTTCATGCACGCGCTCCGCATCAGACATCAAAGGAAGCCGCTCCCCACCCCCCTCCGTGCATGCCAGAGCTTGTTTTGTTGAGCAGCCCTGCCTCACTAAAGTGTCTAAGCCGCTCCCATGCCCCCACCACACAATGCCCAGAGCTTGTTCCTGTAAGTATTTTCAGTGCTGCTTCATTTGCCTCCTCTTCACACTCGAGCCTTGCCGCCGCCTCCACTCTTCGCCTCGCACTCCATGCTTGCTACCTACCCTTTCTTCTCCACCCTCTCTGTGCCTTCGCCCCACAACCCCCGTTCTCAACTCGAGCCTTGCCGCCGCCTCCACTCTTCGCCTCGTACTCCATGCTTGCTACATACCCTCTCTTCTTCACCCTCTCCGTGCCTTCGCCCCAACCCCCGTTCCCAACTCAAGCCTTGCCGCCGCCTCCACTCTTCGCCTCGCACTCCATCCTTGCTACCTACCCTCTCTTCTCCACCCTCTCCGTACCTTCGCCCCCAACCCTCGTTCTCAACTCGAGCCTTCCCGCCGCCTCCACTCTCCGCCTTGCACTCCATGCTTGCTACCTACCCTCTCTTCTCCACCATCTTCGTGCCTTCGCCCCCAACCTCCGTTATCAACTCGAGCCTTGCCTCCACTCTTCGCCTCACACTCCATGCTTGCTACCTACCTTCTCTTCTCCACCCTCTTCGTGCTTTTGCCCCCCAATCCCCATTCTCAACTCGAGCCTTGCCGCCGCCTCCACTCTTCACCTCGCACTCCATGCTTGCTATCTGCACTCTCTTCTCCACCCTCTCCGTGCCTTCGCCCCCAACCCCCGTTCTCAACTCGAGCCTTGCCGCCACCTCCACTCTTCGCCTCGCACTCCATGCTTGCTACCTACCCTCTCTTCTCCACCCTCTCCGTGCCTTCGCCCCCAACCCCCGTTCTCAAAAACTTCCCCTCCCGCTCTTCCTCAGCCCCCATCTTTCTCCCACCCTCTCTCTCCCTCATAGGTCTATTTACCCGCCTCTCTCACTCCGTCCCCTCCTGTGCCGCCACCACACTGCCATTGCCCCCCACCCCCTCCCGAGTGGACCTTCCTACCTGCCAGGGGGTTCCCCGTCCTCCCTGCGACGCTCCCCCATCACATGAGCCGTCCGCGAATTGTGTGCAATGCAGTGCCTTCCGCAGGGGGCGCTGGGAGCTGCATTGACTGATGCCTGCTGCAGCCGCATGGCACTCCTCGCTGCACACAGCCAAGCACTGGGCTGAGTTCCCACTTCCAGGCAGTGGGATGCTCACTCTGCTCTCTCACACTACCTATCATTCCCTCCAGCACTTAGTGCGCTGCGGGTCTCTCCTCTCCCCCAATTCCATATTTTATGGCTGAGATGCTCCCATTACATTACAAATGGGTTGCCCACACCTGTGCCGCTAACTCTTCTCCGAGTGAGTTACCGCATATTCCATGTTTACTACTACAGTGGAAAGTTCAAATTCCAGTTTATTACCACAGCAGCATGAACATCAGATAAGAAAATGATTGTGTTCTGCCTCTTACAACTATTTTACACATGGAATCAGCTCTACCGCTTAATCATGAGGCCCTTTGTCTGATTTTACCTCTCGGCATACATTTAACCCCTTACATTCTCGTTTTAGTTATTTTTTTTAACAGGTATAAGTGAAATAGACCATATATGGTGATTTGTGGAATGTAAAATGCTATTCAACCGTTTCTCATGATGAGGCTTAATTAGTAAAATAATTACGGCCAGAGCCCTGACCAGGAGATCACTGCAGCTTGTTTTTAAATAGCTCTCCACAGTAATGCTTTCTGCCCACATGCTATGCTATCCTGGCTGAAGAACTTCCAGCAGCAGGGTCGCGAGAAGAGCAGGACCGGGTCTGTTTACTCTTTATTTTTATCAAAACAGTCCTTCATGGCCCGAGCTGACCCTAGCACTCTCTGCATTCATTTTTGATGGGGCTTGCAGCTGGTCTCCACCTCAGCGTAATATCCTATGATTCAGGATAAAGCTCTTCATTCTCTTATTAAACTGCAACACAAAGAGGGTGATCAAAGAGGCTGACGTTTAAAGGGGGAATGTGTTGTGTGTTGTTAAATATTTAGACTGCGCTCAACGCAACCTACACTCCAAATACCACTCAGTGCCACATAATTACACGCCACATAATTACTCTATCTATCTATCGCCCTCACTCTATCTATCTCCCTCACTCTATCTATACCCTCACTCTATCAATTGCCCCTCACTCTATCAATCTATCTGTCGCCCCTCACTCTATCTATCGCCCTCACACTATTGCCCTCACTCTATCTATCTATCACCCTCACTCTATTTAATGCCCTCTATCTATCTATCGCCCTCACTCTATCTATCTGTCTATCTATCTATCGCCCTAACTCTGTCTATCTATCGCCCTCACTCTATCTATCTATCGCACCACCACAGCATCACTCAGGGGCACCACAACATCACTCAGGGGCACCACAACATCACTCAGCGTCACCACAGCATCAATCTGTGCAACCATTCAACAGCAACTGGTTCAAATATGTTCTATCCATGTTTCAAGCTTTATTACAAATGTCACAAAAAGATGTTAATATTTCACTTCTGTTCTTGGATTTTCGTCACAATAAAATACACTGAACATAATCTTCACAAAAGTTATTTTCAAAAGTTTAAGCTAGTGCCATTATAAATTACAATAACTTTTATTTAGGTATTAATTATTTTAAAAAATTAAGACATTGTTATTTGTAATATCAATACATATAAGTCACGTAAATACAACACATATTGCATTACAAATGCTATAGGTGTCACATTTGCGAAAGTTATAACTTTTTTTTTTCAAAACCAAGTTTATTGAGCATAGAAGTATCAAGAATGTGGTATCTCCACACACCAAGATCACCACAACAGTATCAATGCAACGATGACATAGACAGTAAAGGATGAAGCAAATGCCAAATAAGCTCAGTTGTAGAAATGCCCCAGCAGCCTACACTAACCCCCAACTACCCCCCCCCCCCCGTACCTAACCCTCCCCCCCACCACACGTGTACAAAAGAGCAGCAAAAAAGGAAAAGCATAAAGAATAAGCAGGTAGAACGCAACCAGGGCTTTGCCGCATCAGGCCAGAAATGTCACTGTGATCAAATGTCCTCCTCTTGCTCCGCTGGGGGGTCCAAGGACAGGCCACGGTAGTCGGCCCACCGCTTCCAAATCTTGAAATGTTTGCGCGGGCAGCCCCGCGCCTCGAAGACCGGCTTTTCCAGGCCCATGAAATAATCTAGCCCAGCCTTCCATGCAGACAGGGGGGGGGGCCCTTACAGATTTCCATGCCCGAGCCAGGTCGCGCTTGGCCACAACCAGCCCCAGAAGCAACAGGTGACGCTTATATATGTTGCCCCCTACCCCTTCCATAATATGCAGCAGGCCCAGCCGGTGGGTACGAGGAAGATCCCAGCCCAGGACCTCAGCCAGGCAACTCCACACGCCCCTCCAAAATCCAATCAGGCGACCACACGACCACACCGTATGCATCAGGGAGCCAGGCACTTCCCCACAGCGCAGGCATTCCGGTGACGCAATCAAGCCAGCCTTCCACAGACGCTCACGCGTATAATAAGCACGGTGCAAGTATTTGAATTGGATCAGGCGGAGCCGAACCGCAACGGCGGTGCCGCGCGGGGATTCCAGCGCCTCCCTCCAATCGTCCTCATCAAGGGCACCCACGTCCACCTCCCACGCCTCCCGAAGGGAGCGGAGAGTGGAGGAGCAGTGGATAACAAGTGTCTGATAAATCCTAGAGACTTTCTTGTCTC
The DNA here is from genome assembly GCF_964263255.1 of Lissotriton vulgaris. Lineage (NCBI taxonomy): Eukaryota > Metazoa > Chordata > Amphibia > Caudata > Salamandridae > Lissotriton > Lissotriton vulgaris. The sequence continues at coordinate 1,746,287,149 of NC_141691.1, forward strand.
CCAAGTCTCCCATAAACACTTTTGCCTCAATCGGGCTGAACTCTGGCAGGGAGTCGAGGCCGGCAATGCTCGGGCGAGGGCATGCCGCAGCTGGAGGTAGCGGAAGAACTGGGACTGAGGCATCTGGAACTCCGCTCGGAGTTCCTCGAAGGACTTGAGGGTGGCGCCGGACATGACCTGGCCCAGTTGTGTAACTCCTATAGCCTCCCAGCCCTCAAACCCAGCCAAGTCCGCCAGTTCCGGAAGCAGGCCATTGTGCCACAGCGGCGTTTCAGCAGTTAATTTGCCCCACCAACCCATGCGGCGCAGGGATTGCCGCCACACCGTAAAGACCAGTTTAGTGACCGACGGCAGTCCACGGCGTATGCGAGCCGAATAAAGAATAGTGTGAAGCGTGCGATCTCCCATGAGCAGACGCTCCAGGGCATAGGCCGGATCCCCCCTGTCCCCATACCACCATTCATTGAGGACAAGTAGGTGGGACGCTTGGTGAAAGTTATAACTTTTGGCATTGTAAGTGACAAAGCTATTAATTTTGTTATTTTAAAAACCAAAACATAAATAAAAAAATTGTGACATTTACAATACCAATAGCTCAAATGTTTCTAATGCGAGACCTATTGCATTGCAAATGCTTGTTTTTATTACCTCTAGACCCTTATATTTTTGGAGAAGGCAGAACGTAGTGTTCTGTTGGGAACATACCAACAGAACCTTGACTTTAAGTTCTCTGGTCCAGTGTCATGCCAAGCATTATGGGCCACACAGAGAGCCTTGGAAAAAAACATGCTTCTTCACCAGCAGCCATTGTAAGTCAGCAATTGCCTGCGAGGCTGACTGAAATTTAGGAATGCTTAATAGCAGCCAGTCAGCGGCATTTTGTAAAATCTGCAGTTTTTACAGCAGTTGCTGTTGTAGACCCATATATAGAGCATTAAAGTAATTGATTCTCGATAGTAAGAGAGCAACAATTACAGTTTTTCTGAGTTCAAAAGGGATGAAGGGGAAGATTTTCTTTAGAGTTTCCAGTAAAAAGAAGCTTGTTGAAGTGACATGAATGTGGTATGGGAAGGTCAGATTATCGTGAAAATAGAATCCGAGATTTTTAGCTTTCCTGACAGGACAAGGCAGGTTTCCTAGATCCTGCGGCCACCACATAGGTGACCAGGATGAAGTGTCGCAACCAAATAGAAGCACCTCTGTCTTACCTGAGTTAAGCTTAAGACAATTTTTATTAATCCATTTTCCCTCCTCATGCTTACAGTTGCAGAAATGAGTGGCTACCTCAAGCAGTTCAGTGGAAATGGCAACCACTGTCTGAATGTTATCAGCATATGACAACTATAGAGAACCCAAAGGATCGCATAAGCTTGCCAGAGGGGTAGTATGAACATTAAACAAAATGGGGCTTAATGCTGAGCCCTGAGGGACCCCACGTGGAAGAGAAAATGGCTTGGAGACACAATTGCCAAGAGTAACTGCTTGCTCTCGTCCTGGTAGGAAGGACCCTATCGTAGTCGGTGCAGAGTCGTTGATTTCAGTACTCTCCAGGTGGGCCAACAGTATGATTGGCAGTGTCGAAAGCTGCTGACAAATCTAAAAGAATTAGAGCAGCTTTGCCACCATTGTCAATTATCTCGATCTGATCTCTTCTGTAGCTATAATCGATGCTGAATCCATGCTGTGACTGTTCCGCCCCCTGGATGGTGAATAGAATTTGACATGTAACTGCCTGACTCTGTCATTCATCCTTCATTGTGTGTCCTCTATACTGTCATCCTCCATCATCATAAGTTTCACCATCCTACTACCTTTCTCTTTATTTTTCAGCCAAGGGAGCGTTCACTGTCCTCCTCAGTATTTATTGCCTGTAATCATCTTTAGCTGATCTGATGTTTCTAACAATTCCATCTTCTTAGTGCTCCAAGTTTGCTCTCTTTTACAATCGCTTTTTTTTAGGTTGTAAGTTGCTTCTCAAGTCTGCTGGCCTTGTGAGTGACAATCCTCATCATCCCATGTAAGGTGCCAGTGCATTTCCCCCTAATAGTGAACTTGAATACCTCCTAAAAAGATGCCCTGCAGGAAGCAAGCTGCAACTCTCATTGGTCAACCCGTTCCCCTGGAGCAGACTAGTGTAGGGTGACCAACCGTCCATAAATTTCTTTGACAGTCCGTAATTTGGATCTCACGTCTGTTGTCTGTGATGATCCCTGTTTCGGACACCTTTTGTCCGTCATTTTGGGCATTGGGGAACATCACTGTTCCCCCTGCTAGAACCTCAGCACCCTGATGGGGCCACCTGGCACTCCTCCTCAGACCACAAGAGCATCCCCACCCTGCCCATTGTCATTCTGTCTGCGGCCGTTTGCCACATACAGAATGACAATGGGCCAGTCTGGATGCTTACTGCATGTGTTGGGCTCCCTCCTGCCTCTATCTAGGGCAGGGCATTCAGTCAGGTGGAAGAAATTAACAAAGACGCCCATGCTGCTAGGGGACAATCCAGTTCATGAAAAGGTGGTGAAGCAAGTTTTAAAAAAAATGGTTATGGATCTTTCACTGTCTCATCATTTTAAAACGGATGCATTTTCAATGTTATATTCAACAAAGCCATGGTTGCTGCTTTTTTTATATTTATTGCAAGTAGCAACCATTGACAAAGCAAATAGTTCTGGCTTGTTGTGTTATATATCTGGCTGCATTGACAGAAGCAGCAAATTACCAGTCGGGCGGCACACTATGCTAAGTAACGATTTTGAGCTTAGGTGTTTTAAGCCATGCTATTAATTACATCGAACACCCCCTTTGGAGAGACCCCCACAGATTTGTCATCCCACTTAAAGCCCTGGAAACAACACTATGTCACAGTGGCACTGTGCATCATCCATGACTCATGACTTCTACTTTTCCGAATTGCCTATGTGCAGGGTCATAGTGAGCTCTCCCCCGCCCCACCCTTTGCTTTAGGAACTACAGCAGGTGTGAAGCAAGTTCTTGATGGGCCTCTTCTGTCTGCAACTCAGCAGATAAATGCTCAGCTCATAATGTGAAAATGTGGGTGAGTGAAGGGATATGTGGATGGCTGGATGGATTAGTGAAAGGGTGAATGGATGAATGAAAGGGCGAATGGATGGATAATATGAGAAAGGATGGATGAGTGAGTAGAAGGATTGATGAGAGAAAGGGCAAATAGATGGATGGATGTATGGATGGAAGGGTAGATAGACAGGTAAAAGGAGGGATGGATGAGTGAAAGGATGGATGGGTGAAAGGGTGGATGACAGGTGGGTGAATAGGTGGGTGGATAGGTGAACTGATGGATGGGTTGATGAATTGATAAGTGAAAGGGTGAATGGATGAGTAAAAGGGTGTATGTAAGACTGGATGTGTGAGTGAAAGGGTGACTGGATGAGAGAAAGGATGGATGGATGAGTGAAGGAGTTTAAGGGTGGATGGATGAGAGGATGGGTGGATGAGTGAATGGGTGGATGATTGATAGGGTCAATGGATGAATTCATGAATGGATTAGTAGATGGGTGGATCGAAGGATGGATGGCTAAATAAAAGGGGGATGGAGAGAGAAATAGGATGATGGATGACTGAATAAGTAAATGGGTGGAAGGATGAGTGCCTCGGTGGATGAATGAGTAATTGAAAGGATGGCTGGATGGGTGAAAGGGTAGATGGCTGGATGGATGAGTGAATGGATGGATGAGTGGAAGAGTGGATGGATGGATAAGGTGAAAGGATGAATGGAGGGATGGATGAGTGAAATGGTGGATGGAGGGATGGATGAGTGGAATGATGGATAGATGGAAGAATTGATGATGGATAGGTTTGCAAATCGTTGAATATTGATATGGATGGGCACAAAGATGGAAGGACAGAAAGAATGGTGAAAGACTGAATGATGGATGAAAGAATGATTACACCTTGTAACCCCCATTATCTTAAGTACATTTCCTATAGATTGACTTTCACATTTAAATGAGTCATTGTCTCTATATAATATGTGTGTGATGTAACGCACTCCGACACCCTGTCCTACTTACTTGGGATGAGTAGCACTATAAAAGAAATTAAATACACATGAGAGAAGATCTATGTGAAGAGGAGGGTCACCATTGTAGGATGGTCAAGTCAAGTCAAGTCAAGTCATAGAATTTGTATAGCGCACTACATACCCAGAGGGTTTCAAGGCGCTTAGGAAGGGGAGGAGGATTGCTTGTCAAATATCCACGTTTTAAGTTGCTTTCTGAACGTTAGGTGGTTCTGGGTAAGTCGAAGGTAAGCGGGGAGTGAGTTCCATGTTTTAGCAGCCAGGTATGAAAAGGATCTGCCTCCCATGGTGGTCTTGTTGATGCGAGGTACAATGGCGAGGGCTTGGCTGGAAGAACGTAGTTGGCGGGAAGGGGTGTAGAAGGACAGTCGTGAGTTGAGGCAATCTGGTCCGATGTCGTAGAGTGATTTGTGTGCGTGGGTGAGCAGTCGGAAAGTGATCCTCTTATTGACGGGTAGCCAGTGGAGGTCTTTAAGGTGACCAGAGATGTGTTCGTTGCGTGGGATGTCTAATATGAGCCTGGCTGAGGCGTTTTGGATTCGTTGGAGTTTCTTCTGGAGTTTTACGGTAGTGCCCGCGTAGAGGGTGTTTCCGTAGTCCAGTCGGCTCGTGACCAGAGCGTGGGTGACTGTTTTCCTTGTTTCGGAGGGGATCCAGCGAAAAGTTTTTCTGAGCATGCGAAGAATGTTGAAGCAGGAAGAGGATACGGCGCTGACTTGTCTGTTCATTGAGAGTGAAGAATCCAGGATGACGCCTAGGTTCCGTGCGTGGTCTGTCGGGATGGGTGCTTTTCCGAGGGCTTCCGGCCACCAGGAGTCGTCCCATGCAGAGGGGGATGTACCTAAGATGAGGACTTCTGTTTTGTCTGAGTTCAGTTTCAGACGGCTTTGTTTCATCCATTCGGCAACTTCTTTCATTCCTTCGTGTAGGTTAGTTTTGGCGGTGCTGGGGTCATTGGTGAGAGAAAGGATCAGTTGAGTGTCGTCCGCGTAAGAGATGATGTTGAGGTTGTGTTGGCGTGCGATGGCCGCGAGGGGGCTCATGTATACGTTGAAGAGGGTGGGACTGAGTGAGGATCCTTGTGGTACGCCGCAGATGACTTCAGAGGCCTCGGACTTGAATGGAGGAAGGCGGACTCTCTGGGTTCTTCCGGTGAGGAACGAGGTGATCCATTCAAGTGCTTTTCCTTGGATTCCGATGTTATTGAGGCGTTGTAGAAGGGTGCTGTGGCAGACTGTGTCGAAGGCAGAGGAGAGGTCGAGGAGGATGAGGGCGACTGTGTCTCCCTTGTCCAGTAGAGTTCGAATGTCGTCTGTTGCTGCGATGAGGGCGGTCTCAGTGCTGTGTTTTGCTCGGAAGCCAGATTGTGAGGGGTCGAGGGATTTGTTGGCTTCGAGGAAGGCGGCGAGCTGGTTGTTGACAGCTTTCTCGATGACTTTGGCCGGGAATGGAAGAAGCGAGATGGGGCGGTAATTTTTGAGTTCGGTGGGGTCCGCTGTTGGTTTTTTCAGAAGGGCGGTGAGTTCAGCGTGTTTCCAGTCTTCCGGGAAGGTGGCGGAGTTGAAGGAGCAGTTGATGACGTCTCGGAGGTGTGGTGCTATGACAGAGTCTGCTTTGTTGAAGATGTGGTGAGGGCATGGGTCTGTGGGGGATCCTGAGTGGATGGAGTTCATCAGGCGGATGGTGTCCTCAGTGGAGATTGGGTTCCAGTCGTTAAGGGTGTTCACGGGGGGAAGATGATCAGCAAATGGTAGGGTGGGTTGGTTTCCGGGTTGGTTGTCAAAGCTGTTGTGGATGTCTGCAATCTTGTTGTGGAAAAATGAGGCTAGGGAGTCGCAGAGGGTTTGAGAGGGGGTGATGTCGTTGGAGTTGGCCGAGGGATTGGAAAATTCCTTGACGATGTTGAAAAGTTCCTTGCTGTTGTGGGCGTTGTTGTCAAGTCGATCCTTGAATGCTGTTTTCTTGGCTTTTCGGATCAGTTGGTGGTGAGTGCGGGAGGCGTTTTTGAAGGCGTCCTTGGTGCTGGTGGTTGGGTCTTTTTTCCAGGCCTTTTCAAGGGAGCGGCAGAGTTTCTTGGACTTCTTGAGATCATCGTTGAACCATGAGGCTTTCTTGCTGCCAGGTTTGCTTTGGCGTTTTTTCAGTGGTGCTAAGGTGTCGGCGGTGTTGGATAACCATAGGGTGAGGTTGGCGGCGGCTTCGTTAGCGTTGGAAGAGAGGGCTGGGGAGTTTCGAAGGAGCGATGCGGAGATTTGGTCCGTGGTGATTTTGTTCCAGTTTCTTTGCAGTGTAGGTTGGAGGTGGATGTTGGGTTTTGGTTTGTTGTAGGTGAAGTGAACGCAGCTGTGGTCAGTCCAGAGGAGGTCCGTGGTGTGGCTGAAGGAGACATGATTGCTGGATGTGAAGATGGGGTCGAGTGTGTGACCTGCGATGTGGGTGGGGGAAGTGACTAGTTGTTTAAGTCCGAGGTTGGCGAGGTTGTCCAAGAGGGTGGTGGTGTTGCGGTCGTTGATCTTTTCAAGGTGAAAGTTGAGGTCTCCCAGAAGAATATAGTCTTTGGAGGGGAGTGCGTGTGGAGTGATGAAGTCCGTGATGTCTTCACTGAATTTTGCGCGGGGTCCTGGTGGCCTGTACAGGAGGGTGCCTCTGAGGGTGGTTTTGGGGTCGATGTGGATCTGGAAGTGAAGGTGTTCGGAGTTGGCGAGGTTGGCGTCAGAGCTGGTTGAGATGCGGATTGATTTCTTATGGACGATGGCGATTCCTCCTCCTGTGTGGCTGGTACGGTCTTTGCGAGTGATCTTATAGTCTTCAGGGATGGCAATGGTGATGTCTGGTGCGGAGGAAGCATTCATCCATGTTTCCGTAAGGAAGGCGATGTCCGGAGAGATGGTGTCTAGTAGATTCCATAGGTCAATGGCGTGTCTGTGGACTGATCGGGTGTTGAGAAGGATGCATTGTAGGTGATTGGGGTCGGGGATCTGTGTTGTGGTCGTAGCGGAGATGTTGTCGTTGCCGGTGAATTTGCAGGAGTGGCAAGAGAAAGGTCCATGGGTGTGTCCAGGAGCGGCTTGGACGCAGTTGGGGGCGCGGCCGGGGTCAAGGGCTAGGAGGGTGGCGGCATCGTAGGTAATGCGGGAGGGCTGGGCAGCACGAGGGGCAGGGGGTCTGGTGCTGGGCGCGGTCCAGGCGCGGACGGGCGTAGACGGGCTTACCTTTGGCTCACCTTCGGCGCGGATTGGGCGCGGTCGCTGCGCGTGGACGTTGTGCGAATCTACAACTGTCATAAGTGGATGGAGAGGGGGGAGGGGCGAGGGGTGGTCAGCAGGGAGGCGGGAGCTGGGCGGGGACTGGTCGGGGAAGGCACAGGAAGCAAACAACAACAACAACAGCGATCCCAAAATGGCCTCAGCCGATATCTAATCAGAATGGGGCACAGAAGTCGAATTGCGCGATCTGACCAACAAAGGCACCGGTGAGATCAGGCAGACAACAGCGACAGCAGCGCTACAATAATCTAGATGCCAGGCGATCAACAGCAGCGCTATAATGCAGGCGGAGCGCTAAGACACACCAATGCAGCAGCGCTACAATACTCTAGATGCCAGGTAATCAACAGCAGCGCTATAATGCAGGCGGAGCGCTAAGACACACCAATGCAGCAGCGCTACAACACTCTAGATGCCAGGTAATCAACAGCAGCGCTATAATGCAGGCGGAGCGCTAAGACACACCAATGCAGCAGCGCTACAACACTCTAGATGCCAGGTGATCAACAGCAGCGCTATAATGCAGGCGGAGCGCTAAGACACAGCGAGGTTCCTTCCTTAAGGTAGGTAATGTTACACTCTGTGGGTACTTGCGTAGGAGCGAGGTGGGGAAGCAAGGGTACTTCAGCAGGCAGACAGGAGCGGGGAGCAGCGTCTGGAGCGACCGTGTCTGTTGAAAACAGGACGGTCACAGCGCTGTAGCAGGCGAGAGGGGCAAATGGAGTCAGTGGGAGGGGTGGTCAGCAGGGAGGCGGGAGCTGGGCGGGGACTGGTCGGGGAAGGCACAGGAAGCAAACAACAACAACAACAGCGATCCCAAAATGGCCTCAGCCGATATCTAATCAGAATGGGGCACAGAAGTCGAATTGCGCGATCTGACCAACAAAGGCACCGGTGAGATCAGGCAGACAACAGCGACAGCAGCGCTACAATAATCTAGATGCCAGGCGATCAACAGCAGTGCTATAATGCAGGCGGAGCGCTAAGACACACCAATGCAGCAGCGCTACAACACTCTAGATGCCAGGTAATCAACAGCAGCGCTATAATGCAGGCGGAGCGCTAAGACACACCAATGCAGCAGCGCTACAACACTCTAGATGCCAGGGTGGACTGGCCAGACCGGGCATCAGGCATTTCCCTGGGAGGCTGAAAAGGTTGGGGGATGGGGGTGATTTTGTTACCACAAAAACACCTGCACATTTGCTCAAAGTTGCGCGCATACTGAAAAACCATGAAGTGCTCAATTGTCTCAACCGAATATAAACTTCTTTTCACTTCTACTTAAGTGGTAGTCTATTTACTTACTTATATACTATTGCGCAACCTATTCTGATGTGTCTGTAAAAGTTACCTTTTGTCCTGAATGTTGACCTCCTGTCCTGAATTTTTGTCCTGAATGTTGGCCCTTTGTCCTGAATTTGCACCCATGCCAGTTGGTCACCCTAGTCTAGTGATGGATCTAACATACAATTTAAAGCGTCCATCTATATTATGCTGTAGAACACATATTTATACAGAACTACTTGTTTGTTATCTACCTTTGGAATTAAACTTTATGTAGGAATAATGCTTTCCCATAAAGTGTACCCGTTACTCCTACATATCTACCAGCATCATTCCTCACCACATCTAGCACCTCGAATGGGATCAACATCGACATCCTGATCAGCACCCCACTGACACTGATTGTAAAGGAGAAATGTCCCATTGGACCACCCCATTTATCTGCAAGTGTAACATACTTTTTTTGCATTAGATATTTCTATACCAAAGTAATTTCTAAATAAAATGAAGTGGAAAATAGCGTGTAAGTAATTTTTGTAGTTCTAGTTAACAGGTTTTCCTTCAACAGGTTTTCCTTCAACTGGCTTCTAGTGTTAAATCGTGTGGTTCTGCTATTCCTTTTGGATGTTGCATACAGGTTCATATTTTACATTCTGGCTCCTCATAATTCTCTCCAAATATTGAAGTTATATATCACTCGTTGCTGGGATCAGGAACCACTTGTTTGGCAAGCTTCTCCTGGTTAGAGCAAACTTCCTGTATCCGAATGTATCTTCATTACGTAAGGTTTTAGCACCCCATTTGGCGAGATGTTTATTTTTTCTGTTATTCCAGTAGTAACTGACACCCTTTCTACATTTATAATTGCCAGGATTCCTGTCGTTAATTTTTATGTTTTATTTTTTGCTTTTCCTGGTGTTTTTATTACTAGGTGGTGAGAACTTTCTTACGTAGTCCAGTTTTTTTTTGTTGATGCAAGAAGCTTTTTTTGCTGAATCACTTTAGGCTCTTTATGACAAGAACTTAGAGCAGGGTGAGGGACTCAGACGTCCACTGTTTAAATGCTGTAGTTCGTGAATGGTCTGGGTTTTTTCACTCGCTTCTATTCGTTTGAGATTTACATTCATTCTTTCCCAGGTTTCTCTGGAAACTATGATCTGTTTTCATTCAATATTTAAATGTATATAGATGTTTCGGAGAAAAAAGCTACAAATTCTGTATTCTGACCCCAATTCTCTCTCATCTCAAACACTGAAAGCGTGCCTCCAACGTTAACAGCTGAATACATGGCCATGAGTCCTGTGTAGGGGCAGCTTTTCATGAACGTCCTGTTACCATTCCTGCCTTAGGCTCACTATCTTGAGCTGGCCTTTCCTGCTCCTGGTGTGTGTTAAATAGAGCTAACATAGCAGTGTCTAAGATAAAGAAGCTTGTGATGTTTTCAGTATTTTGGACTCCACAAATCAACCCGCATAAGTCATCCCCTGTCTGAACTAGGGATGGAAGATGTTGGCTGCAGCTGTGCACTTATTTGACATGATATGTTGCCACATATGAAAGGCTGGCTTTCACGATGACCGAGGTGTTGGTGCAGGGTGCCAGTTTGTGGAATCAATTCTGATTAAATGTAAGGTCATGGAGCTTGGCACACCAGTTGGGGACCCACCTTCTGTAGCAGGAGCAGAAGGGGGCTTTTCATATCTCCCCCACCATCATTCTCTATACCCCTACCCACACAAACCTTGTTGCAGAACTAAAGTCCCCCCACTGACTCTTTGTTTGACTGAAACCATCTTTTGCTCCAGGCTGAAATAGTTGCAAGTAAATCAAATTGTGCACATAGATTTTGGACTTTGTATGGGCATGTTAATGAGAAAGCCCCAGAAACCACCTCTTCTGGGTCAATGGCAACTCTTGCATAGGATATATATACTAAGGATGCGGGTGTGGTTGCCCAGGCAGGCCTTTCAGATGACAAGAAGGCAATGAAGGTATCTTTTGGGCAGCTGCATAAGAGGGTGGATAACTTTGAGGGTAGTATTGTGGTGCTAGATGGCAAGCTACAAGATGTCTGGGACAAACTGTAGTGTAATCCTGAGTTCAGATTTTGGATAAGAAAGCAGAGGGGATAAGGAAGCTGATACCCACACAACTGGAAACAAAGAGAGTTCTACATATTTCCAGTCTAGTGCAATATCATCTTTAGCTGAAAAGTAAAGTTTAGATTATGGTAGATGTTTGACCACCTTGATCTTGATTAGGTGCTCAGATAATTTATTTGGACGAGGACATGAAATGCTTGATTCATCACTTCCTGAATAAAGTGGTGTTGGAACTGGAAGGTCAATCTCCACTTCAATTGGAAAAGGATATGTAGTTGCCCACAATAAGGAAACGAGCTAACAAGGGGTAGGTAACAGAAAACTTGAAAGTGGCCTGCTTTGAATGTTCGAGAAGAAAGATGTGCACTACTTGGACCAATGGATACTTTTTTCCAGATGTATCTCCAGTGAAGATCTCTAACAAGAAGGATCTTAAGAAGCCAAAAAGAGACTTTGTTAACTGTGGGGCTCAGGCAGCTAATGTCCTTTTCAAAGTTATATTGAGAGTCATCATTGATCATAATATTGCACACTTTATTCACAAATATGCTGCTTCTACATGTCTGGAGAGTCACAGATTGTTGCGGAACTTGCGGCTCCCCACTGTACTCATTGGTACGCTTCTGTGAATGATTCAATGTATATAGCCGCTTTTGTGTTCACTCTCTTGAATGTTTTGATGTAGTTCTTTTGTTTAATGGTCAAATCCCCATTGGGAAAGCGAGAACTGCAGTATTTACTTGCTGAATGTGTATCCCCACATATCTTACCCTCATTAGTGATTTATGCGGTGATGATTCTGTTTTATCAGATATTGGAGTGCTGTCCATTTGCAATCCTGTTGAAATTTCTCTTTCTTTGGGAAGTGTAGTTTCTATGTGGGAATCACCCAGACTTATTGCGTGAGCACACTAACGTGCCAGAGGGCAGGTCAGTCCACCACCAAAGAGCCCCCCACCCCACCCACAGCCTCAACCTTCAAACCCTCCAAGTCTGGCTCTTTGAGATCACGGGAGGGCAGTTGGGGGCAAGATCAGAGATCACCTCCACCACTGGCAAACATCACGATGGACAGGTGGGTTCTTTTAATAGTCCGAAGGGGCTACTTCCTCCCCTACAAGACCTACACTGAACATAATCTTCACAAACGTTATTTACAAAAGTTTAAGCTATTGCCATTATAAATTACAATAACTTTTATTTAAGTATTAATTATTAAAAAATAAAAGCCATTGTTATTTGTAATATCAATACATCTAAGTCACGTAAATGCAACACATATTGCATTACAAATTCTATAGGTGTCACATTTACGAAAGTTATAACTATTGGCATTGTAAATGACAAAGCTATTCGTTTCGCTATTTTCAAAACCAACACAAAAATAAAATAAAAAATCATTTACAATACCAATAGCTCAAACTTTCCTAATGCGAGACCTATTGCACTGCAAATGCTTGTTGAGGAAGTAGTAGTGGGCTCGTAGATCTAGGGTAGGGCAAATACTGTTGTCCTTTTTGGGGAACAGAAAGTAGCAGGATTAACAACAACAGTTCCAGAACACTTTCTATGGCTCCCTTGGCCAAAAGAGTCATGACTTCCTCCTGAAGCAAAGTCAGGTGATCCTCCGTCAGCCAGTCTTAAGTAGGAGGTGCCTCCACAACATCACTATGCGCTACCACAGCATCACTGAACGCCACAGCATCACTCGTCGCCACCACAACATCAATCAGCGCCACCATAGCATCAATCTGTGCAACCATTCAACAACATCTGGTTCAAATATGTTCTCTCAATGTTTCAAGCTTTATTACAAATGTCACAAAAAGATGTTAATATTTCACTTCTGTTCTAGGATTTTCTTCAAAATAAAATACACTGAACATAATCTTCACAAACGTTATTTACAAAAGTTTAAGCTATTGCCATTATAAATTACAATAACTTTTATTTAAGTATTAATTATTAAAAAATAAAAGACATTGTTATTTGTAATATCAATACATCTAAGTCACGTAAATGCAACACATATTGCATTACAAATTCTATAGGTGTCACATTTACGAAAGTTATAACTATTGGCATTGTAAATGACAAAGCTATTCATTTCGCTATTTTCAAAACCAACACATAAATAAAATAAAAAATCATTTACAATACCAATAGCTCAAACTTTCCTAATGCGAGACCTATTGCACTGCAAATGCTTGTTGAGGAAGTAGTAGTGGGCTCGTAGATCTAGGGTAGGGCAAATACCGTTGTCCTTTTTGGTGAACAGAAAGTAGCAGGATTAACAACAACAGTTCCAGAACACTTTCTATGGCTCCCTTGGCCAAAAGAGTCATGACTTCCTCCTGAAGCAAAGTCAGGTGATCCTCCGTCAGCCAGTCTTAAGTAGGAGGCACCTCCTACTTAAGACTGGCTGACGGAGGATCACCTGACTTTGCTTCAGGAGGAAGTCATGACTCTTTTGGCCAAGGGAGCCATAGAAAGTGTTCTGGAACTGTTGTTGTTAATCCTGCTACTTTCTGTTCACCAAAAAGGACAACGGTATTTGCCCTACCCTAGATCTACGAGCCCACTACTACTTCCTTAAGTAGGTGCCTCCTACTTAAGACTGGCTGACGGAGGATCACCTGACTTTGCTTCAGGAGGAAGTCATGACTCTTTTGGCCAAGGGAGCCATAGAAAGTGTTCTGGAACTGTTGTTGTTAATCCTGCTACTTTCTGTTCACCAAAAAGGACAACGGTATTTGCCCTACCCTAGATCTACGAGCCCACTACTACTTCCTCAACAAGCATTTGCAGTGCAATAGGTCTCGCATTAGGAAAGTTTGAGCTATTGGTATTGTAAATGATTTTTTATTTTATTTATGTGTTGGTTTTGAAAATAGCGAAATGAATAGCTTTGTCATTTACAATGCCAATAGTTATAACTTTCGTAAATGTGACACCTATAGAATTTGTAATGCAATATGTGTTGCATTTACGTGACTTAGATGTATTGATATTACAAATAACAATGGCTTTTATTTTTTAAAAATTAATACTTAAATAAAAGTTATTGTAATTTATAATGGCAATAGCTTAAACTTTTGTAAATAACGTTTGTGAAGATTATGTTCAGTGTATTTTATTGTGAAGAAAATCCTAGAACAGAAGTGAAATATTAACATCTTTTTGTGACATTTGTAATAAAGCTTGAAACATTGAGAGAACATATTTGAACCAGATGTTGTTGAATGGTTGCACAGATTGATGCTATGGTGGCGCTGATTGATGTTGTGGTGGCGACGAGTGATGCTGTGGCGTTCAGTGATGCTGTGGTAGCGCATAGTGATGTTGTGGTGCCCCTGAGTGATGCTGTGGTGGTGCTGAGTGATAGATAGAGGAAAGACGATAGACAGATAGAGGGAGGGCGATAGATAGAAGGAGGGCGATAGATAGATAGAGGGAGGGTGATAGATAGATAGATAGATAGATAGAGTGAGGGCAATAGATAGATATAGTGAGGGCGATAGAGTGAGGGCAATAGATAGAGTGAGGGCGATAGATAGAGTGAGCGCAATAGATAGATAGAGTGAGGGCAATAGATAGAGTGAGGGCGATAGAGTTAGGGAGATAGATAGATAGATAGATAGATAGATAGATAGATAGATAGATAGATAGATAGATAGATAGAGAGATAGAGAGATAGATAGATGGTTGTGTGTGGTTGTCGTTGTGTGTGTGGGGTTGTGTGTGTGTTGTGTTTGGTGTTGTGTGTGTGGTTGTGTGTGTTGTGTTTGGGGTTGTGTGTGTTGAGTTTGGGGTTGAGGGGTGTGGTTGTGTGTGCGTGGTTGTGTGTGCGTGATTGTGGATTTGTGTGTGTGTGTGTGGGGTTGTGTATGTGTGTGGGGTTGTGTGTGTGTGTGGGGTTGGCGCCTAGTGCTCCCCCTCCCATCTAGGAGATGCCAGAAATATACATATGCTGCGGCCTGCAAAAAGCAACCTCTCCTCCATCTTCTATTATGGTCCAGGTTGTGGGCTTTCAAAATGGAACATGCAGGCTAGTATCACTCATGCACAACATACTATCACGTTTAGCACACATGCACATGTACAATGTGTGATCTCGGTCCCCAAGATCGCCATATCCGAGACGGTATATCCCCTCCGTCACCACCTCGCACCATATCCCGTTCAGGCAGACACGTAGACTCCCCAACAACAGCGTCCCTGACGACAGGCGTCCCGCCCCTCTCTCCCTTGCAGGAACCAATCAGACGCCCGGCAGGACCGGAAGGAATACCCCGAGAACCCGGAAGTCCCGCCTCTCCTCCGACGGACGGATACAGAAAAGCCGGAAGGGAAGACACAAGCGGCGTCGAAGGATTGTGGCAGGAGACTTCGGCTGGACCGGTGACGGACGGAGAAGACGGGATCGGAGAACGCGAGGAGTGGTCCGAAGAGTGGTGGAGTCCCACGGAGGTGGCTGGAGAGCGGCCGTAACTCGGAGGAGAGTTACGGCGGAGCGCGTGAGTACCAGTTGCTCCCTTGTGCCTGTGTACATAGTTAGAAACCCCTCCCAGTGTAAATTGTTCCCGCTATCCTAGGCACGTCACCAGTAAGCACTAGTTAGGTTGTAAATACGCACTGCCCACTGTATAATAGAGCACCCCTCTCCCCCACCTCCCGGAACACTTCTGTTTCTTTCCTTCCCTTGAGCCCTTCCTTACCTATACCGCCACCACTTCCCCTTCATTTCCACACACTCCCGGGTTAACGGTGAAGGAACCGGATCAAGAGTCCAAGCACAGCTAACGGCTCCCTCTTTTTCTCTTGTTTGCCCTCCGAGGTGTTCTCCGACCACAGCAAGGCGGCTACACCAAAGAACGAGGACGATCCTTGGACCCCATCCCGCCAGGACCACAGAGAAGAAGACGCATCCACCCTACTGGTTGTTGGTCCGGACCCTCATACCGACCCCGAATTACCTTGTACAAAAACCCTCAATAAATCACTATCGCCCACTATATCCGGCCTCCGCGCCTGCTTTACCAGTCCGCCGACCGCCCACGATCACACAATGCATGGCATGTCGCTTTCAGGATTCTGGGATCATCATGAGCAGTGTAACTTTATATGAATGGGCCTGGAAGTACACATTCATGTCTCTAAGAAAAAAGCCTGCCACTATAATTCACCAGCCATGATACTCTGCCACCACCGCGTTCCAGGCATGAAACCCGCATTAAGGTTGGCACTCTCGTGAGTCACTGTGAGAGTGTGATTTATGCATCTCGCCTGGTTCAGGACTAGGTCCAGAACTTACTATTGTCAAAAGATCAGGGCTAGGTCAACATACGCCCACATGATACTAGTATGTGGCATGACCAAATATGTTTTTTTTTAAAACAGGATCGCAGGTGTGCAGTTTGGGCTTACAGAGCAGGCGACACAAATGCACCTCACGCAGGGTACATTCGTGTCCCAGCACAGGTGTACACTATTTTCTCTAAGGTTAGTGCAGATATGATGCATTCTATTCCCAATTGAGCGCAGTGGCAAATTTAACACCAGAGCATGACTGCACCTCTGTAGTATGTGTACATGAAAAACTGTATGAGCAGCGAGCGTTCCACCCACTGGGCCACTTGCCTGCCTCTAGAGACTGCCATCAGTCCCGCTTTCATGACACCATCTCCTTTAGTCACCGACCATGGAGAACAGCACTCACTTAAGCAGATCCCGGACTCCCCCAGCAGAATCATGTTTCACAAATGGTTTGTTGACCTTTGACCAAGCCCTTCAGCCGTCGCTGGCCCCTTCTGGTGCACGCCCTGCTCTGCCTTATCGGGTGACTGCAGCCCTGGAATGCCGCTCCGTTTCCTGCGTGGCTGCAGCTCAGGCTCCCTGATGCCCAGGAAGGCACAGACCAGGTTACCATGGCAAGCCAAGCAGTGCTTTGTATTGGTACTTTGCCTGTCGATTAATCGTGTGATGTACATGGTGTGCTTCATGAGTCATAGCACGTGTACTCTGGCGCCCCACCACATTCACACACCCAGAACATGAAATGAGGGCCTGGCGAAGACCAGGGATGGGGAGAGAGGCTATGTGGTAGAGAGGGGATGCAAGGTACAGAAGCACGAAAGGAGAGAGAGAAAAATAAAAGAGCGACAGAAACCGAGAAGGAAAGCAATGAACTGGAGAGGGTAGGAAAATCGGGATAAGGGGGAAAAGGGAAAAAGATAGAGGAGAGCAGAGGCACTGAGGGTAGAATTGACCATGCGTGACAGAAAGGAAGAAGAAGCTGGTACTTACATGACAGGAGAAGAGCAGACAAACAATAGGAGAAGGAACTCTCAGAGGGACATTGGAACGGCAACAGTAGGGAAGATGCGTAGAGTAGAGACGAGAAAGGGAGCCGGAAGCAGTGACAGATGAGAGGGAGCGAAAGCAGTGAGAGGAGAGAAAAGTAAGTGTGAGATGAAGAAAAAGCAGGTGAGCTAGAAAGGGAGGTTCCTTCAAAGACAGGCGAGGCAGTGGAGGAGTGTGAGATACGGGAGAGCAGAGTGGAGAGAGACGGTGCGTGGAGTAGAAACTGTGTGCCCTGTGAGAGCAGGGTTTTCTGCGGGAGGGGGGGGGGCTGGATGTGTTCTGGCAGAGATATGTATGGAGCTCACCAATCAAAGGCTGGCGGGAGCAGCAAGGTAGATGCTTATTAGGATGGTGCGTGAGAGAGAAAACGTGCGGCCATTAAAAACAAGCGATGCACGCTCTGTGCTGGGGGAGGGAGAGGGCCATTAAAGGAAGGGGGCGGAAGGGAGCCTGTGAGAAGTCGCGCTGAAAGTTTAAAGAAAAGCGGAGATCAAAGGAAGGGTCGGAGGGACATTGACGAGCGAGAATATGGGGGTGAGGGGTGTGCAGCCTGGTGAGCTGAATGCGTGTGGCAGCAGAGGCGAAGTACGGCACGCGCGCACTAAGTGTCTGGTGGCAAATGGAAGCTGTGCACAATGCGCATGGTTGTGCTCACATACACTGTACCCAATCCGCACTTTAGGAGCACTTTTCAAAGCCCTTACTTTATATCTCGCCGAGCATTGATTACGCAATGGCTATAGCGAGACCTAAAAAGGAAAAGTTCAAGATGCTCACTCTGGATCAGGTCTTGTTTGCCCTGGACTCTGAAGACTGGATGGTAGCTTTGGACTTGCAGGATGCTTATTTCACATTCTCGTTTTGCTGGCCCATCAACGCTATCTGCAGTTTATTGTGGACCATAAGCAATTTCAGTTCACCCCGTGCTCCCATTTTGCCTTACCGACAGCCTTCGGGTGTTTACCAAAGTGATGGCGGTGGTTCCAGCCCAACTGCGCACATCAGGGGTCCCAGTCTTTCCTTATCTCGACAACTGGCTTTTGAAGGCGGACTCGCCCCAGACTGTCATCTCCCACCTCAAGACTACGCAGATCTCCTGCATTTGCTGGAGTTCACTATTAACTTGCTGAAGTCACATCTCAGACACTCCCTTTCATCTGTGCTCTTATGGACACAGTGCTGTTTCTGGCCTTTCCTCCCAAACGGCGAGTCCAGGATATTCAGGCTATGGTACCGATGTTTCAGCCTCTATCCTGGATTTTAATGAGAATGACTCGGAGGCTGCTGTACCTCATGGCCTCCTGCATCCTGCTTATGACACATGCCTGATTGCATATGCAGACTTTGCAGTGAGACCTGAAGTTCCAGTGGGTGCAGCATCAGGGGAATCTCTCCGACATGGTCCAGATCTCAGACTGAACTTCACAGGACCTGCTTTGGTGGTTGACCAACCACGATTGGGTCCCAGGTAGTCCCCTCTCCCTTCGCCAAAAAGATCACACAGTAGTGACAGATGCGTCACTCCTGGGATGGGGCAGTCATCTGGGAGGGGTGAAGATCAGAGGACTCTAGTCTCCAGCAGAATGCGGACGCCACATCAACTTGCTGGAGCTCCGAGCGATTTGTTTGGTATTAAAAGCCTTTCTTCCTTCAATCAAGGGAATGCTGGTTCTAATGTTCGCGGACAACACCACTGTCGTGATACTGCAACAAAAAGGGCAGGATAGGGTCATAGACCGTTTGTCAAGAGGCATTACATCTCTGGACATGACTGGAACAGTAGGGCATATCCTTGGTGGTTCGACACCTGGCAGATTCTCTGAACGCCAACATGGACAAACTTAGCCAACTATGCCTAACGGATCATGTAAGACCTTTACATCCGGAGGTGACGCAAGGTCTCGTTCAACAAAGAGTAGAGGCTTGGTTATATCTGTTTACATCTGCAGAGAACGTACAGTTTCTGCAGTTTTGCACGCTGAAGTTTCCAAGGCTGCTCTCGCTCGGAGATGCTTTTCGTCTCGAGGGGAGATCAAGCCTCCTATACGCCTTTCCGCCCTCACCACTTCTGTCAAGCTTGCTCAAGAAGATCTGTGGGACCGGTCCAAATCATTCTTGTGGCTCCGTACTTGGCACGGAGAGTTTGGTATCCTGAGCTTCTCCAATTGAGCATTGATCCTCTGATCAAGCTGGCCCTTCGGGAGGATTTTCTGTCACAGCAGCAGGAGATGGTTCTCCACCCAAACCTATACATATCCGGAAAGAGGAAAACTACGCTAGCTTCCGGAAATATGTAAAAACCTGGCTTTTCCAGAAACAACTGAGCTAAAATCTAACTCTGCTTATACCTTAGTCCAACCTAATATCATAGGCGCCGGGAAACCCTTGTTGGGTAGCTGAGCGCCATACAAATGTAAAAAATAAATAAATAAATAAATAACCTGTAAGCGCTGCCTTCTTGCGTTGAGATTGAGTCGCAGCAGTTGATAGCATTCACCCTTCATCCCGAAGTTTGCAATGTTATTTTGGCGGTGAGGTGGTTCTCCACTAAGAGTGTGTACATCTGCCGGTTGGAACAAATTTGTAAAATATTGTAAGATCTATTGATCCTCTTTCTGTTTCCCTCTCTCAAGTTCTACTTTTTATTCTTATACTTACCCAGCACGGATCGGCCCTGTGCACTCTCAAAGCGTACCTTTCGGCCCTGTCTGCCTTTTGAGGCTTATTCCTAAAGACAGTGGTCCCTAGACAAGGATTAATGAGAGCAAGCAATAAATATAGACCCAATCAGTACTATATTTTACAGCTGTCCAGCCGGACAGGTGTCTTTAATATATAGTTGCTTACTTATACACAAAATTCAGCAAGAAACAAATAAAGTGGGACACTAGCCCGTATCCAACTTAGTGGGAAGG
This sequence comes from Lissotriton vulgaris, assembly GCF_964263255.1. Classification (NCBI taxonomy): domain Eukaryota; kingdom Metazoa; phylum Chordata; class Amphibia; order Caudata; family Salamandridae; genus Lissotriton; species Lissotriton vulgaris. The sequence goes on from NC_141691.1 coordinate 1,746,307,142, forward strand.
ACGTACAACATGAAAAAGGCTCAGGCAGAGTAAATTGTTTGGTTGAGACACATTTTGGTAGGAGAAACAAATTATAATGGAGACACCATTACACATGATAAGTGTTAAATAAAGAGGTGTATTTGGCGTACAACAAGTCGACGGCGTTTTAATCATTACAAAGGATATAGGATCATCATCAGGACATTAACAATGGTATGCCTGTATACATTGTGCCTGTAATAAATAAAACCGTAGGAGGGAATAAAGTATCTAAAAAGACGTACTTGTCTCGCTTTTGTATCAGAACACAACATCTGTGATAATAGGCAACTCAACAATTCCCACAATATTAATGTTGACCATCGTGTCTCGAAAGGAGAAATAATATGTTTGGACACATGTCACTTTTTCACCATCTGTTTCTTTTCTCCTAACCACCACTCTGATCACATTTGACAAATTGTTTCTATTCATGGTTCGTGGGATTCGGTTGTCTCTATTTGCGAGCACAACACCCTGTTCACTATGCAAATTCACCTCGGTCCACCAGTGCATGAGTCAGCTACAACAATGTGTTTTTCTTATGCGCTGAATGTGACTCAATGTTCCATACACATCCTGTTATGTTTTTTTTCCCAGCCCTGAAGAGTCGTTGTGAGTTGTTCTCACACGACGAAACACGTGTCGGCTGGTTGTGGAATCATTAAACTACCCATCTTCAAAGAAATCATACGAAATTGCAACTGTCATTTATTTGGCTATATACTTACAATGCTTCTTATTGCGTAACTACTATTGTTATACCTTGCTTGTTGTGTGCGAGAGCTTTGCTGTTTTATTGTCTCGTAGGTCTGTCTTCAGACCTTTTGTTGAACTGTCAAGGGGTCTTTTCCGCTCGCTCTTCCGCACCACGCTATTACTTATCCAAAGATACACACCAAGCGTTTACACTAGGTAGTGCGCCTTTCCTTTCTGAGAACAGTAAAAACCCCACGAGCTGTACCTTAAAAAAAAAATGGGCGCGGGATTGCATAAGAGAGACAGGGAATAATTTAAAAAGTACAGTGGCAAACGCATGCACTGGTGAAGCGCATGTGGAAATAGTGCCAGTAGGTAGAGTGCTTGAGGGCAGCGAGCGAAAGATAGTTAAAGTAATACCTTAATCCAGGTCAGACTGACTTGGAGGAGGTTTGTTTCAGGCGAAGACTGAGTAGAAGTCCAGGCCAAGTACAAAGAGAGTAAAGGATGCAGACCATTGCCTCTCCGTGGTTTACGGAGGAGATGAAAATAGAGAAAACCGCCAGTAGATCAGCAGAAAGATTGTGGAGTAAAACCAGAACGCCGGAAAATCTCAAAAACTACAAACTGATCCACTCCAATTATTTAAAAAACATAAAGGTAGCAAAATCTGGCTATCTCACTCAAAGGATCAATAAAGCGTCGCATTCCGGGAAGAATTGTATAAAATATTGAATGAGTTCACTTCTCCGCAGGTGGAGCAGTCAGTATTTACTCCCACCCAGGAGTGGGTCAACGCACTGGCAGCCCATTTCGACAATAAAATCAAGTCGATTTACTCCACGTTTGCAGCCTCCAGACCTGATGTCACCCAAGTCGGAGAGGAATCTGCCCGTAACTCTCCTATCTCAGAATATATTGAGTGTCCATCAGTCACGGAGTTCGAGCCCACCACGACGGCTGAAGTGTTAGAAGCCCTTGGAAAAGTGACATCGGGTTCCCCCACCGACTCACTGGTCCCTCGAAAGTGCAACAAGATTTTCTCACTTCTGGCCTGCTCTCTCTCCAACATCTTCAACACCTCATTTGAGCTTGCATCCATACCTAGCAGCTGGAAGGTGGCTCAGGTAAAACCCATTCTCAAAAAGCCCACTAGTGACCCCTCTATTGTGTCCAACTATAGGCCAATATCGCTACTGCCCTACTTTGGAAAGGTACTGGAACACCTAGTCAACAAGCGCGTATCCACTTTCATTGAAGCCCATGCGCTTCTAGATCCCTCGCAGTCAGGGTTTCGCGCTGCCCACGGCACGGAAACTGCAGTAATAGAGGTTGTGGATAACATCCGTCTTACCCTAGATAGAGGTGAGTCCGCAACCCTGATCCTATAAGATCTCTCGGCGGCCTTTGACACCATCTCCCACAACATTCTCTACCAATGGCTGTGGGAGATTGGTGTCAGAGGCAAAGCCCTTACCTGGTTTGAGAGCTACCTTGCGGACCGGCATACATATATAAAGGTTAATTCTTTGGAATCCAGTAAGACCCCTCTCTCCGTTGGGGTTCCACAGGGATCCATCCTTAGTGCCTTGTTATTCAACCTGTATCTCACCCCTTTGGTCAACATCATAAAATCTCATGGCTTCTCCACAGTGTCCTATGCGGACGATACGCAAGGTGCTCATCACCTGTTGCGTAGATGTCTTTGAAACCAGCACTAGATTTAAGAAGTGCATGATTAAGATCAGTGAATGGATGAACGGAAACAAACACCAACTCAACTATAGCGAAACAGAAATTATACTATTTGGTAAAGCAAAGACTATATGGTCACATGACTGGTGGCCTCAAGAACTAGGACAGTGCCCAGAACCCAAAGAAGTGGTGCGTGACTTGGGAATAATGATCGAATGTGCTCTCTCCATGAAGGCTCATGTCACCCAAGTCTCAGGCACCTGTTATGGAATTCTGCGTAAATTGCGGAAGATTTTTAAATGGCTACCCCTTGAGTCCAGGAAACCTCTGGTTCAGGGACTAATCATTAGCCGTTTGGATTATGGCAACGCTATGTTCGCCTCCATCAACGAGTGTCTGTTGACAAAGCTCCAAACTCTCCAGAACGCCGTTGCACGTTTGGTACTAGGTTTGCCTCTCAGGTCTCCCTCCTTGCCCAGCCTCAAAGAGCTGCACTGGCTGCCTGTACGCCAAAGAAGTCAATTTAAGATCCTCAGTCTCACCCACAAACTGCTCCACGATGTAGGGCCCTCTTACCTAGCGGAGAAATTGGTCAGGTATAAACCCTCCAGAGCCCTAAGATCCAGTTCGAAATCCTTACTGGTACAGCCGAGGGCCAGGACCTCGAAAAATGGATGCAGGGCCTTTTCTTATATAGCCCCCCAACTTTGGAACAAGTTGCCTCCTCACCTTCTGTCCCTACCCAATCACTGAGCCTTTCGCAGGGGCCTAAAAACCTGGCTTTTCCCTAAGTAATTCTCTCCACCCCCCTCAACACAAGGTTGTCGTCTCTTTCTCTGTTTCCAGCGCCTTGAGACCTTTTGGTGATTCGTGCGCTTTACAAGAGCTTATGACTATGACTAAGACTATGACAGACAGCAGCGACCACGGTCTGTGCAGTTAGATGCTGGGTCAGAGTCGACCTACCTGGAAAATAACAAGTGATGTGGATCTAAGAGAAGATCGTAGAGATTGGCGGTGCGCCGAAGGAGGAATGGAGCTTACCTGATAAAAGGCTGTAACAGCTTAATTAAGCTACTAGGATGCATTGGGAAGTTCGCGTCTTGAAATCAGGGTGACCAAAATGAAGGAGAGTGGCCAATTAAGAAGGGTGAGCCCAAGGTGGACGGGACAGTACCAATTGCAGGCGCAACAAGGCTTACCTATTGCAGTGGGCTGCTGTAAATCAGGGACGGCAAGCCAGAGAACTGTGAGCCACGTCCGCAGTCTTTAGTGAAAAGGAATAGGGTCAAGCTCAATCTAAACAAAGGTTTGTGGAGATTTTGTATTTAGGTATTAAGGAGGTGAAGTAAGGGGAATTGGGTGCAGGGCGCGCTTACCTGTGAACAACCTCTGTTACAGCATGTCTTGCCTGTCGATATCGGGGATACGAAGGAACAAGTTGCTGGTGAGGCAGCAGTTTAAATGGGCAGGGAGCTAATTGGATGATGAGGTCATGTGACAGAATCAAGAAAATAAGGAAAATAAAGGACAGACAAGGTTACGTAAAGGAGGCAGCCATTTTGTAGTGGTGAATGAGAGAAGGAACTATTATAGCGTGAATGTTAAGGAAGTGATAATTAAGCTTAGATTTATATGAGACATTACATAAAAGAGTCGGAAAGAGATGTAAGAAAGATAGAGGAAAAATTAGTGACCACCGGGGGGTTTACAGAACAATTACTGATATTGTACAGAGAGTTTGGAGTTATCAGAGAGAGATGACAAAACGGCACAGTGAGACAGGTTAAATTAACTTAGTCCAATCCTCAAGACGATTGAGGCCAGTGTGTGTGCTGACAGTTCATAAAAGCACCTCTTGGAGATGGCTTGATCACGCTGATGATGGTCCAACGGCTGTCGTCCTCTGTATGGCCTGATGCCAGAAAATGTTCCACAAGAGGGGCATTTGGTGTTCTGCAACGTAATCGGCAGATTCTTATTTGTGCTTTTTCTGTGGTTTGGCCAATATAGATTTTATTGCAGGGACATAGAATTGCTTATATAACATTGCAAGTGTTGCAGTTCGAAAAAAAATTCAATCCAATTTTGATTTTGCCAAAGACAAATTCCTTGCATTCAAAAGTAAATTTACATGCAATACAATTGCCACACTTGACATGCCCAGTGAGTGGGGCCAAGTCCCAAAAGGTCATTGAGTGTACCTGTGCGTGTTGAAGTTGGCAAGGCTGCTGTGACCAAATGGTCCTTTATATTTTTGTTCTTTTTAAATGCAAATAATGTGCATTCCAGTTTCAATATGCCTGCATTGATGACCTCCCAATGTCCGAGCATGCTTTTACGTATGGTATGTGAAACAGGGGAGAAGGTTGTAACACATACTATGCGGTTCTGTGAGTGTTTAGTTTTGGAATCTAGGAGGCAATCTCTTGGGCAATACCAGGCTCTTTTCAAGGAGTTGCGAACTAATCTGCGTGGGTAACCTTTTGCTGACAATTTTTCACTTAGGACTTTGGCTTCACTGAAGTAATCTTCTTTCAGTGTACAGTTCCTTCTAATGCGTAGGAACTGTGAGAAGGGTAGTGAGTCTCTGAGAGCACGTGGGTGGTTGCTGTCGTATCTCAGGATCGTGTTACTTTCGGTGGGTTTCCTGAACAGACTAGTGATTAGTGTACCTTCCTTATGTTGGATGTTGAGGTCAAGAAATGGAATCAGGGTCTTGCTGTGTGACAGCGTGAAATTGAGCCCCTTCCAATTATTGTTTAGCCAATGAAGGAATTGTTTCATAGTCGTCTGAGTATTGCCAGATCATAGAAATATCAGCAATGTATCTCTTGGACTCTAAAATGGCATTGCGGAAAGGGTTTAATGGAGACAGAATCGATTTGGTCTCAAGAGAGGCCATATTGGGGGAAAAAACGGCCCCCATTGATGTCCCTTTAGGTTGCTGGTAATATTGGCCATCGAAGAGTAAGAAATTCCTTGTGAGGCACATTTCCAATAGTTGTAATATAAAGATGGTGAGTACCACATGAGGGCGGCGACGTGTATTGAGGACTTGTTCATTGACCTGTAAGGAATCATTCCGGGGGATGTTTGTGTAAAGCGACTCTTCATCAAGGGTGCTATAGTGTCAGAGGCTGGGTCAAATGGTTAATTTTCAACAACATTGATCATTGCTATGCTATCACGGATGTAACATTCAGTTACCGGAACGAATTCCCTAATGAAGAAATCCACATATTGGCCGAGCGGATGTAAAATAGAGCCATAGCCCGAAACTATGGGGCGGCCGGGTGGGTTTTCTTGATTTTGTATATATTTTAGGTAAAGTATAGATTACCGGTGTACGCTGTGACTTGATATTAAGAAACGGATGCGCAAGTTTACTCAGAAACCCTTGCCTTTTGAAGCTGCCAGGCCAACCCTCTTTACTTTAAATCCCCTTTTGGAAATAGATTTCTTAAGGGGCTTGTACATATTATCCTTCCTGCCCCTTTCATCATGCCTCAGTAGGACCTTAATTTGGTTTTCACCTTCCTCATGGGTGCTCCATTCGAACCTCTGTACAAGTGCCTTCTCGGCTGCTTACAATCAAAACAGCCTTTTTAGATGCAATAACTTATGCGAGATGGGTGAGCGAAATGCAAGCTCTGTCTTTCAAGCCTCCTTACCTAATAATCTTCCCTGATAAGTTGGTGCTTCGCACAAGGGCCTCTTTCTTACTGAAAGTGGTAACACAATTCCATGCTGGGCAATCTATTACCTTGCCCACTTTCTACGCTGCTCCACAACCTTCTAAAGAAAAGAAGCGACTCCAACATCAGGACCCAAAAATAGTGTTGTCATTCTACCTTTTTTTTTTTTTATATTTAAAGACCTTTTTTGCATAAGATTTCAGTTACACAGCTTTTATAGCCTACAACCCATGAGGGCCGGCAGCATGGGGTGGCAATCAGATGAAATGTGATTAAGATAACGCAGCCTTTCGGCTGGCAACCCTGGGGTCCGGCGGCGTAGTATAGTATATGCATGCAGACATCTTGTGGTAAATAGTATGTCTAGTGAACAGGCCTGTGGGTTTTTTATTTTTTAATCTGCTTGTGCAGCTGTAGATGTTTTGATGTGTCTCCGGTACCTTTGCCATATGAGTAGGAGTCCATGTCCATCGCATGGGTCCAGTAAGTGCTACCTCTGTCAGTCACTGAGTGAACTGGTGTTAGGGGAACTGACAGTTGTGTATCCGGGATATCGTTATGGTGGTTACAGGCATCTGATGGTATAGCTCACTATGGCAAGAAAGTGATCATATGGGGTCGGTGGTGTCTAACAGGGACTGCCTTGTCCTAGGTCAGTGTGTCTAGTGATCTGCCGTGTGTGGAGCCCCCCAGTAACAGCTGTATAGGTATGGGTATTGATGGCAAAAAACATCGCTTTGGTTCAGGTGTTTAAGTCCGAAAGGGTGCCCATCTTAGTCATGTCCCGCAGACCGTGCGTGGTGGGGGTTGCATTATGTCGCTACGGCGAGATTGCGTAATGTCAGCTGGGACTTAATGTCCAGCAGTGTAATGATAGCGTGTGGACTGTTGTAGTCTATAGCAATAGAAGGCCTGGTCTGGGAACTCGACCAGTAGGGTAACAAAAATATGAACCAGAACAGTGGGGGGACTGCAGCAGGGAAAGAGAGGGAAAGCGTAAGTGTCAGTCAGTGGGTCAGGGGGGGGGGGGGGGCGGAGGATGTCGCAGCTGTGGCGGGGAGGGTCAGCGGGTCCTAGTTGGAATGTGGCAGGACAGCGGCTTGAGTGTGTGGGGGTCTTAGTCGGGGTCTATGGCTATCCTCTCCAGGGCGCATCTAGGTCAAGGATCGTAATCCGGCCGTGCGTCCCGGCCTCCGCCCTTGGAATGCGTGACAGGTCTGAGAGAGGGGGGGTGTCAGCTCAGGTTATCCCCTGCTCCAGACAGGCTTGTTGGAAGGATTTAAGGAGATCGTCCCAGAGTTGTACAATGGGGAATTTCCGGAGGCCCGCTGTTTCCTCTCGGAGGAGCACTGTGCTCTCTGCCCGCGCCCAATTAGTCAAGGACATATACTAGTGTCTGACATGTGGGGGGGCGCTGGCTGTCCAGTGTTTGGAAAGTAAGCGTTTAGCTGTGATCAAACTCATATCCCAGAACCGTGCTGGTACTTTATTCAGTTTCGTACGTTTGTAGAGTCCCAGGATGCAGGCCTCCCATGCCCGCGGCACGTGTTCGTCAGTACTTTGTGTGAGTAGTGATGTGACCTCAACCCAGTATAATTGAATACTGGGACATTGCCAAAACATATGAAGGATATCTGCTCCTATCAGGGAACATCTCCGACAGGCAGTGTCAGCGATTGCCAAATATCTGTTTATCTTGTCGGGTGTGAGAGGCTCGGTGCAAGATGTAAAATTGGATAATTTTGAAACAGGGGTTCCGTGGGATATTAGTTGGTCCAGCCAATACCATCGCCCACTCTTTGTCGGTCCAGTCCCGTCCTCTATCGGCAGCCCACTTCTCTCTTAATTGCGAGGTGGAGGGTTGCGTGTGGATCAGCAGGGCTTGCACCAGCCAATGTAATATGTGGGAGTCGTTGCCCATGACATGTAGATACTGCATGAAGTGGGGCATTGGCAACTCTCCAGTTATATCGCCCCATGTGGTGGACAGCGTGTGTATGAGGGACGCATGTAATAAGAATTGTCCGGTTAGTAGATTCGTGACTGCGGTGAGATCTGCAAAGGAAAGCAGAGCCCCGTCCTTGTAGAGGTCTCCCAGTGTTTCCACTCCCGCTTGTGTCCAGCTGGCTAGTAGGGCCTCTGTCAGTGCTCCTATTGTCCTCGGAGTGCCCAGTAGTGGGATTATCGGAGCGTATGGCTTCGTTGCTGGAGTGAGTCGCAAACATCGAAGAAAGCACTTGCGCGCTACTGCTAGGTGCAGTTGAGAAGGACAGGCGGAGTGGGTCAGAGGATGGAACAATGCGCAGACCTGTGTTTGTGTCCAGGTGGTGGTGTCCGTGGCCGTGTCATCTAGGTTTTTGCTGCAAAGCCATCCCGATACCCATTACACTAGCGCCGCTAGTAATATAATTCCATGTTAGGGACTGCGAGGCCGCCCAATTCAGTGGTCATGTATAGTTTTGTCAGTGCCACGCGAGGTCGGCCCGCGTTCCAGACGAGACCACGAAGTAGGGCCTCTAGGTCCCGAAACTCTTTGTTGGGGGCATACACCGGAATGTTAGCGAAATAGTACAATAGCCGTGGTAGGACTATCATCTTGGCTAGTGCCACTCGGCTAGGGACATTCAGGGGTAGAGTCTTCCAGAAGCCGATCTGGGCACGAAAAAAGGCTATCGCCCGTATCAGATTCCCCTCCAGGACATCTATTGGGTTCCGGTAGATGTGGATTCCCAAATAGCGGAATGTGGTGGAGTACCATTGCAGCCTCTCACCTCCAAGGCGTATATCGCCTTCAGGTGTGTCCGGGTGGAAGGAGTAGGCTCCCGACTTGGACCAGTTGACTCGCAGTCCCGACATGCTCTCGAAAGTTCGGAAAATGTCAGCTATAGATCCAGGGATGTTGGTTAAATCCTTGACATACAATAGCAGGTCATCTGCATACAGTGAGATCGTACGAATGCCATCGGCCATTCCCCACTCATCTCCTCGTGTCCGAAGAATTGTGGCAGGGGCTCCATGGCCAGGGAGAACAGCAGGGGGGATAGGGGGCGGCCTTGTCTGGTACCCCTCCGTACACGGTTCGCATCAGAGAGCAGTTTGCCGGTGCGGACACGTACCGTAGGCCTTTGGTAGAGTATGTCCACCATGCTCTCATAATCGCCTCCCAGCTCGAATTTTGCCATCACTGCCCTCATGCATATTCCTGCAAACGTAACAGGCGACGGATGTTATAAGAGGTGTGCCGTGTTGGTACGAAGCCGTTCTAATCGTGATGTACTAGATGTGGGACCAGAGGGGCCAGTCGCCGGGCCAGTGTGGAGGCAAGTATTTTGTAGTCCGTGTTCAGGAGGGCCAGGGGGCGATAAGAGCCCACTCGCGTGCCATCCCTGCCAGGTTTTGGTATGGCTATTAAGTTGGCTTCATTAAGCGTGGGAGGGAGGGAGGAGTCTTCCGTAGCCACAGTGTACATCTTCAGGAGCTCTTGAATAAGAATGTCCGAGCCAGCCTTATAAAATTCGGCCGGTAACCCGTCAGGGCCAGGGGCCTTGCCATTGGACAGCTGGAAGATGGCCGCACGGATCTCTGCCGGTATAAGCGGGGCTCCAAGCTCGTCTTGTTGTGCAGCGGTCAGATGTGGCATCGGAAGGGGGGAAAGATATCCCGCTATGTCAGGGAGTGGGTCGCGGAGTCGAGAGCGATAAAGGGCATTGTAGTGGGCCGCGAACGCTTTGTGGATGTGACGTTGCGAGTACAGCAGTCCCCTCTCGTCTACCTGTATCGCCGCCACTGGGGCTGCGTGGTCTTCTTGCGAAATCAGCCAGGCTAATAATTTGCCTGGCCTATCGCTTTGGTGGTGTGTGCGTGCTGAATGGGCGGCATAGTTGATGCTGCGCAAACGTTCTAGGAGTCGCGTGTGTTCTGCCTGAGCTTCCGTCAGTGGGCTACCATCGCCATTGATCGCGTCCTGTTCCCGACTGAGTAGGCCAGTCTCTAGTTGTGTTAGGTCACTCTCCAATTGTTTCCGCATGTGTCCCTGTGTGCCCAGGCAATGTCCGCGAATCACGGCCTTAAAGGCGTCCCATTCTATCTGGGGGGAGGATGCTGTATCAGAGTTTTCCTCAAAGTATTGGGCTGTTTGCCTGAGAAGTGAGTCTCGGAAGGCCGCGCCTAGCAACAGCACTGGTTGGAGCCGCCAGGTGGGGATGGGGGGGTGCGGTCGCTCCCAAGCAATGGTCAGGAAATGTGGGTTATGGTCCGAATGTGTGCGGCCCATGTATCGTGTGTCTGTGACAAGCGGGAGGAGTTCAGTGGTCACCATGAATCTGTCCAGCCGCACATGCAGGTCATGCACGCCTGAATAATAGGAATATTCCTTTGTCGTGGGGTTGTGAGTCCGCCAAGCATCATGTAGATGCCACTGCGCAGCCCAGCTGAGTAACGCCTTCATGGCACTGTGTGTTGATGTGCCATCCTGGGGTGGGGAGGAGCGGTCTAATGTCGCATCTAGTATGCAATTATAATCACCCCCCAATATCCACGGGATTGCATGCCAAGTCGCCATTGTCGTGGAGAGGTGTGTGAGGAAACCGCCCTGGTCAGTGTTTGGGGAGTATATGGAAGCCAATACCACTTGTTGTCCATCTAGTCTACCCTGAGCCACCACATACCTGCCTTCAGGGTCTATATGTGTGTCTGTGACCGCCCAAGGGGTCCCAGGGCGGACCCACAGGAGAGCACCGCGCGCAAAGGAAGAGTATGCTGTGGCGTATAGCTGCCCGCGCCATTTGCGATGTAACGCTCGCACCTCTGCCTTGTTCAGGTGTGTTTTCTGGAGTAGTGCTACGTGTATCTTGTGACGTTTCAGGTAGGAGTAAATCTGGTATTGTCTTGCCGGTATGTGCATGCCCCTGACATTCCAGGTACAGATCTGGATTTCAGCCATGGTCATTGTTTGTGTACATCCCACTCTTGCCAACCGTGTCCAGTCCAGCAGGTGGAGTTTTCCCCTGGCATTCCGATCCCATCCCCACCTCCCGACCATCCCCAGCTGCTAACATAATATACATTGACCTCTCTGTGTGTACATGGGTAGGGAAGAAAGGGGGTACATAAAGCCAAGAAAAGGCAACATAGTAGTAAATACCAAAAGGTCGGTAGCGCAACATGCCTCTGTCCAAACACTCAAGTGAGCTAAAGTGAACTATACAGTTCTAGGGGGTGTCAATTGGTTGGTGCTGCTAAATTCAGGCTGATTTACAAAAAGGGGGTGGTGATGAACAGAGTGTCTGAGTTAAACAGACCACTCTTACCCAGTCCAAAGATCAGGGCTTGATCCATCACCATTATTTATCTCACTGCCCCATCCCAGCTCAGAACCTGGCTATATGCAAATCAGTCTGTCCCTGGCCCAGTGCATCATGGGAACAGGGCAGACTAAACTACCAAGCCAATTCTTCACCAGAAAGGAGACAAGCTACCGGGGACCGGTTTCTGGCATTTCAGCCTTCTTCGGCCCGGCTTGCTTGAATCCTGATGGAGCAGTGAGAAAGGGACTCATGTCTGAGTATACCCTGCCACACCTATAGTGGCCAAAAACGATTTACAAAAAGGGGGTGGTGATGAACAGAGTGTCTGAGTTAAACAGACCACTCTTACCCAGTCCAAAGATCAGGGCTTGATCCATCACCATTATTTATCTCACTGCCCCATCCCAGCTCAGAACCTGGCTATATGCAAATCAGTCTGTCCCTGGCCCAGTGCATCATGGGAACAGGGCAGACTAAACTACCAAGCCAATTCTTCACCAGAAAGGAGACAAGCTACCGGGGACCGGTTTCTGGCATTTCAGCCTTCTTCGGCCCGGCTTGCTTGAATCCTGATGGAGCAGTGAGAAAGGGACTCATGTCTGAGTATACCCTGCCACACCTATAGTGGCCAAAAACGATTTACAAAAAGGGGGTGGTGATGAACAGAGTGTTGGATCTAGCCCTGATCTCTTGACTGGGTGAGGGCTTTCTGCTTAATTCAGAGACTCTGTCCCTCACCACCCCTTGTTGCTAAATTCAGGCTGGCAATATTGTTTATGAAGTAAGTGTCTCCTCACCTGGGCCAGGAGGAGAAGCTGTGGCTGACAGACGGGTTTAGGCGGCTGCCCGCCCAAAACAGCGGAAAAAGGTCTGTCCAATGCTAGATGGTGAGTTCACAAGGGGGCCCAGCTTGTAGCGGGACCAGTACTTGGATCATCGGCTTGCTTCGGGGTTCAAGGGCATGGGGCCCTACCAGTGCAGATGTTAGGGTTGTGTATACATATCAAAATGTTACTCACTGCGTCTCGTCGCCACTCGGGTCCTCGGGGCAGGGGAATCTGCACAACAGTCAGTTCTGCAAATCACTCACCTCACAGCGAGCCAGAGTCCTATCCCCATGGCCACACTGAGTCTGTGTCATGAGGGGGAAAGCCCCTGGGAGCCTCTCAGCCGAGCAGGTCCACCGTTTGCGGCGTGACACTCGGTGGGGCGGTCTGTAGACTGCTGGGAGTCCAGTATCCCATAGATTGCCTCGTCATCACTAGGGAATGCGGCCGGGCTGGCATTGGGGGCAAAGGATGGAGTCGGGGAGTTGCTGATTTTGGTGACTTTGCTCAGCGCGTCCCGTTGCTCCTGTAGGATCAGGTCTGCCGGTGGAGAGTGAGTCGGCGTCTCCTGCGTGCGGGGAGGTGTGGGTGTCCTGCGCCTGCAGCGCTGCCTTGACCCTCTTGCGCGTGATGTTGTGGTGGATCCCTGTGCTCTTCCTGGCGTCCCAGCCATTCCACCATCCAGCCAGGTCTCAACTTCCTCGGGGGTAGTGAAGAAGAGCGTCTTATCCTGCGCTACTACTCTTAGTTTGGCAGGGAAAAGTAGCGAGTACTTGAGGTCCGCCTGTCTTAGTCGCCTCTTCACCTCCAGGAAGGAGTGCCGTTGTCTTTGCACCTGTACTGTATAATCGGGGAAAAACATCACTGTGGCATTGTCTATCTGCATGTCGCCAAGTTTCCTGGATTCCCGTAGAATCGTGTTGCGATCTCTGTAGTTGAGGACACGTAGAATTAGAGGTCTGGGGTTGGAGCCAGGAGGAAGGGGTCTCGTGGGCACCCTGTGTGCACGTTCCACTACAAAGTGAGGTGACAGTGCGCCCTCCGGAAGTAGGTCTTGTAGCCAGTCTTCCACTCGTCGAGTGGGGTCCGCCCCTTCCCATTTTTCGGGGATGCCTACTGTAGTAAATGTCCTCTCCACTGTTCTTCTCTGGATAGACTGTACTATGATATCTGTGACATCATAGAATGCCTGGGTGTCCCTCTGGCTCACAGTGCCTCTCTCTAACTTACTGTGGCAGTTGGTCATCTCAGGCTGAGCTGCTAACAGCTGGCTCCTGATGGGGTCTTACTTCTGTACTTAATATCTTGGAAGGAACTTACAATAAAGAATCTTACCTACTCAGTGGACTGAGCATCTTTCATTTACTACACCTACTTAACGGATGTTGTTTCTTCGTGCCCGTCCTTCCGCGTCCTCAGCACGTTCCTCCAAAAACTCCACCCTGTTAAGCAGGTCTCGGATGTGTTTGTCTACTTGGTTCACTGTGGGCTCCAGCGTTGCCACCGCTCCCCCCAAGGTCGCAGTGCGATCCTGTAGCTTCTTTTGATCGGCCTTGAGATGGGTCAAGTCAATCGCCACGCTGTCGATCTTGGTTTCCAGGGAGGTGCGAGTCTGTTGGAGAGATTCTTCCAGCAGTTCCATGACGGCCAGTACATTGTCCAGTTTTGATGTCACCTGCTCCGCATCCATCCTGGTCGTTGATTTGGGCAGTTTCCCCTTCGTCGACGTGCCTTCGGTTCCGGTCCGTGTTTTCACTCCCCCAGACATGGGCCAGTTGAGGCAGTTATACAGGTCCTGTGCACAATAGGGGCAGCTCCAAACTCGGCCCCAGGGAGCGATTATGTGCTCTTCCGAAAGCCTTGTGTTCACGGACACAGTCCCGGCCTTAAAGATGTTTCAACATCCGTGGCAGCACTCAGCCTGTGTGGATCTGCGTCCGTTGAGTCGGCCGGGGTGTAGACGCCCCAATATGTGTACCCTCCGTCTGGTGTTCGCTGTTCGGGGGGGGGGGGGGGTCTCCAACCGTCGAGCACGTGGAGTCCCTCTCTCCAGATCAGGATATGGATTAGGACCGGGTATACCCTGGTGTGTCACAGGGGTCGTCGTCCCCCCAACAGTCTATCATCCAGGGCCCCGATGCCGTTAGTGTTGTGGGGCCCACTCCCGTATGCCGTCACTCAGCTAGGTGTCACTCCAGATGCGTGGTGCCTCCACTTTCAGGGGCCAGTAGTGAATCTGCTGATATGTGGGAAGTTGTGTTGTGAGTATAACTGCGCACCCGGCCTCACGCGTAGTCCAGCCGTCGTTGCAATAGTCTGATGCGGCCTACCGTGCCTTTCGCCCCTGCAGCTCCCTCTGAGCACGGCCTCTCGTTGCCCCTGTCTGGCGGTCGGAGTCGTCTCGTCGCCACAGCGCTGCGGCAGTCCTTCACGATGCCAGGGCACGGCAGCTGCTCAATGTCTTAAGGCTTCCGATGCAAGGGCACTGCTCTGGGGTGGCAGGGGGAGTCACCTTGTTCGTCTTCACGGACGGCGTGGGTCCCGGCAGTGTGCTTTGTAGGCCGAGGCTCGAGGCCTGGTGTGCAGGTAGAGGCCGCGGTCTCGCGCAGTCGAGTACTCCGGGGCGGAGTGGTTGCAGCCTCCAATGTGGTTTGTTTCCCCCCTGGCACCAAGTCTGTCGGGGCGTCAGTGGCGGCGATCTGCTCTCCGGCGCGTCTGGGTACTCTCACTGCGCAGCCGGCGATGTAGCGTTTGAATGCGGCTAACCTTCTCTCTCCGTGTCCACGGCCACCACAGGGTCCGGCGCCATCCGTTACTCGGGTCCGCCTTGTCTCGCCAATCCCCCGGCAGGGCCTCACAGGGACATAGTCCAGTTGGGGTGCAGTTGTGCAGGGGGGAGCTGTCTCAGTGATACAGTCTGTGGGTGGGGGGGAGCCTCCCGGTTGCCCTCCTCAGCCGCTGTTGGTTTCGGTAAGGTGCTGTGCAGGCCACCGTTTAAGGCCTAGTTGTCCGGTTGAAGCCGCGGTCTCGCGTAGGCGGGCCCGCCGGGACAGCAGCGTCCGGGGCGGCCACGATCTCCTCGGCAGTGCCGGTGCGGAGCCCAACAGGCGATCAGCCCCAAAATTAGGTGTCGGGTGGGCGAGCTTCACCTCCGGTTCCGCCTGCAGTTTCAGCCTTATTAGGATGTCTGGGTCGGAGAATCGGCCCGGGGAAGGGGAGCTCGGATTGGAGCTCTACCCTACCACGTCTGCCTCCATTGCGCGCCAAACCACGCCCCGTTGTCATTCTACCTTGACCGCACTGAAGAGTTCTGGGTAGACCGCCAACTGTTTGTGGGGTACGTTGGATCAAGGGAAGGTCGTGCTGTGCAGAAGAGGACTATTTCCCAATGGGTCGTCCTTGCATCAAGATTTGCTACGCTCTGGTCAAAAATAGCCTCCTGAAGGCTTAAGGGCTCATTCCACAAGAGCTACGGCTGCTTCCATGGTGTTGCAACATGGATTTGCACCTTTGACATTTGTCAGGCAGCAACGTGGGCATCCCTGCAAACTTTTACCAAGCACTACTGCCTGGACAATCAAGTCCGAAGTGGCGGCCTATTTGGCGGCTCTCTCCTGCAGGACTTCCTGGTCTAAACTTGTTCACAGTCCCTCCTCCGGGGATGGTATTGCTTGGGTAGCTATTCAAAGTAAGGAATCTGCAGCTAGATGTCTCTATCAGATGGGCAAGTTGCTTGCCTTCCGAAACGAAGAAAGGTAGAGACATGATTTAGCCACAGACTCCTTACCGACCCACCCATACTCTCTGCACTGAGGACAGGTTTCTAGGGTCAGGGCTGATCCCCTTTTGGGGGCCTAATTGCTCAGAAATACACCAGTGTTAGTGCACTTTATAGCTCCGCGCTTCTGGCATAGAACTAAGTGAAAAGTAACTGACGTCAGTGTGCCGGAGTGGTTCCTTTATAGGTGACGTAGCCGTCACAGCAGCGGTAACGACCCCTATGATATCACGTGGAGCTGAAAGACGCCACCTACTGGCGCACAAGCGTACTGCTGGAAGAAAAATCTTCCAGATCCAGCCTGACGCTTGGATAATTGAAAGTTAAGGAATATGCGGCTAGATCGTGTCTCTACCAGATAAAGCATTACCGAAGGTAAGTAACTTGTCCATTGTTACAAATAATGCATTGGACAATTCAACCAAGATAATCTAGCCATTAGAATCCCAAATAACGATTGGTCACTATTGTTTTAATTCTAAATGACTAGTGCTTTGCCTTATTTCCTACATTGGCTCTGTACTCCCTTGTTAGTCCTACTTCTACGAGGGTACATAGGAAAACATATATAATTTATCTAGCTACTTTCTGACATACCAGGTGTGGATATCCTTTTTTGTACCGCTGGTTATTTTGCAATGCATTTCCAGAATGCTTTATTTTTATGTTTAAGACAATCAAATCGTAAATGTACAATTTTTCTTATGCTCCACTCTTTCTTTTTATGCATTTCTTATACTCCTTCATGTCTACCAAAAGTACCCCATGTCATCATTATTGTTTGGCTCATTTGGGAGGTCTCCTGCATTATTGAGGGGCAATGGTAATGCTCGATTAAAACTCTTCTTATTGAATTAATTTTGTCATGGAATGACCGAAGTATAATCTGTCGGTATTATGTGTGAAGTCCATTTATTTCCGTTGTCCTTATCTATACATTAATCACCTTCACAGTTGCTTCAGTGTATCCTCTTATGTTTTGAATGCTTTGATTCGCTCATAAATAAATAATGATCACTTGTCCCTTATGGCATAATTTTGGAATGATTAGACTTCAGTGCAAAAATAATATGAGATGCTGCATGGAACGATATTCTACTCGGACGAGTCGGAATGCTCCTTCCTAGCTCTTATTTAGTAGCTGCCACGAGTGGCCACTCGCAGGGCTTTAAGTGGGGAAAAAACTGGGGGTGCTCTAAAAGGGGCGTGTCAAATTGCTGAAAGGGGTGTGGCCTATCCGAGTAGGGGCGTGGTCTAAATCAAGATAACTAGCATTGTGTTCTTAAGAAAATCATGAAGTCGCAT
Source organism: Lissotriton vulgaris (assembly GCF_964263255.1). NCBI lineage: Eukaryota > Metazoa > Chordata > Amphibia > Caudata > Salamandridae > Lissotriton > Lissotriton vulgaris. The sequence continues at coordinate 1,746,324,471 of NC_141691.1, forward strand.
CCAGCAAAGGATAATAAAATAGGCAAAAAAGTACATTTATTAAGTATAAGCCATAAAATACCAAGCACTTTTAAAAAAAAACTTTTGCTATTTCCAAACTTAGAATTCAAAAACCGTCTTCACTAAAGGATGTGTTATTCAATTCTGAGGTCAGGCAGAGGCGCAACTAGAGCCAAATTTGGCGGGGGGGCTAAAACAAATTTCAGGAGGGGGCTGACTCTTTAAGCAATAGTCAGAGTGGAGCTGCAGAGGCTCTTAGAAGGGGTGAGACAACAACAATTCTTCATTAATATGCAAACGGTCTTTTAAAGACCTGTGAAGTGCTCGGGTGCGGCTGTGTGTGTGCCCGGGAAGCGCCTCATCCCGGGCTGCCACACACGACGGGGTGGTGCTGAAGCCCTTTGAGTCCAATCGGTGTTGCGCGCCTGAGTTCAGGGATACCAAATTCCATATGTCTATCTTGCCGTTATGGGAAGATATGCAGGTAAACAGGTCACACAGCATTCCCCATGTTATCCTATGGGCAAGATAGCCTTTCAATAGTGAAAAACGGAATTGGCAGTATTTCACTATCAAGACATGTTACCAACACTAGTAACACCAAACAAAACCGGGACGTCTGCTCACCCTACCATTGACCTTTTGAGGCCCGAAAATAGAGCCCCCTTTCGAGGCCCTCCAAAAAAACTGGGGGGGCTCAGCCCTCCACAGACCCGCCCCCACTTAAAGCCTTGGCCACTCGTATTGCGAAGTGGTGGGTGGGGATAGGGGGAACACACAAAAAAAACAGAAGTATAAACAAAGAAAATAAAACTTACCTGCTCCGACGTCCGGTGCCTTTCTCCCGATCCTCGCGTCCCGTCCAGGAACTGCTGCACACAGCGCAGGCTCCCAGCTCCCAACCCCAGCACTGGTCACATGATGAGACAGTGCTGGGATTGGTCTGAGTGCCTCAGTTCGGCGCTCAGACATGGACTGGGAGCCTGTGTTGGTTTCTCCACCCAGCTGTACAACACAGCTCGGGTGGAGAAAGGCTAAGTGTGCATGACGCTTCGGCCCACCCCAGAGGGCCGGCCAAACTGTCATGCGCACTTGGCAGTGCCCATGACTCCCCCCTGGTGCTACATCATCCATAAGGGATGCCACGCCTCTCCTTCAGCTCGCATCCTGCAGGTCTAATAATAAAATGATAATAAAAATGGTTTATTATCATTTTATTTTTGTCCTTTGCCTCTGCTGGCTTTCTTTGGGGGGGGCGATGCTCCTCTGCTACAACAGAGGAGCCACCCTTCGTAGGCGCTGAGGCACTGCAATGTATTGTTTTGTTTGTTGTAGTGTGAGTCAAGCTTATTGGGAGCCCGAGCACTCTACATAGAAAAAATTGCAAAACATAGAGAACCATATACAGCTAGCACAGAGAAGACTGTATTACCAAAAGCAGTACGAGAAACAAGGCTCGTTATGGAGATGCGCAGGAGAGGGGTAAGTGTATTCTAATTTAGCACGTGTCCATATTCCAATCACTACTCTCTATAAGAGCCAAATAACAACCACGCTGTAAAAAAACCATGACCAGGTTGTGCAGCAAAGTAGGAGAGGTCACAGGCACACAATATTGCAATGAAGAGGTCTCACAGCATGGGAGATGAGAAGAGATGATTGAACAGTAGCTGTATTACGTTTTTATTAAAGTCACATAAAAGGTATGCAGACATAGTTTTGAGGGAATTGAGTTTTGTGTTCTGCCGGTACACACTGAGAGCTAGAGTTTGCAAGGCACCGAACCGCCCTGTTCATGCTTCTTTAGTGTGACCTGGAAGAATCAAATGTGGTGAATTTGTGTGTCAACAGTTTATTTTAAAGATGTTTCTCATATTTGTAGGAGCCATATGAGAACGATCAAGGTCAGAGTGATATGACCAAAAGCACGGGTGGTGGGAGCATAGTGCGTTTTGCCTAGACTTAGGACCCCAGTCTTCCTATAATGTATTCTAAATAGGACCAGAACTTCCACCACTCAAATAAATTCATTCTCAGGAATGAGGTTTATTGCTACCTTTCGTAATGCGAACATGTGCCTTCAAGTAGACTCCAATGGCAACATGTAGAGTCTGTTTAACCCTCCTACACGCTATTATTTTGCATTAGTCTTTTGGATTTCTTCTCATTTGCTTCCTTCTGCTTTTGTTAAAATATTTCTGAGTCCCTCTGCTTGATCTGAACCGGAGACAAATTATGAATTTTTCTTCATTCTTGGTTGCAGGCACAGGATTTGCTCTCTCTCCTCTCTCTTTTATTGTAGAAAAGGTATGTTAAAAGCACATACTCCAAAGGATAATGAATTCAGACTCTGGGGTGGGGTGGGTTTGGTGATTAGACTGGGTCCCTTCTCTTTGGGCTCTTCTTCTGTCTTTGCTGGTCTTCCTCCCACAGAGTATCGGGCGAGCGATGACCCAGAAAATAAAGAAAACAGAAAGGCTCAGGCTACTGCTGAGATAATAGGAAATAAGTGGAAGGGAATAATGCTCCGCCACCAGTGTCCTAATCGGTGTGAGTGACTAGTGTGGGGATATGTGTGCTCACTCCTTAGTGCCCTTTAGTCGTGCCCATAGCCCTTTAACTGAAAAGGAACATGTATTTGGCACTTGCCTGGCACAACGACCCTCCTGGGTCGTGGTGAGGGAAGACTCAGCCTCCGCGTCTCCTGGGGAAGTTTCGGTCTCGTGGGCAGTGTTCCTTGAGCTGTTCCGGTCTCCACCTCTGCAGCTGTCGAGGTCGTCTGGCGTCTTCTCTTGGTCCCCGGTCCAGACTTCGTCCTCCTGGTTGTCGCCACTCACACCCCACTCCTCCTGCTCGTCTCGATTCTCTCTCCTCTACTCTGCTCCTTCCGTCCAGTTCTGAACACCTACTCGCCCTCCACCATTCCTCTTCATAGGGCACGTCCCCCCCCGACGTTCCGCGTCATCTAGACCGCCTCTTCTGTTTCCGGGCTGGCTAAGTGCGGCAGCCATGTTGGGTTGGTTGCCTTAACCTGGTGTTTCGTTTTCTGTGCTGTCACAGTTGATCTCCTGGCTTTTTGACACAGTGGGAGCCCAAATCTCAATAATTCACTAAACCCCAATATTTGAACACCCCACAATAAACCTCTGATGGTTTGGCTCCAGCACCCTTGATCTTGCGATAAGTCATCGCACTCCATAACATAAGGCCCAACAATTTTTAGAGTAAAATCTAAAAAGATTGACTGGGACCAATTAATAACTGAGTTCTAGATTGATAAACAGTTAAAGGTTGTTTTTTTTTTACAAAAATCTCAAAATAGGTAATACAGAGAAATACAGTTAATGCCATGAACGCTCAGATACAGAGTACAAAATCAGAAATCTTTTAAATCCTAATAAGCTGGAAAACCTCTCAAAAATCGAAATTTTAAACCCATAAAGAGTACTGACAGCATCTTAAGGGTAAAGAAAACTATCAATTAAATTGGACAGAGTCTCTAGGAAAAGTCTTCTCACACACACCCCAAACCAGAGATATTTATGCATACTTTACACATAAACACTTAGTAAAACTGCATATTCAGCAATGCATGACTATTGTTATGTCTTATGAGACTAGTCAGATACAAGATTGTGATTTAAGGTTTTATAACATCTACCCCTTTCTAAGGAAGAGGAATGCTTCTGTTAGCTTCCACAGCAACAGCAATAAAGAGTTGTAAAATATAATATGAAATATTTTCAAAGACTCGTACATTATTGTGCTAGCAAGCCTACATCAGAAATTCCAGCGAGGTGTCCTTCAGAATGATACATCAGGAACACAATGGAAAGTTTCATTCAGATTACATGCTCTCTAAGGAAAATAGCCAATTTCATCACAGTGTGCTATGCTCAGGAAACTGTTGGGAGAGAAGACTCACAGGGGGACAATTGGGAGGGGAAATGAGCACAGTAGTAAGATGGGCAGAACTGCGGAAACTGCATCCATTTTAATAAAATGATCTCACTTACGAAAAGGTGACATAACTAAACCACGTTAATAATCACACTTCTAAACATTTTACTTAAATTGTTTTAAGTGCAACATCATTAATTCATCAGTTGCAACTATATTTATCATTAAAATTATTAGCATGCACAATTTCTCACCCAGAAATGCATATTAGGAAAAACATCTTTCAGTACCCATTGCTGATATTATGCATTCATAATCATATTTTTTAAATAAAGATGGACATTTAGTTTTGATCAAGCAAGAAATCCAAAAATCTGGAGCTGTCAATAATGGAGGGCAGAATACTTAAAGGGTCATTATGATTGCGTTTTTTCCGCATCCTCAGGGCCCGCGGAAGCCACCGCCGTCCCCGAGGATGCGGAAAAACCGCAGCGGACTGGCCAAAGACCCACCGCCATATTAGGATGGCTGGTGGGTCCTGGTTTCTGTCCGCAGCTTTTCTGCCGCGGTCGGATTACAACTGCAGCGGAAAAGCTCTAATATGGTGACGGTGTCTCTCAGACACCGTCCGCCATATTAGGATGGGCTATCAATTATGCTTTTCCGCGGCGGTTTTCCGCCGTGGAAAAGCATACGGAACTTCACTGCGGGGCCCGTTGCGGGCCCCCTAGGTGAAGGGGGGGTGGGGGTGCACATGGGGGGTACCTATGGTACCCCCCTGCATGTGCAAGCAGAAAGCGGCAGGCACCGCGCGGTGCCTGCCTCTTTCTGCATGCACATGCAATGACTGCATTTTTAGGTCGAGCCTTTACCATTCCGCAGGAATGGGAAATGGGGAGAATTCAAGTCGGCTATTTTCTCGTCAAACCAAAGGGCTTTCAGCCGCGGTTTTCTTGCAGTGCCCGTGAACCACGTGATAACATGCACGCGCATTCAGGGCCAGCCAGCCCAGCACATCAAAGGGCTTCTCCTCCCCTAATTATTCATGGCCGGCCGCAGGCCGGCCGTACTTTCACTTTCCCCAGAACGGCTAATTAGGGGAGGAGAAGCCCTTTGATGTGCTTCACACCAATGCGCCTCAGTCATTCCTCTTCTTTGTATTTGCTTCCAGACTCACGCATTTGTTCACATCACATTTTAGTGCCCCCTGCCCTGAGGCACGCATCACTTGCCCGCTGCCATTAACCACGCATCACTTGCTCTTCGCCACACTGTGCCTGCTTGAACATCTCTGTGCCCACCTTTCACGATATTCATTTACTACTTTTTTTTTTTTAGCAGTGTAGAAATACGATGTTATTTCCTGTCATACATGCACTGAAGCGAACCCACTACGAAGTTCACGTTTCAGCTGTTTTCAATCCGGGCCCTTTCGTGAGTCATACCGGATGACTACTTAATTACTTCCGCTTTACATTTTTCCAATTACTGACTTGTTTTCACGGTCGCCAGGCCGTGAGCTGCTTCAAAGTGATCCGCTCCGCCCCCTGCTGCACCCAGCGCTGGCCTCACTTCTCCCCCCCTAATTGCTAACCAGCCATGTCACACACCACCATTTGCTGTGCCTCGCATCAGCATCAGACCTTCTCTTTCCCCTCATTAACAGGCTTATCTCGCCTGCTTTCCTTGATTTGACCTCTGAAGTCCGTCCTCACTTGTCAAGGCTACGTGCCGATCCCCCATTCACGCAGACAGCTGCTGATAAAAAATGATGCACTAAAATTCATAAACAACACACTTTTCAGTCTTGGCAGTTCTAACACCCCAACGTTTGATCCAGTTTCGGCTGATGTTCATAAGGGCAACTGAAACTACAAGTTCCAGCATGCTTTGTGCAGTTGCCTGACAGACATGAGCTGGGTGAAAAAAAAATCCCCCTCGTGATTCATAGTGTTGTCAGCTATATCACTACAGAAAAAGTGAATTATTATCCCAGAGGCTTAGCTGGTAACAGTGCAGCAGGTGCAGCGGCACCGGACCTAGTGACCTTATGTTTAAAGCCATATGAGTTTTCCAAGGATGCTGAAGGGCAATGCTACCGGCTCTCACTGTACAGGGGCACCCGCCCCTTTAAGAGCGCAGGCCGTAGCAGCAGAGCGCATTGAAACTGATGAGACAAAGCTATGGCAACTCGGAGCCCAGCTCTCTCGTTAACAGCTGCAATCATTATATCATTTCAGGATAAAACCTCAACAACAAAAAAAACACAGTTTCTCTTTCTGTCTGCAGCAGCATCTGCTTTGCTTTGACCCCACCACTCCTGCTCCGTATTTCCCTTCTGTAGTAGGGTGTGTAAAAGGGCGTGTAAGCAGGCATGGGTGTCAGCATACTAGGTGAAAAAAAATTCTGAGGAGCAAAGGCTGCTAAACTGGGTTTTCTCTGCCCATCAAGCTCCCTCCCGTCCAGCATGTCCCCTTCACGAGCTGAGCTGAGATGAGCTGATGGACGGCCTGTTACTCAAACCAAGCAGCAACAAACCCCTCTGCTCACCCGGCTCCACAACCGGTGCACACTTCTGGGAAACTGCGGTAACCGAGGCAAGGAACTACCCGGGAGCTTCTAACACGGCGGGGGGTTGGAAATGATCACGATCTCAACACTGCGTCCACAGATTACTAACCAGTATATACAGTTATTAAAACGTCAATTAATGTGTTCTTCTGCTCATTGCCAGGCACCGTTCCATGGCAAAAAGGATTTCTACCACAAGACACGTGTTCCACCGCCAAGGATAATATTTTTATAGAAAACCAAGAGTGAGTGTAATATTACAGGTTTACCATTCTGTGGTAGTAAGAAGCTTAACCATGTGTATTAAATACAGCAAACAGCTACTACCGCCAGCGCCCAAGAGGGAACCAGTGTATACTGCACCATAAGGCATTGATTCACAAAGGTACTTACCTGAAATGCTCCCTCTCATATTTTTTTCTTCTGTGCACTGAAATGCAATGTTTGTGGGCACACGTTTATTGCGGTGTGGGAGGGGCAGTTTCGGTTTGTTGGGTATCTGCTCTCCCCCACACATCTCTGTTCCCTAGACCCCTCCCCGCTAAGCGTGCACCCACGGCCCCCCAGCTCCTCCCACAAGCCCCTTTGTGTAAGCAGGGGGAGCTTCTCACCTTGTTCGTAAAACCTGTTCTATAGATATGTGTAAATCAATACCCCTCCCCTCGGCCCCACTTCCGCTTACGGCCTGGAGGGCTGGGAGCCTTCCTTCATTCATTAACTCAAAAGTGCCCTCTTCCAGTGCCCCTTGCGTAAAAAAAGAAACCCGCTCCCTCCGCTTCGGGCATTCTTGAGGACAAGGAAGAGGCTGGCGACGCTGTACTTTTATTAAAACCCTCGCTCTGAACAAAAGCCTCGTAATTGACTTCTGGACTCTGCCGTTGATCTTTCCAGCCCTCCGAGAGCTGCTGCGCAGTGAGTCAACTCCTTTGCAATCTGCTGCTACTGGGGACAAATGCGCAGGTTACCAGCAGTTTAACAACAATCGTCCCGCCTGACATCCGGGCCGTGTTTATTTGCTGGGCACTGACATCACCTTAATGAGATCTCATTCATCAAGGTCTGCTGCTCTGCAAGACTGTTGTCGTGGAAGGGGATGGTGTGTGTGCCTCTGAGTATGTGTCAGTCTGTGTGTGTGTCTCTCTGACGTGCAATTGTGTGTCAGTGTTTGATTCTGCCCGCACGCCAAAGCTGGTCGGTCTTGCTTTAATATACTAATGCAGCCAAGATTTTTTTTTTTTAACATACAGTGGGCTTCTGGCCCAGCCCCTTGAGCTCCCTACTTCCGGTCAGCCCCCTTCAGCCATTGCTTTGTGATCATGTTGTAATGCGCCACAAGTGCCAACACCTAAAACGGGGCACCGTGCATGCCCCTGCTTTTGCCTTTCAGATCTCTGGACGTGGTGCAAAAAGCAGGATACAGTAGCCATTTCACCCACTATCCAGCACTTTAAATTCAGTTTTGTCGTTGATGTATTGTTCCACAGACCTGCACTTTAAACTGTCCTACACGCAGCTTGCCACAATCCAAACACTTAATTGCACCATGGCCCCTGACCGCTTGCTCTAGCGACCTGGCACTTCAAAGTTCTCAAGTGCCAAGAAGGGAGTGTGACATCCCTGCGTACTTTCGGGTGTAGATTACCCAACAATGGTGCTTTTTTGAACAACTATTAAACGGGCCATCTTGCTATGATCAGGACGGGCTGCTAGTCCTTTCACACATGGGTCCACGTGTGGTGGGGGCACTTTGGGTTATACACGTATGTCGGCACACTGCGCAGCAGCTTTTGTGTATTTTGCTCTGAGAGGTGCATAATAATTGGTCGCGTTTAAGGGTAGGATGGGGTCGTTATCTATGTTTAAACTTGATTTTATAATTATAGCAAAGGCTTCCTAGGGATCCGGCCCTGTGTCGTTGGCAGTACGAATCAAAGACGATTTATTACCCTGCCAACGTTATACCCCCACCTCTGTTTTTTTGCTTTCTTTTTATTCAATTACTTTGCCATTCTGGACACAAGCAGCTCTTATTTCACAGGCTAATTTTTGTATGGCGAGGCCATGAGCTTAACTTCAAAGGCATCCGCTCCTCCACCCCCTGCTTCAGTACAAAGGAATGCGCCGGCCCGGCCGCTTTTAATTTCATTTCCCGGCCGCGTTTATTTAATTTTATTTCGCGGCCGCGTTTTTCTGCCCTTCTGCCCTCTGTTAGACTCGTTTTTCCCTTGCAACCCCAGCATCACTCAGCGCAACCCCTGCATCACTCAGCACAACCCCTGCATCACTCAGCGCAACCCCTGCATCACTCAGCGCAACCCCTGCATCACTCAGCGCAACCCCTGCATCACTCAGTGCAACCCCTGCATCACTCAGTGCAACCCCTGCATCACTCAGCGCAACCCCTGCAACACTCAGGGCAACCCCTGCATCACTCAGCGCAGCATCACTCAGCGCAACCCCTGCATCACTCAGCACAACCCCTGCATCAATCTCTGCAACCAATTAACAACAACTGGTTCAAATATGTTCTCTCAATGTTTCAAGCTTTATTACAAATGTCACAAAAAAAGTTAATATTTCATTTCTGTTCTTGGATTTTCATCACAATAAAATACACTGAACATAATCTTCACAAAAGTTATTTACAGAAGTTTAAGCTATTGCCATTATAAATTACAATCACTTTTATTTAAGTATTAATTATTTTAAAAAATTAAAAGCCATTGTAATTTGTAATATCAATACGTCCAAGTCACGTAAATACAAAACATGTTGCATTACAAATGCTATAGGTATCCCATTTGCGAACGTTATAACTATTGGCATTGAAAATGACAAAGCTATTAATTTAGCTATTTTCAAAACCAACACATAAATAAAAAAAAATGTCATTTACAAGACCAATAGCTCAAACTTTCCTACTGCGAGACCTATTGGCAACGCCAGTGCTTGTTAACATTGCCACGGGTGCAGCTTCAAGCCGCACCCGCCGCAATGTTAAACAAAGAGGATGTGACCGCCAGGGTGGCGGTCACATCCTAATTGCACAGGAGGGAACTCCGCATGCCATGCGGAGGTTCCCTCCTGCTCTGGGGTCGCGGACGGACGCAAGTCCGTCCGCGATCCTAATGAGGCCCTAAGTGTGGTGATAGCCAGGAATAAATCTGAGGGATGTATGTTGGTGAAGAGATGAGTAAGAATTAGTTTTTTTAAGTAGTGAACTGTGTCATCCAGGTATGTGTCTTTTCAAGACTGCTGGTTGAAGAATATCAGTTGGATACCGTTGGGACTACCTGCATGTTGACCACATATTGATGATCGACAGTACACAAGTCATGTAAGTGGTTCCACATAGAAGGAGGAAGAGGGTTCCAAGCATGTCTACTTATTGATAGTTTGGCCCTCAATTCTGAGGTATTGTGGCCTACCTACATTGTTGTAAGATTTGTAAGACATTATATGTTGCCCCATTGCTAGAAAGTCCCTAAAATGTAACTTTACCTAGGGCGTCGGAACCAGTGGCGTGTAGAAAGGTGGGTGCAGTGGGTGCGGTGTGCCCCGGGGGTCATCTGACAAAATGGCAAAAATATGTGTTTTCTGCTAACCACCTGGCCTAAAACGCTGAAAAACAAAAGCAAGCACTTGGCGACCCAGCATTCGCTTAATGATGGAATGACGTCAGAATTTGTGATCGCCAGGGCTTGTAGTTACCAGTGGGAGCAGGCGGTATGACTTACCACCAAAGTAGCCCCTCGATGGGAGCTGCTGTACGCCTTCCAAGCGCGTAATAGAGGACACATTTCAGTAACGTAGGAAACGGTTTAATTTCATTAACTCTGGTTAAGATGTTGTGCATCTCACTCTCGGTAACCCACAACGGCATTTACTGGCCAGGTCTTCAAAGCACTACTGTTTTTCATCCGTTTTCGCCTGCCAGATGTGGCCTAGGCGCATTAGCTGGAGTCTGGGAACCCGCTCCAGTGATAAATCAAGCGTGCGCCGCACTTGCTGATACCATCCGCTGACTGCTATTTCTAAACTCTGCATGTCTCTGAAGTATCCGGCCTGAGCGTTCTCATGAGGTCCTCTGCAGGCGGCTTGCATTGGGGGAAAGGAGCAGCTTGATTGAGGGTCTGCTTGAAGCAGAAATCAGCAGTGACCGTGGAGTTGAGTTACAAGCACCCTATTAAGCAGACTTTATTGGGGGAAGCTGAGATGCCTGCTGCTTCCACTGGTTCCGTGGTCTGCAGCCTGCTGGCTCTTGCCTTCTGTTGCTTTACTTTTCCATTCTATCCTTTATGGGAGCGAAGGTTGTTTTCAGATGCACCTTGACATCATTTCTTTAAATATGGGTTTTATCGTCGTTGGCCCCTTTGTGGGGCCGGCTGGCGGCCTTGAGTGTAGCCACACATAACCTTAGTGCTTGCTGCAATGCGTTCTCCACCACTGGCATGAGCTCATTTTTAAAACGTTATCCTGCTTCCTTTCCAGGGTAATCCTCCTAATGCCGAAGTACTTTCCAAAAAGCCCTAAAGTGCCCTTTAAAAAGTTCATGAGTAGAAAGAACAGTTGCATGTAACTCTGGCGTTTTTGTGCTACGACTCTGATAACTCCTCTTGTTGAGGCTCTGGGCGTGGATGACTGTAAGCTGGCTCTGCCATTGTATGTTCAGTCCTAGGGGTCAGGGGACGATGGCTGCTGCTAGCTGTGCAGAACAACCCCCTGCCAGACCCCCCCTGCGTAGAGGCCTGATCAGTCTTCACTGTCGCTCCTTGCATCCCTGGAAAACCTTTTACTGCAGCATTTCCGATCTGAAATAATGTTGTGAAATGTGCCACTAGGGGACCTGTGACCTCAGCAGCAGGTGCCACGTCCTGTATTAATGGCTTCTATTTCTGACTCGGTTGGTACATTGAAAAGGCTCGTGTGTTTGCAGGTAAAGGTTTCCGTTCTGCTCGAGAGCTTAGAATGATTCTCCCCATATAACGGTGGTAGAGAAGATATATTTTCTGATATATCTGCGTTACCTATCTGTTTAACGGTTAATGCCCTTCACTTTTTTTTACACAATGCCTTTCACTCCTTACCCCTTCTGTTTTTAGGTTTGGCTTGAGGTCCCAACCCAAGCACTCTTAACCTCCCATCAGAAAGCATTTAGGTACCTACATATGTGATTAAGACGAGTGCTTGTTGGTGAGGCCTGGATGTGGCAAGTATAGGTCTGATGTTCTGGAACAGGTTTCATTTTACTTCTGGGAATGTGGAAGCATTGCCTTGTGGCTGCACCTGGAGGAAAATAGTTTGGTCGGGTTTTCAGCATAATGTCACTAAAGTAATGAGGAGGCTGGTGAAATGTATGGTCATCGATAACTGGTCAGATTTATGTCTATAATTGTTGTGCATGAAGATTAAAGCATTATTCCTTACCCACCGTGCAGGTTCTGGGGGGGGGAGTGGCAAAGTACTTATCCCTTGCTATGGTTAACAAACCCCACTGAGCTCAAAAGGTTGCTTTGTCTTATGAATGAACGACTCTTTGGATTGTGACTGTGGAGAGGAGGAGGCTTGGACAATAGGCATAGGCAGTGGAAATCTTGAGGAAAAGGTGAAAATCTGCAGCAAAATTATCAAGTTTGTAAAAGAAAAAGGGAAAAGTCTGAAAGTGAACACTAGGAAATCTGCAGAAACAAAGATGAAAACTTCTGCTAATGAATGTCAATATGTTTCCCAAAGCACTGAAACTCCTTAAAACTGCACTCACTATATTTATTCATTTTCAACATTCCCGAGTGTTCTGAGAGCAAGTTCTTGAAATATGAAAGATCTTTGTCCCATTCACTTAAATGTTTCCCAGAACAGTGGCATCCTAGTCTCTGTACCTATCATCCACAACTCTTGTCAGCCACTGTGCTTCTGGCCATGGTCTTTGATAATTTTATCTCGGGCCACCCAATTTAGATGTTTGTGCCCTTAAGGGCACTCAATTCCTTGACCCATTCATGTGTCTTGTATAGGACAGCCTACATGGGGTAACTGCTTAAGCTTGATTGGGCGGTTTCTTTGCAGAGACTTACTATGCAACTTCTCACTGCTTACCCGAGCTACCACCTAACTGAGCTACCATTACAACAAATTAGTAGTTCAGCTAACCCTGCGTTGTGGTGTTAATATTTGTTGATAACTGCCGCTTCAGGGTCTCCACCCATTAAGTAAAAGAAAAAGTAAAGTTAGAATTCAATATTAGAAGTAATGGACAAAACTGAAAAAAGATCTACATTGAGGGAAGAGAGGCAGTACAGGTGAATTCCCATAGTAAATAGAAGAGACAAAAAAGGAGTTCCTTGAATGACCCCCAAAATTTCTTGAGAAAGATCCTGATAAGAATACAGTATTAATTATGTGTTGGCTTGCGGGTTGAGACCAGTCAGTCAACACAGTAGTAGTCCGTAGGTTTTCTGGGGGCACCTCCAATGTGCCCTCTTTGTGCATTCATTAATAAACCCAGCAATGACATCCGCGACACGACGCCAACGACGGACGTGGGGCCGACCAACGCCACCTTCCAACGAGCAGATGTACTGCTGACAAAAAATTTCCAGACCCAGTCTGACGTCGGGGGTAATTCTAAGTTAAGGAATCTATAACTAACCTATGTTTCATACAGATATATCATTACCGAAGGTAACTTGTTAGTTTGGTACCAAACACCTTAAGGTACGGTGAAGCCATAATGTAGCTGGCGAACCCGTAATGATATGTGTCCAGTCCATGTACCCATTATGGTTTCCCTGTGCATTCTTAGTATGCAAGGGTGATAGATATCCATTCAGGCAGATATTCTCTCCCATGGGTATAGTGCACCCTGCCTTCGGGCACCCTGCCTTCGGGCTATAAGGCCTGCCGTAAGGGTTACTTACCTATACCACATGCAGTGTTTTGCTTCCATGGCGCACAGAGGTGTGTGCCATATCGACTCTTTGGTTTTCTCTGCACGAAGACATGCAGGCTGCAAAACTGAGCTTGGTGAGGGGTCCCTTAAGGTGGCACAAATCTTGCTACAGCCCTTAGGGGGTTTCTTTCGTTCCAAGGCATTACTTACTGGAACAATGGTACAGTTTAGGAAAAGAACACTGGTGCTGGGGACCTATTTAGCAGGAACCCAGCACACTCTTGGCCAAGTTGCCTCAGATACCGGGCAAAAAGTGCGGTGTAACCATGTCAAAAGGAGCACTTTCCTGCATGTATTGGTTTTTATGTTCTTTTTCCATGCACATGTTCCTCTCTGTCTCGTTTTTAACTCATATTTTGACTGCTTTTATGCCCTTGCATTTTTGCTTTTTTGTCTTGGGCCTGTCACTCTCCTCGCTCTTTGTTTGCTTTTCAGATTTTTCAAAACTTCTGCTTCCATTAAGCTGCTTTTCTCCAGACAGTCTTGTCTGAGCCACAACACAGCACCACAATTTATTGCATTTTAATAAAGCTACTTGTTTCACCATTTTCTATGTGTTTGGTTGGTTATGATTAGTCTTCGTTTTCGTCACATTCTGTGTAATACCACCTCACTTCCCACTTTGGGAAAGCCAACGAAAGTTACATGTTTTTAAATTGTACCATCGAGTGATATCGGCACTTGCCTAAATGCAGGTGAATGCATGTTGCCTAAATGCAGGTGAATGCATGTTGTGAGCAGTTTATAGGTTGTACACCTCAAGAACATGTCATGCCATACCATACTCCTACCATAATATACTATCCAATAACAGGCCATGCCATACTATACAATAATAGACCATACCATGCCATACAATACAATAAAAATACATACCATATTATGCCATATTATACAATACTATTCAATAAGATGCCCTACCATTCAATAACAGCCCATACCATAATATACAATGACATACCATTCTACTCAATACCATACCATATCATACAATAACAGGCTATACCATATCATACTACCCAATAAAGTCACCATCACCCCCCTTTACCTCTACACTCCCCTGAGGCCTCCTGTCACCCTCAACTTCCTTTTACCTCTACCCACCTATGAACGCTCACCACCGTCTCCTCCCTTTACATCTGCCCACCCCTCAGCCCTCAAGTCACCCTCACCTCCCTTTACCTCGGCCCATCCCTAAACTCTAAAATCTCTTTTTTAAATAACATTAAAAAAAATATTTAATAAAAAAAACTTACCTGTGTGGCAAAGTACTGCGTGGTAAAGGTACCAATACTTACCTGTGTGGTAACGACTGCGTGGTAGTGGCCGTTTCCCCTCTAGCAGGACACAAATGTTTTGGGGCACTATTCGCTGTCTTATGCCCTTCAGTATGTTTGCCAAGCATGTTCACCTTTTTGACAGTTTGCCTCCTCCCTGCTTTCCCCTTCCCATTTACACTATACTTTAGGTAACGCCTAAGACAGCGCATGTGATGTTGCTTGTGAGATATTTTGTTTAGTAAGGAGGCTTGGAACCTGCCATTATTTGACTTCATTGTCGCTCTCATTTGCTTGCTACTCTTTGGTCTGCAAGTCTTTTTGCCCATTGTCATTACAGTGCTCGCTGCTTTCAGAAGTCCTTTTCTTTTCCTTTTTCTTGCACCCCCTTTATCTCGTCCTGCCGCGCGCATTGCTGCTTGCCCTGTCCCGTACCTTCCTCATTGGTTCTTGCTTTTCCAGTCTGACCCTCGCGTGTTTCTTGCCCTATTCATGCTCCACCCTTTCCTCCCAAATGTGACAAAATGCTACAAAGATGCAAATGATTCAGAAAAAGGGGGTGGTGATGAACAGAGTGTCTGAATTAAGCAGACCACTCTTACCCAGTCCAAAGATCAGGGCTTGATCCATCACCGTTATTTATCTCACTGCACCATCCCAGCTCAGAACCTGGCTATATGCAAATCAGTCTGTCCCTGGCCCAGTGCATCATGGGAACAGGGCAGACTAAACTACCAAGCCAATTCTTCACCAGAAAGGAGACAAGCTACCGGGGACCGGTTTCTGGCATTTCAGCCGTCTTCGGCCCGGCTTGCTTGAATCCTGATGGTG
This sequence comes from Lissotriton vulgaris, assembly GCF_964263255.1. Lineage (NCBI taxonomy): Eukaryota > Metazoa > Chordata > Amphibia > Caudata > Salamandridae > Lissotriton > Lissotriton vulgaris. The sequence goes on from NC_141691.1 coordinate 1,746,339,999, forward strand.
CAGTGAGAAAGGGACTCATGTCTGAGTATACCCTGCCACACCTATAGTGGCCAAAAACGATTCATAAAAAGGGGGTGGTGATGAACAGAGTGTCTGAATTAAGCAGACCACTCTTACCCAGTCCAAAGATCAGGGCTTGATCCATCACCGTTATTTATCTCACTGCACCATCCCAGCTCAGAACCTGGCTATATGCAAATCAGTCTGTCCCTGGCCCAGTGCATCATGGGAACAGGGCAGACTAAACTACCAAGTCAATTCTTCACCAGAAAGGAGACAAGCTACCGGGGACCGGTTTCTGGCATTTCAGCCGTCTTCGGCCCGGCTTGCTTGAATCCTGATGGTGCAGTGAGAAAGGGACTCATGTCTGAGTATACCCTGCCACACCTATAGTGGCCAAAAACGATTCTGAAAAAGGGGGGTGATGATGAACAGAGTGTCTGAATTAAGCAGACCACTCTTACCCAGTCCAAAGATCAGGGCTTGATCCATCACCGTTATTTATCTCACTGCACCATCCCAGCTCAGAACCTGGCTATATGCAAATCAGTCTGTCCCTGGCCCAGTTCATCATGGGAACAGGGCAGACTAAACTACCAAGCCAATTCTTCACCAGAAAGGAGACAAGCTACCAGGGACCGGTTTCTGGCATTTCAGCCGTCTTCGGCCCGGCTTGCTTGAATCCTGATGGTGCAGTAAGAAAGGGACTCATGTCTGAGTATACCCTGCCACACCTATAGTGGCCAAAAACGATTCAGAAAAAGGGGGTGGTGATGAACAGAGTGTCTGAATTAAGCAGACCACTCTTACCCAGTCCAAAGATCAGGGCTTGATCCATCACCGTTATTTATCTCACTGCACCATCCCAGCTCAGAACCTGGCTATATGCAAATCAGTCTGTCCCTGGCCCAGTGCATCATGGGAACAGGGCAGACTAAACTACCAAGCCAATTCTTCACCAGAAAGGAGACAAGCTACCGGGGACCGGTTTCTGGCATTTCAGCCGTCTTCGGCCCGGCTTGCTTGAATCCTGATGGTGCAGTGAGAACGGGACTCATGTCTGAGTATACCCTGCCACACCTATAGTGGCCAAAAACGATTCAGAAAAAGGGGGTGGTGATGTCCATCACCACCCCTTGTTGTTTAATTATTTTGTCCACCATAAGCGTGGAAGGGTATACTCAGATGTGAGTCCCTTGCTCATTGCACCATCAGGATTCAAGCAAGCCGGGCCGAAGACGGCTGTAATGCCAGAAACCGGTCCCCGGAAGCTTGTTTCCTTCCCAGTGAAAGAATTGGCTTTGTAGTTTAGTTTGCCCTGTTCCCATCATGCACTGGGACAGGAACAGACTAATTTGCATATAGCCAGGTTCTGAGCTGGGATGGTGCAGTGAGCTAAAAAACGGTGTTGGATCTAGCCCTGATCACTTGACTGGGTGAGAGTATTCTGCTTAATTCAGAAACTCTGTCCATCACCACCCCTTGTTGTTTAATTACAAAGATGCAAACGGCACTGCGCTCCCTGCTGTGCGTGGCCTTTTTGGTGCTATCTTCATGCGAGACCAAAATGACGAACTTCAGCTCAGACGTAAGATTGAATTAACGTTATTTTTTGTGAAGGCAGAGAATCATCTCAAACTAAGAAAATGGATCACTGCCCGTTGCTGTCACTGCTGGCCGCGTCAGATTTGTAATTTTTTTTTTTTTACTTTCAGCCCTGCTGATGTACAATATGGCTAAAAGAAATTGACAAAGTTGATTGCTCTCCCATTGGTGAGACCTTTTGGCTTTGTAAATGCTTGTTTCTCTGTGAGAATATTTGACTGAGTTGTGTAGCATAACACCTGAACTTGTGGTGGAACTGTAGGAGGTAGTGATTGACTGTGTGTGGTCAGTGCATAATGGCTGTCAGCCAGAAACTGATAATAATATCACTTTTCACTCACTGTGAAGTCACAACGAGTAACTGAACATTTGAGTCTTCAAGGGACGCAATACATGTTTCAGAAGGCAAAGGCAAAATCACCGTAACACAACCTGAAACACTATGGATTTTTTTCCGTTTAATCGCTCGTGTTTGGCTTTACATCAGTTTGGCCGTTTGTGCAACGTTTCACACATTAGTAATCGAATACTTTCACTTGACATCTAGATTGTGGAGTAATATTTCTGTGTCGTGATGATCTGAAGATCTTTACTTTCTGAGGAAATTGCACAAGGGCTGCTCTTCAGCGTGTTTTCTGTGCTGCTCAGCCGCAACCCTTTGCCATTCTAACACGGTCTTTGATGAAAGAAAGCCTTCTTCAAAGAGCATGCAGATCTGGACGTAAAAACGAAAGCAGCTGTTCCCTGTCACTGATGCAACACTTGCTGCAGAGGTTGTGGTCCGTATTGTGTTTCCAATTCAAAGGCATAGACTATATGGACGTGTAGAAGTGTGTAAGGAAGGAGTTAGACAAGCATGGCGTTTCTGCAAGCTCTAAAACTAGCATGAGAGGCACCCCCACTTTTTTTCCACAGGCTGACCAGATGTTCACAAGTGGAATGCCTTTGGCTTTGTTGTGGTTAACAGAGGAGGATCAGATTTAAGGTGCATTGGCTGACACCGCATTTGGGCAGTGGGCCCCACTTATCGGTTTGGATTCCTCCTCCTGTGCAGGCCTGCTGGAGCACTGAGATCCAACAAATCATGTTAGTTGCTACCCTTAGTTTAAAAGGGCTAGACAATGGTAGATGTAACATATCACACTTGCTGTCATGCCACAGTAATCCATTGTGGAACTCCTGCATCAGCAATCTATGTCGAAAGACAGTGTATATAAACACTTCCAGTTGTAGAATGGGTTGCAATCTGATTCAATCTTTATGCTTGTTCTATCACATCAGAGGGGGCCAATATCTTAAGTATCTCAAGATGATTATTTCGCCGAGGCGAGAATCACCTTTAAGATGCTCACCCACGCACACAAGGCCCTCCACGGCACCGGACCAGCATACCTGAACAGCCGGCTCAAATTCCACGCACCCCAAAGGACCCTACGATCAGCCCAGCTCTCCTACGCCGAGGTCCCCCGCACCAGAAAGACCAGATCGGGAGGCCGCTCCTTCTCCTTCCTCGCGGCCAAAGCATGAAACGCCCTTCCGCTCCACCTCAGACAGACAACATCGCTCCCCATCTTCGCAAGAAACCTCAAAACCTGGCTCTTCGACAGACCCCCTCCTTGATGGAATGGAACCTGTACCCCCCCCCCCTCCCACCCCTAGCGCCTTGAGACACTTACGGGTGAGTAGTTGCGCTTTAACAAACTCCTGATTGATTGATTGATTGATGGCAACCTTAAATTCACAGAGGAAGTCGAGATAGTGTACACGTACAGCTCTGCCCTGTGAGAAGGAGGGACTTAACACAGATATAGCACACCGCTCTCCCTGATAGCCGTTGCGACAAGATGGTACGAGTGACTGAATCGTTTCGGCTGAGAAGCATGGAGATAGAGTAAAGTGGGAAACAGCAGCAAGTTCGAAGACGGAAGGCAGTCCAAATAAAGATGCTTAGAAAATAATGGCATAAAAATGTAAGCCATATTAATGTAAACCTACAATTATAACATTGAATATAAATAATGGAAGCACTTATCTTGATTGTAAGCAGCAAGTAAAGAAAACATACTGCTTGTACCTCAAGTATTTTTTGGACCAGTTACAAAACTTAGTATTGGTCAATATATGTTATCTGATTGCTTATTCTGTACTATTTTTTCCAAATGTATTGCTATTCTTGGCTTCTCTGTAATTAAATGCAAGATTAAACTCATAATAGGAGCCTCCGTTTATGAGAAGAATGTGATTTGTGGACTGGCCCTACTAGGTGTTGAAGACTCTGCACTGTATGTTTTAAATCCTGGGTCCTAAACGTATACTTTCTTCAGAGAGATTTTTCGTTTTCGTCATCATAGAGTTTGTGCAGTTTAGAAATGATCTTGTACTTATCACTGGTGAAAGGACACGCATTTCTTGCAAAATGTTTAAAATGGTTTCACGTTGTTAAAAAAAACATAGCTAACTGTTGAAATATTCGAAAGGCTTGAAGTTGGAAGCCCCGTTCTTAGCGGTGACTTGTATAGCACCTTTCAGTTCTTATACTTGTCAAACTTTACGATTGTTAGGTGTCACCACTTGACTTAGCTGAGACTGTGAGACAGTGTTCTTATAAGTTGAGCAATTGTAACCGTTTCTGTTATGATTGAAAAGGAATTAGAATGTATTTTTGCGGGTGGATCATTTTTTATAAAGATTTTTTGTAAGTGTTTTACATTTCAGAAGGTGACATGCATGGACTTCACCAGTCGTACAGTTCTTAGACAGTATTTGCTGTAAAGAAATGTGTGGGATTGAAAAATGAAGTGTGAGGTAGTTACTCGGACATGGGTGGGAGGTTACTAACGAGGCCTAGGCTAGCATCCGAGCTGCCGCTCGTTTCCAGCGATTTATGCCTGATATAGTCAGTGCAAATAACCCTAGCATCTGTCAAAATCACGACAACCTTTTAACATTTTACACATAATAAACCATCCAGCTCATAAACTACCTTATTGTTTATATTAAAGACACGGAAAATACTCTCGCCTGTTCCAGCAGTTTTGACAAAAAAATAACTTAGCGAGTAGACCTTGCATAAAAGTGAGACAATCCAGCAGTTATTTGGTAAGCGCGGCATAACCATAAATTTACCATCGATGCCTTTTCCCAAAATACTGCCCCGTATTGTTCTGGCGGGCCCCGCTGAGGAGATGACGAATGCAGCTGCCGAGCCTCGCGCTCGCGCGCTTGAAGGGCCCGCGGCCGCCAGACTGCAGCTGCGTGTTTATGTGCTGCGCACACCTGCAGGCAGGGGCTGACAGGGCGCGCCAGTGTGCGGGGCCGCGAGAGAACCACGGTTGTGTTTTGAAGTCCGAGGGTACTTGTGTGAGAGGGGGGACGCCGATGCCAGCTGGGGTATTTATGTCCTACTGAAACAGATGTAAAGCTGCCAGCTCATTTGATATCAAATAAAGGCCAATCTAGAATGTTCTCACGATTTAGGTTTGGAAATGGAGTAGACAGTGAAAACACGTGAACTGAGACCTGGATTTGAAAGTAAATATGAATGCCGAAGAAGTGTTTGTACATCGTTAAAAACAAGCGCCTGAATGAGGGTTGTGCCTACTGAACACTGTATATTTTTCTCCTGTAATTTTTTTAATGCTTGTCTGGACGATTTCATTTTTGAGTCAATCCTACTAAAGAGTTCTGAAATTAGAACCTTTTGGGATTGAATATTTAAAAGATGGAACTGCAGTATATTTAAAATGTGGTGCATTAACTTATCTAGAATTTGAGGTAAATATTGGCAAAATAAAAATAGGTTTACTCGAATGCTAATATTGAATACCCTTTGGAAAGAATCATGGGAATATTAGTGGCACCAAGTACCTATATAATATGGCTATTCGGAAAACAGACATTTTGCTAGAGCTGTTCATTTTGTTTTTACAAATGTTTGCTTCATCCAGTTTGTGGCAAATTATACGATTGCTCTTTTGGTTATTATATCACAACATAACATTCTGTAATTTATTTTTTCACTTAATTTTATGAACGTTGGGAAAATTAAATAAAAACGTTTTTTGATTGTATTACTGTCTGTGTCTGTTATGACATCCCTGATTTCATAGATTGGAGTGTGTGCTGACATTTCTGTGGACCCTGTCAAAAGTTAGATGTCAGCCTGTTTTTTAAGGATGTTATCTGCTATTGGGACATGTTTGTTATGCTATGTTTTTGCATCTATACCATACCTAATGACCAGTCTCATGGTAACCTGTGATTGTTGTTCTGTTGGAACCACTGATACCTGTCCTCGACTATTGTATGTCTTTGCACTAGACAGTTATACAGCTGTGGTCCTTTCGGTAACAACGTATCATCTTCAGTTTGAAAACATATTACAGAAGCACTGTTTAGCAAGTATTCAGCGGTTATTGCATGTCACTCACTAAGATACAGACGATGTGAGGGGCTTTGACTCTTGACCCATTGCTTTGGTGTAGATAACCATCAAGAGGTAATATCTTAATTAGTTGGTCCAAGAAATGGAGAAGCTACTGGTGTATATGTGCTACACCTGCGAGCGATGACAGCCAGCGAGAAATGATGTCTGCTTGACAGTGCAGTAACTGTGGTTAGCGAGGCAATCTCTGCATTATGGTATCACCCACAGTCACGGTCACAGCCTGCTGAAAACCTTGAGAGTGTGACGGTGTGGAGGCTGTAGTGTACGGCCAGCTCCTATGATTTGAGAAAAGTGGCAGCAGTGGGAAGCTGTGGATAATATTTGGGCATCATTACAAACTGTGCTAAATAATTATGATACAGTGCATGTTTGTTTACCAGTTGTGTATCATATCCTGAACGGGTACGGGTGGTGTGTAGGAGTTCACCATGTAAGACATACTGCTCTGAGCTGAGTAGTGTGAGCGTAGTCGTGTCATGAAATGATTGTTGTGGCCCAAGGAAGGTCTAGAAGATCCATTACAGCAGTCGTAATATTGAAAGGGTGTTTTACGTTCTTTACTAAAGTATTTGAAATCTGGGTTAGTGTTGAAATTTCAGTTTTGGAAAGAGGAATTGGACGTTTGCCTCTGGAACTCTTCAGTGTCTCCAGGCACTAATCTGTCATGACAATGGTGACTACGTTTATTTCAATGTATTGTGTTTAGAAGAATTTTAATAACAATGCTGGTTACTTTTACTCTATATTTCATAACATGATATTGTGTTGATAATAACAAAATTTAGTCTTTAATACCTCGCTCATCGTTTTTACATGACTTGCAGAAGCACTGATGCAGAGGGAAGATTGGAGGGCTGCATTCATTGTATATTTGGAGCGAGTAGGCAGAGGTTCTTTTGTGATTTTGTGTATGCTAGTCATGTTCAAACATAGTTTGGATGTTGAAGTCAGGAGAATTTTGAAACATTTGCCTCTTCGGTATAAAGATGACTACTGCAGTTGAAAGACCTAGAATATCTCTAGAGTGCAGTTGCGGGGCAAGTTTCTGGAATTGTAGATTTTATGCGTATTGTTAGACGGAGAATGGAAAATGTCCTAGTAGGCATGAAGGAAAATTTCAATTCTATTTAGGGCATTTAGGCAAGGATTATGCTCTACTTTCTTTTATTTCCATTCCAGCAGTCTTCAACAATAAACTAAAAAAAACGATCTTTCCCAAAATGCACAGGGAAAAGGTCAAAACATTTCAACCAATCAGCACTCTCCAGGATATCCATAAAGGTAGGAGTCCCTTGTATAACTTCCTCTTTCTTGACTGCAACAGGATCTCTTACACCACTTTTTATTATTCTCATTTGGAACCATTCAAACCTGAAATAGTCCAGAGACAAAAAGTCATGAATATGAATCTTCCAACTTTGGTCATGATAAAACTGATATAGCTATACAGAACCATAACATGAGGTGTTATGAAGTTCCCTGTGGGAAACACGCACAATGAAACCCGACACAGTCTCAGATAAGAAGAAATAAGCAAATACTTATGCCATTTGATAGATCGAATCTTGCTGCAGAAGAGGGCACAAATCCCTTGCATACCTCTAGACTGGGAGAAAGGATCTCAGGAACCTTGGGCGGGAATAATCATCGCCTCTGTTTGCTTAACAGAATTGAAACTTTCCTTCATGTCCACTAGGACATTTTTCATTCTATGTTAGGACCAGAGGTGAGAATTATGCTCGTTCAAAGCTTGTCCACCACCAAAAGCGCCATATCAATTACTGGCTTAAAATAGAACATGGAGTCTGAAGATCAGTCTTCTGCACTAATAGTGTTTTCAGGACTGACCCCTAGAGAGGAGGCTTTGGAGGCCACTGTACCTCTGACAGAAGGGGCACCAAATTACGAGACGTCAGTGCCCGCCTCTTGCATGACCCAGCAGATCAAACAAGCTATGGTAGGAGGAGTGACCTCTTTGAAAGGTTTCCTGAGCGATATTAACAGATGACGCTCGCCAGGTGGACGGATCTCTTCAGTCATACCTTTTGACTTTTTATGTGGAGAGATGTGGAATGTGACCCTCTGTGGAGTGAAAACCCTTGCAGAGAGTCAAGGCTTGCAAGTCCGAGACTCCTACATGACACTAGGCACAGAAGCATGGCGAGGTTCGCCGACAACTCCTTGTGCGACAAATACTTGTTTGGTTGCCAAGAACGGAGAAGGTATATAACCTTGTTAACATCCGATTAGGTTGAGTACCTGAGTTCCGTAGGGAGTGCCAAACAAATTCCTCTTATCGGCTTACAGACTAAGGGATGCTCACTAACCTGGGACATCTTGTATGGGAATGTGACCAGCAGAAATGTTTGACCAATAAGAATGAATCATATGATACCCCAATCTTTGGGATGCCAAAGGTGCAAAGAAATTCATGATACGGACCACTTTGCATCCAATGGGATCTTGGTTGTTTGGAGACACCAACCAGCCCATCTGGCCCATGCAGACCTGTAGCACTTGTTTGTGCGGTCTTCCCATGCTGCTGACAGCATTCTTCCAGCCTTCTGTGAAAGGCCAGGGAGGATCCAGCATTGCCGGAAAGCAGGCAGGTCGTGAGAGGCTTGCGTCCCTGGAGGACAAGTTGGTGGTGATTATCCAAAGGATCTTGAAGGAGATATGGAGTGCGTGGTAGAAGGATTGGAGAATCCCAGTTAAATTCCTGAGGAACAGGAAACTATACTTGAGACTTCGAGCAGGGCGTGATAAAATACAACCTTCTCTTTCTGCCTGCGGACCTGTGCTGAAGGCCTCATAACAATGGTGAATGGTGGAAAGACATAACCTGTCTCCAAAGACCAATCGTGAGGCGTGAGGCAAAAAAGATCCACTGAGAAAGGACCTTAAAAGGCGTCCAACCTCTGGAAAACCAAGGGTTCAGTTTTCTCACACTCATGTCCAACCATTCTCTGGAGCATCAGTCTGTTATCACATTGGACGCTCCAGGAAGATACTCTGCCATCACTAAGTCAGGCAAAGGGACAAAACTCCTTGGCTAGGTCCACTAAGACCTTGCACTTGGTACCCCATAGATGGTTTTGTAGCGTACTGCTGATGCGTTGTCCATCTTGAGGAGGACACTGTATTCAACCCTGTCCTTCGTCCAGCATTTTATTGCAAGCAGACCCGCCATTATTTCCAAAAAGTTGAACTGGAGTTGCTGTTTGTCAGCTGACCATTTTTCTCCTGTAATAGACTTGCAGCAGGCTCCCCAGTCTGACTTGCTCGTGTCAGACTCGATAACTATATCTGGGTTAAAACCAAATATGGCTCGACCATTCCATGCCTCCATGTGGTCCAGCCACTATCTCATTTCTACCTTCACTTCTTTTGTAAGCGAGATATGTTCTGAGTATTGAAGACCCATGAAGAGGTGAAAGGCCTTGAGGCGCTGGAGGGCCCTGTAATGAAGAGAGTCCAGAAAGATTGCATGTATAGAGGATGACGAAAGACCCACAATCCTGGCTACCTCTCTGAGAAAGGCCGTGGGTCTGGCCAACGTCCTCCTCAACTCTCTGCTAATCTTGGCTACTTTCGAGAGGAAAGGCTTACATTCTTTGCCACTGAATCTCCCACAAACCCAAGGCAGGTCGTCTGCTTGGCAGGAACCAGAAGTGATTTTTGCTAGTTGACCATAAACCCTAAACTCTGCAGCAGGTCCACTGCCATTTGTAACTGCTCTGCTAACCGTGACGGGCACTGGTCCAAAAGTAGGAGGTCGTCCAGATAGATTATGAGGTGAAAACCTCAAGCCCTGAAAGATTCCACCACCGGTTTAAGAACCTTGGTGAAACTGCAGGAGCTGAGAAGAGTAAGAAAGGGAGAGTTGTGATGTCATAAACCTGTTTTCTCCACTTAAACTGGAGGGATCTGCAGAGTGGAGGAAAAATGGGGACCTCCAAATATGCCTTTTTCAAGTCTAAACGCATCATCTAATAGTCGGGACAATAGTCCAGCCACCTATTGAATTCCATGAGGTTGATCACAGGACGCTCCCTCCTCATCTGTCTTGCCACCCAAACAAATTTCTTCAGGAACATCCGAGGGTCGTGGCAGGCCAGGGAAATAGCTCCTTTTTGCAGTAGTTCCGTCACCTCTTGGTCTATCAAGGCAGCCTGATCGTCTGCAAAAACTAGCATATGAGGGAGGGATTCTTTTTTTATTTTTAACTTTTTATTCAAAGATCTTAACAATTACATTACAATTCGTTGAAGGAAAGTCACATATAGCTTGGCAATGTACATTACAATTGGTGTCTCAGTAGGTCCCGATGTAAGCTTGTGTATACAGTTACATATATCACATAAATCGCAGTTATCAATGATCGGTCTCGTCCTTCCCCCTTCTCAATTCCTTTGTTGGGGAGATAGAGTCTGGCCCGAAATGCATTCCATTTGCCCATTTTTGGTCCCATTTCTTTGGGCATCCCTTATTCTTGAAGACCTCATTTTCTGCTATCATGAATGTCCATGTCCTTTGCCCATTCCCCAATTAGAGGTTTATCTCTTACTCCCCATTTCTGGACAATGTTTCTTTTTGCTATGGCCAACCTCAGGGATACCCAGGTCTGCTCGGTACTGGTCAGGTCCATAGCTTCCCATATGTTGAGCAGGCATAGCTGTGGGGAGCAGATGATTTCTTTCTCACAAACCGCTTTTAATTTAGTTATGATTCCCTCCCAGTAGGGTTGAATCATGGGGCACTCCCACAGTATATGGAAAAAGGTAGAGTCTTGGGTGCAAAACCTGAGGTATTTTGAGTCCGTCCTCTTTTTCATCTTAATCAGGGTCCCCCGAGAGATAAGGGAAGGATTCTTGAATCGGGATCCTGTAAAATTCTATTTGAAAACCCTTGATGGTTTGTAGATCGCATGCATTGGAAGTAAGCTGCCTCTGGAACCACGATCACTGTGACCTCTTTGCGTTTAGAAGAACTCCCCCTGTCTGGACTGGTCCTGGGACTTCTTGAAGCCTCTAGGAGGGCTTTTGGTGTAAAAGCTTCCCGCCATTGGCTGCCCCAACAAAAATTCAGGGATGAAAATGTTTCTTAATTGATGCTTCTGCCTGTGCTTTGTCTAAGGAGGTAAACGTGGTTACATCTCAGGTTGTTTGTGATTCTTGAGGATGCTTATCAATTCTTCAGGGTGACATTTGAATTGGCTTCAATCCTTGCAGTTTTTCAGTGACTCATGCACAGGTTGTTTCAAGATGTTCCTAAGCCGGTGTATTTCCAAGGTTACATTTTGGTTTGTAGTCGAACTTGGGAAAACATGGGCAGTCACTATTTTGAGAAAAGTTAGATTTATGGTGGGTGTGTGTGTATATAAGTCCAAGTTTCAGTGGAAGAAATACAATAACTAGGACTCACGATTTTGGGCGGGACATTAAATCAAAGATTAAATTAACGGAAGCGATGGAAATGGGGTCAAACCCAATAAACAAATAGTAGTTGAATTCATTTTTAGGTCTCGCCTATCCCATTCCGCAAGGAATGGATAGGGGAGAATTATAGTGGGCAAAATAAGTCCTCAAACCATCGGGCGGATTTCAAACAGTTCACGTGAACACAAGCACGCGCTTTTCCCTCGCTCCCGAGCCGCCTGCCTCTGAGAGCTTCACTTCAAAGGGCTCCGCTCCCCCGCCCACTGTTTCACACTTCACGGCCCCCAGGCAGTGTCTCCCATTTCTCCTCTTCCGCCCCCCCTGCTTCACACTTTTCACGGCCGCCAGGCCGTGTCTCGCATTTCTCCTCCCCCCCTCCCCACAGCAATGCCAAGAGCTTATTTTTTCTTGTGTGTGTAGTGTATTTAGTTTATTTAGTTATTTTATTTGGACTAAATATGTCGTTTTTTGTAACGCTGATAATGGCTCTAAACCTTCGCTGTGGCAAGCTCAAAATGCTGAAATCGTTTATGGTAAACAAAAAAAGTGCCCATCTATGGTAACCCACCAACTGTCTGTCATTAAGAACCTACTAGCATAAGCCATGTCGGGGCTTTGACAAGATTTTTGGGTGAACTTGAAGCCGGTGTCGTGTGTGTGTGTGTGTGTGTGTTCTCTGATATTGCTTCCACAATGTGTCCTGTTTGCTTGCACACTTTTATATCTTTTGTTAGAATGAGAAACATACATAGTCCTTATGAAATATTATTTATGATACAAGAGTCCCGGAGCAACGCTTTTTAGAGCTAGATTGCCTAAAACTCGTTCATGTGCCACTTTAACGCCTGCATGCCCAGGAGCACAATGTGCAGCAATGAACACATTTTTCAGACTGGAAGTGTGAAGCATAATGTCAGTTGTGCCCCACGCTCCGCTCCTGTAATGCTTCTACAGTACGTTTCTCTCAGTTGTGCTACATGATCACTATAGCAGTACTAGCAAACTGTGCAGCTTCTTGAAGCAGTGGTTCTGATTGAATTGATGATGCTGCAGTCACTGTGTAATTTACATTGCAGCTTCACTGACTCAGCAGACTCTGTTTGATAAATGTATGTGTGGGGAGATAAGACAGCACACTGCACAACACATCTTTTGTATTAGTTGGATATAGCAGAATTTTGGTGCTTAATAAAAACTTGAAGCAATAACAAAACATGTGAGCTGGAGGCAAAATCCGAGCGTTGGAACAGACGCAGTACACGTCAGACTGATCCACATTGAATGCTTTACATATGTGGTCAGGAAGCCCACCCAGACCCAGTACTGAGAAAGTAGCCTTTAACTATAGGTATAGGAGTCTGACATGACAAAGTATAGTGAGACCGTAGTCCATTAGAGGCCCTTGGAGCCTGCGCACTTGACACACGAGCGTGGACGTCAGTTCACCAAAATCTAGGGGTGGCAGCTGTGCCATTACAGGCCCTTTTTCATAAGGGTGATATATACATGGTTTTTGACCCAATTACATCACAGGATGTGACATCGTAATAACTTTGACATGCGGTCGGTGTATACTGTAAGTGTGTCCTGGATCGAGGCATTACAATTAGGGCTCCTGGTTCTATGGTATTTATTTTTTTGACATTTTCGTCTGTGTTGTGCACATGCTTCCATTTGCCACCATGCATCTGTGAGCCACTTCGTGCGCCAGCTGGCTCCTCTCCGCCCCCTTCCTTTCATGGCCTTTTGTTCTCCATCTGTGAGCCACTTAGTGCACCAGCCGGCTCCTCTCCGCCGCCTTCCTTTTATGGGCCTCTGCATTTCGATCTTTATCCTTGACTAGTCTTCCTTCCTGTGCTCCGTCACAGCCACAAATGCCTGCAGTCTCTTCCACCACTCCACAGAGCTCCATTAAACTATAAAACAGCCTGAAATACCCACAGTGAAAAACGCATGCCACAATTAAATACCCACAGTGAAAAACGCATGGCACAAGAGCCACCCCCTCATACCGCTCACCACACTGCTTATTTAAAAAATTATATTTCTTTGCAGTGTTATATAACACCAACTCGACCTGAAGGGATCAGAGCACTTTATCCCCCTTAATTTAATAGCCCTCCCACTCCCAGCACACAGGCGTCTGGCAGCTTGTTACACCTTTGTCGCCACTTAATCTCCTTGTGTCGCCCCCCGACAGCTCCTACAATACTGTTTTTGTATATATTTTTTTTGTGCAAAATTGTAAAGCGTAAACTGGACCCGAAGTAATCAGAGCGCTTTACATAAACAGCATTACAGATGGACACATTACATTTTCAGGCATGGGGAGATTAAATGATTTGCACCAATCACAGGATGCCTGAGCCGATACTCGAACCTGGTTCTCAATCTTGAAAGTAGGCTGCTCTGGCCATTATCCCACAACTGACCGCTGCTCAGTGGACTGTTTACTTCCTGCACTGGCTTCATGAAAGGCTTACAGCTGCAGTTTCAATTACCATGCTCTTTGCTTCTGTGTTTATTAAGCTTCTGCCACCACAATCTCCTCGTGCTGACCCCTCAGCCAACACAGTTGTTTTTTGCGCCTTTGCCGCCACTTAATATCCCTCTGCCACCCCCACCAAGCCACCCCCTCATACCGCTCACCACACTGCTTATTTAAAATGATATTTCTTTGCAGTGTTATATAGCACCAACTTGACCCGAAGGGATCAGAGCGCTTTATATGATCACCAGTTACATTACAGATGGACACATTCCTTTTTTAGGTACAGGGAGATTAGGTGATTTGCACACAATCACAGGATGCTTGAGCCAACGCTGAGATTCGAACATGGTTCCCCAGCTTCACGGTCAGCTGCTTTGGCTGTTACGCCACATCCGGCCGCTGCTCCCTCCTCTCCTGTTCCTCCCTCTTTCCTCCTCCTTATGTGGTCACTCAATCTAGGCGCACCTCCCTCATCATTTGCCAATGCTTGTTGTTATTTGGCAAACAGTGGACACACACAATATTTCTAAAAAGTGATAATATAGTATTCAATGCAGCTATGAGCCTTAAAGCAACAGCCTAAGAAAGTATAAGCACAACAATGTTTTTACAGTCTGAAATAACGAATGCTTTTTTATTTCACTGGCACATTTCAGGAAATGCAGGTTTTTGATCATCCTAAGAGTAAGAGGATGTACTGCGGCAGGCGCAAGCGGCTGTCTAAGCATGCACTCGTGCACTAGGGCCGATGTATGCAACATTTGTTGGCACTTTGTCCGGAGCACATTGTTGCTAACGCCCCCCCCCCACCACTACACTGCTTTTTTATATATTTTTTTTGTGCAAAATTAGAACCCACACACACTCTGCACCCTCACACACACTGCACCCTCACACACTGCTCCCTCACACACTGCTCCCTCACACACTGCTTCCTCACACACCGCTCCCTCACACACCACACCCACACACACCGCACCCACACACCACACCCACACACACCGCACCCACACTGCACCCTCAAACACTCTGCACCCTCACACACTCTGCACCCTCACACTCTGCACCCTCACACTCTGCACCCTCACACACTCTACAATGGAACATACACTCCAAATACCACTCAGTGCTACATAATTACACGCCACATAATTACCCTGCACTCAATGCAACATACACTCCAAATCCCACTCAATGCCACATAATTACACAGCACTCAATGCAACAAACACTCCAAATACCACTCAGTGCCACATAATTACACGCCACATAATTACACTGCACTCAATGCCACATACACTCCAAATGCCACTCAGTGCCACATAATTACACGCCACATAATTAAACTGCACTCAATGCAACAAACATTCCAAAGACCACTCAGTGCCACATAATTACACGCCACATAATTACACTGCACTCAATGCCACATACACTCCAAATACCACTCAGTGCCACATAATTACACGCCACATAATTACACAGCACTCAATGCAACATACACTCCAAAGACCACTCAGTGCCACATAATTACACTCCACATAATTACACTGCACTCAATGCCACATACACTCCAAATACCACTCAGTGCCACATAATTGCACTCAACATAATTACACTGTACTCAATGCAACATACATTCCAAATACCACTTAGTACCACATTATTACATGCCACATAATTACACTGCACTCAATGCAACATACACTCCAAATATCATTCAGTGCCACATAATTACGCTGCACTCAATGCAACATACACTCCAAATCCCACTCAGTGCCACATAAGTACACGCCACATAATTACACAGCACTCAATGCAACATACACTCCAAATATCACTCAGTGCCACATAATTACACACCACATAAATACACTCTACTGAATGCAACACACACTCCACACAATACCACTCAGTGCCACATAATTACATGCAACATAATTATACTCTACTCAAAGCAACATAAATACACTCAACATAATATCACAGTGCCACATAATTATATGCTACATAATTACACTGCACTCAATGCAACATACACTCCAAATATTACCACTCAGTGCCACATAATTACACGCCACACAATTACACTCTACTGAATACAACATAACCTCCCCATAATACCACTCAGTGCCACATAATTATATGCAACATAATTACACTGCACTCAATGCAACAAATACACCAAATACCACTCAGGGCCAGATAATTACACACCACATAATTACACTCTACTGAATGCAACACACACTCCACACAATACCACTCAGTGCCACATAATAATATGCTACATAATTACACTGCACTCAATGCAACATACACTCCAAACAATACCACTCAGTGCCATATAATTATGTGGTACATAATTACACTGCACTCAATGCAACATACACTCCAAATACCACTCAGTGCCACATAATTACACACCACAAAATTACACTCTACTGAATACAACATACACTCCCCATATTACCACTCAGTGCTATATAATTACATGCCACATATTTACTCTCTACTCAATGCAACATAAAGACACTTTATCTATCTATCTATCTATCGCCCTCACTCTATCTGTCTATCTATCGCACTCACTGTATCGCCATCACTCTATCTATCGATCGCCCTCACTCTGTCTATCTATCTATCACCCTCCCTCTATCTATCTATCACACTCACTCTATCTATCTATTGCACTCACCTGCCTCTCAGCCACCCTGAAACCGCTGGGACTTAGGATCACCCCCAAAAATTCAACCTCAGAGACACTAAACTCACATTTACTGAGTTGGCAATATAGGTCATGTTCCTGCAGCCTTTTGAGAATGAGAATGACGTGACCAGCGTGTTGTGCTGGTGTTACTGAATTCACCAGGATATCATCAATGTAGATTACCACAAACCTGTCGATGTATTCTTTCATCACGTCGTTCAGAAAGTATTGGAAAGCCGCCGGGGCGTTGCACAACCCGAACCGCATAACCATATACTCGAACAGGCCAAAACGAGTCTTAAACGCCGTCTTCCACTCATCACCAGCCCTTATGCTGACCAAATGATACGCCCCTCGTAAGTCCAACTGCGTATATATCGTGGCCTCTCTCAGCTGGTCCAACAGGACTGGGATGAGTGGAAGAGGGTACCTGTTTCTCACTGTGGATTTATTCAACTGGCGATTGTCAATGCAAGCCCTCAACTCGCCATTGGCCTTAGCCGTAAAAAAAGAGGGGAGGCTGCTGGGGAGCTGGAAGGACGGATGAACCCTAGGGAACAGAAATGGTCAAGATATTCCTTAAGGTGCTTGGTTTCTGGTTCCGAGAGCGCATACACTCGACAGGAAGGGGTAACCGCCCCATCTACCAGATCAATTCGGCAATCGTATTCGCGATGGGGAGGTAGTCTCTCTGCTTTTGTCTTACTAAACACGTCTGTGAATTGAACATAATCCATAGGCAATTCTACTTTCTTTTCCACTGCCGTTGCTATCTGGAAACCCTGAGCTAGTGACAACGTATGGGATACACTCCATCGCATACACCTGGTCACGCATTCTTCCTTGTGGACACAAATGGACTTTTTCTTCCAGTCAAGTGTGGGGTTGTGGAGCCATAACCACGGCATACCTAGGATAACCTCGTATTGAGGAGCTTCGATCAAATTCAGGATTATGTCTTCCACATGATCACTTGGCTCTCCCTCGAGGACCAATTCCAGCAGTTCGGTGTTTTCTGTGATGGGGCCAGATTTTAAGGGTGTCCCATCCACTGCTAATACCATCTCGGGTTTTGTGTTAGGCACTTTTACTAACCCTAACCGTTGCATCAACCCATAGTCGATAAAGTTTCCCGTGGCCCGGAGTCTATCATGGTTCTAACCCGATATCTGTGTTGCCCATTCCTGAGGACCATAGCCAGGACTATGTGTGGTTCTATGTGTTGAACCCCTAATACCTCTAAAGAAGGAATCAGCATTCCAGCCCCGGTGCCTTCCCTTATCTCAATATTGACGGTATTAGGGCTCTCTACCGCGTGAGTAGCTACCTGTTTCCCTGCATATGTGGCATTCCTCTTCTTGGTTTAGTGGTGCAATCCTTCACGTAATGCCCTTTTTTACCGCAATACATACACAGTCCCAGGGCTCGCCTACTCTCTCTCTCCGATTTCGATAAAGGTGGTCTTATGGCCCCTATTTTCTTTGGCTCTGCACTAGCCTCCTTGGACAGGGAAGTTGAAGCTTGTTCCCCACTCCCGCTAGTTCTGTCCATCCTTTTGCGATCCCCTCCCCTTTCTGCCATTCTATGGTCCAATCGCAACGTAAGGTTTATAAGATCAGTACAAGTTGTGGGCTGGGGATCGATTTGGGCCAAAACATCTTTGATGTTATCGTTTAAACCTTGGCATTACAAGGCCATTCTTTTTTCCTCGGGCCATGATGTTTCCACCACCAACCTATTGAACGTGGTCATGTAAGAAACCAAGTCGTTTCTTCCCTGGTGTAGAGTCAGCAAATCTCAATCTGCGCTAAAAGTGGTAGCCCTGCGATCAAACACCCTTTCAAACTCTCTACGAAATCCAACCCAGTCTGTCATTAGGGGATCGTCATTTCTCACTAGAGGCACGGCCCAATTGGCCGCATCTCCCGTGAGATATGAGATAGCAAAGGCCACTCTTGAAAGGTTTGTCGGGAAGAGGCAGGCCTACAAGAAAAATGCAAAGTGATTTGCGTCAGAAACGCCTGTATTTTGTGTGGATCGCCCGAATACCTCTCAGGACTCGCCAAAGGTATGGGAGGGGGAACATGTACCTGAATCTGACCCCCTGCTATAGCCTCAAACGGATTCCTGGTCTGTCTATCCAGTCTCTCTTTAAGTGCTGCTGTCTCAGCACGAGACGTGGCCAACTCTTGCTGCACTAAAACTAATGCCTGCAGTACATCGTCTAACGTAGTCATCTTTAAGCTCCACTCTACCCCGAAGGAGGATATGTTCGTGGCTACGTGATTCTGTCACGATCCGTCCAAACTCTTCTGGAACCGAGTGATGCTTAAAGGGGTCCACCTCCTGACTTCCCCACACTCTGAAGTGATTAACACACAGAGCATAGAGGTAATCAAGCGAGGGAAGGAAGGAAGAGGGCTGCAGTGGAAGGGATACCTGAAATGAGAAATAACAAGATTAGGCACACCCTATAAACCTAACTACTCTCATTAGGTTTCGCTAGGGAAAACACACACCTAACTGGCTCAGCCTTGGAGATGGACCCTTCTTGTAGCTCAGTGCAATGGTGCCTGGTTCTGTGCATGAAGCGATGCTCTGTAATACAAACACAGAGGTTATGGACGCCTTCAGAAAACTGCAGTACCACAATCACACCGCCATGTCTCATACGTACCAAAGCTCACAGCCCCCAATCTTTGATAGAACAAAACAGATCCCAACTCAATACAGCTTGAGAGGGGGAAGTAAGATCCTCAAAATAAACAGGACACACAGCGGACTCCTTCTAGCCTGAAGGAAGGGAACGACTGATTCGGTCAAAGTTCAGTTTAGCACACTAGATTGTCTCGGGTCAAAAGGGTTCCATGTGCAGGCAGTATCTCAACAAAGTTGCAGACGTTCATCCAGCCTGGACAAACAGCTTACCGGACATTGTGATACTACCCAGGAATTAAGGTGTAACGTGAAGCAATCCAGGTACTGCACCCCAGCCTCACAGCCTCGAAAAACGTCACAGCAGCCGCTAACGAGGAAAGAATAGAGAGGAACCCTGCTCAGCCGAGCGGGTAGAAAATACCAGGTCTCAGGGAACAGAGTCAACCAGACTCGGAAAGAATGCCGCTTACCGCCGAGTCAACCAGACTCGGAAAGAATGCCGCTTACCGCCGCAGCCGCTGTTAGGAGAACGGAACTCAGCACTCCTGCTCCGCCGAACAGGACACAGCAACGCCCGGATCCACAGGCTCCGATAGTACGAAAAACGCCTCCTGTCGCAGTCGCAAATGGGACACTGTCTTAGGAATTCCTGCTCAGCCAAACAGGCAGGGAACCCGAATCCTCAGGCTCCAAACAACGACGGTTCCCAGCTGGGAACCCTATGAAGATAGGCGAAGGAGACAGATGCAGAAGCAAGCGTCTCGTCTCTCCGCCAAGGCATCAGTACTAGAATCACTCTTCCGTGTCACGTGATATTCGTAGTCTCGGTCGGCCCAGAAAGCCTTCTGGGGCTTGTAGTTCGCAGGGCTTCGAGGTAGGCGCCCTGTCAGTTCCTGACACTGTCCTGTTTTCTAGACCAGAATTCCTCGAAGTATTCCCATTTCCGTGGCAATTAACAGTCACATTTATCACCTGCTTTAAGCAGATGAGAAATGTGAGCAAAGTGCTGATTGAAGAAGATATTGCTTGGCATGATGAACCACAACATGCTCCCCATTTTTTCCTGAAAGGAGGCTGGGAGAGGTGCTGGGATTAGGGCTGGCATCATTTCAGCTTATTCCCAATGTGATTTTACTAGCCAGATTTTCCAACTGATAAAAACAGATTTGTCCAGGTAAAGGAACAATGGCCCACTCGTGATTGAGCCGAGCAAAATTCCCCTAGGTTCAATTTGCAATGGGAGTTAAATGCAAAAACAACAAGGTGATAGATGGAATGCTTGAATTAATCTCAGCCACTGGCAATTGCTCAGGCTGCATCCCAATTCATCGTTTAGCTTAGTTCCAGTGGCACAGTCAGCCCAGGACCCACATCCCAATCCAGACTGTGGATTGGGTTGTAGCCCGAGTGATTGCCAGTGGTGAGATTAATTCAAGCATTCTATCACCTTGTTTTTGCATTGGACGCCCTAGGTGCACCAGGTTTGTCCAAGCTTGGTTATCAGGCTCAATGCGCCACTGGAACCAAACTCTACCTGGCTGAAGAGCCCATAATAAGGGCAAAACCAGTCCTGGATTGCCTGTGTTCCGTATCAGGGAGAACATGCCTTGTCAGTTCGGACTGGACTGGTCCCATGAGGAACAGGGTCAAGACTGATATAAATATGGCTGGGTCCAAACTGAGGTACGCCTAGACGTAGATCCCCGGCTCACTATGCCACTGTAACCAAGCTATACCCGGCTGAAGAGCCCATAACAAGTGTGAACCCAGTCCTGGGTTGCTTATGTTCTGGTTCAGGAGGACATGGTGTGGCAGTTGGGGCTGGACTGTTCCCAGGAGGAACTTCATCAAGACTGATTTTCATATGGGTGGGTCCAAACTGAGGTGGCACCTCACAGACCTGGGTTTGCTCCTAAAGGGCAAAATGGATCCTTTATCAAGCTTATGAGTGAACAAGATGTATTTCTTGTTATCTCCCCCCTACTTTCTCCCCCAAATTTCCATTATTCACCCCTTTCCTTTCCTTCCTCCCCAGCATTTCCTGGCTTTAATGGCGTCGCTGGGTTTTAGACACGACACCGGCCTTGTAACCATAACATACAATTATCTCCTGCTTTATCAGTACGATTCAGTGATATCGTGTGTGGGGGGGTCGCAGTGGTGGGCATTTAGTGTGGTCCTGTAAATCTGGTCCCATTCTCAACACATCAGTATTACAATTATTCAGAGATAGCAACGAGATTGTTGAGCAGGCAATGCAATGCAAACTGTAATGGGAACGTTTTGAAAAGTTAGGTAGAAACAACAACGCGGAAGGACGGTGTTATTTCTACGAGGCTGCATGTTTTCTGCTACTGTACTGAACCTGTACCAATTAATGCCTCTTAAGTGATGAATATGCTCTGGCCTCAGGCTCTCCTTACAGCAGCATGATGGTCTCTTTATATCATTTTGTAGTGGCATGCAAAATGGAGTGAATCAGTGTAAAATTGCTATAGATTTCACGTATTTGTTTGATTACATATTTGACTGCTGGCCTGAACGAGGTGACAGTACTGATGAGATAAACAATAGTGCGGAAATAGAAGCCAGTGTTTCGGGGCAGATCACAGATTATTTTGTTGAATCAATCAATGCGCTGCTTCAACATGTACAACCGCATAAAAAGATGCGTCGTATAGAATTGTGCGTTGCGGTCCCTCTCCCCCCTCCTCTTTAGATACTGCTGTGCAGCACCAGTAGTCTGAAACAATTCGAATATTGCGTTTTAGTCCAGTCGCTTCTGCTTCTCTGTGGTTATACCAGGTGTAGAAACAATAAAAAATTTTAACTAGCTACTGAGCGCACAGCAAGTGAAATGAGTTTCTATCTGAAGCGCCTCGAAGATTACTAGGAGAGTTTGAATTATTTATGCTGCATGGAATCTCAAATTATGCGGCATACTATTCGATGAAATAAGCATAGGCTTTATTATGTAAATACATTTACATTTCCTCATTCAGGAGAGAGCGGAGTGCTATGCAAAGCGATACCAAAGGGGATGATGGACGGAGCGTTTGAGCAAATCAAACACTCACCCCAGTCAACTGATCTGAGTTTAATCCATCACCATTCTTTAGCTCACTCCACCACCCCAGTTCAGACATGGCCATATGCAAATCAGTCTGACCCTGTGCCTCATGGGAACAGTCCAGCCCGAACTGCCAAGCCATGTCTTCCCTGGACCGGAAACAGATTACTAGGAGAGTTTGAATTATTTATGCTTCATGGAATCTCAAATTATGCAGCATATTATTCGATGAAATAAGCATAGGCTTTATTATGTAAATACATTTACATTTCCTCATTCAGGAGAGAGCGGAGTGCTATACAGAGTACACGTGCTCCTTAAGAAATAGCCCTGTAATAAAAGGTTTTATTTGCTCATCGATTCCCAGTTATGGGGTAACGGTTATGTTATGTAACTTAAGGCTAATTTGATCTTGATTAAAGAGGCAACTACTTAAACTGCCTCGTTTAAGATATATTTAAATCCAGAAACTAGGGGCAATGCATGAATAAACAGTTGCTTTCTATCGCGCTTATTAAGAAATAATTCCCTGGGCAGCCAAGCTCAGTGCATTTATTTGTATAGCGTGTGGCAACAGTGGCACTCGGAGACATGGTTAGGATTTGAGCTCTTTGACCTTTCAAAAGAAGGTTGGACACGTTTGGGGTTCTTTTAGGGCGCACTTTCGAGACACCAGCCGACTAGAAGTGTCCAATAGCAATTGGTTTCATCATGACAAAGATACCTTTCCTGGAAAGGTATTACTTCTTTCCTCCACTTTAACATGGAAGTGAGCTATTTCAGCTTTAACTTGCTGGTATGGAGGAGACGCAGAATGCTCAGGGGAAGCACCAGTGCACTGTGGGAAGCACTTACTGCCCCACAGGGCTGGCATCCCAGAGGAGACACAGAATGCTGAGGGGAAGCACCAGCACACTGTGGGAAGCACTTACTGCCCCACAGAGCTCAGCATCTCAGAGAAGACACAGAATGCCCAGTGGAAGCACCAGTGCACTGTGGGAAACACTTACTGCCCCACAGAGCTCAGCATCTCAGAGGAGACACAGAATGCTCAGGGGAAGCACCAGTGCATTGTGGGAAGCACTTACTGCCCCACAGAGTTCAGCATCTCAGAGGAGACACAGAATGCCCAGGGGAAGCACCAGTGCACTGTGGGAAGCACTGTTTTATTTTATTGAGGCTGCGCAAGTGTATGGGGCTGGGCAGGGGGGCATTCTTTTATGTTTTATTGTGCTGTACTCATTTATTACCCCAGAAGGAACTGATTGATGCCACTTGGAAATGTAACCCCTTGCCTGCTCATGATGGAACCACGCTGCATGAGCCACGGGCGACGTGTGCTCATGACGGCGTGGTTCCGGCATGCAGCTGCCGCTCCTTCCACGCGGCATTAATTCTACGCCTGTGCGGGCGAATTAATGAGCGGGCGGGCTGTGACGGAACCACTCCGTCATGAGCACAGCCACCCGTGACTCATGACTGCGTGGTTCTGTCACGAGCATTGCGGCAAACTTAACGCCGCGGCCAAGGGGTTAATGACTGCCTAATGATAATTCTATGATGTATAATTTGGAAATACAATAAATGTTTTGGAAACTTCAAAAAAAAAACACTTTCACATTTACACAGGTTTAGAAATGAGCACAAGCACTTTCACTCATGCATGTGGCAACACACAGGAGCCACATACACACACAAACACTCACAACCTATTTACCTAGAATCACATTTTTCACGCACATGGACCGTGTCGTGGAGCTGCTCCCTCGGCTCGGAGGAGGTCTGTGTGGGAAGGAGGGAGAGCGAGCGACCTAAGAGCGGCACTGAGACCCTCCTCGCAGCGCGCGGCACTGCCAGCAGGACTCCTCCTCACAGCCCTGTCACAGCTTGAGCGTCCGCGCTGTGCATGCCAAGTGTGCCTCAGACCGGCTAGGCAGCCACAGGAGGCAGGCGCCGTGAGCGCTTATCCGCCTGTGCAGGGTCAGCTGCAACCCCGGCAGGGCAAGCGTACACTGAGGGTAGTACATCTACTGGGGAGGTCTTTTTTGAGGGCAGTCAGAGAAAGCACCAACCTGGTGGTGTACATGAGAATGGGGGGCAACACGGTATGTCATAGACAGCCAGTATACTGTTGTGTGTCCCATTCTGCAACAGCGCTACTGCTGCCCATGCCTGGCAAAAAGAACTCTCCATTCCCTTTATCCACTGTAGCTCTCCATGGTGTCCATACCTGAGTGTACCTGGGCAATGACCCTCTGCCTGCAGCATCCTCAGGAGCTACGCGCTGAGAGACTGCACCGAAAGGGGCACCTGCTGAGCGCCGGAAAACACGCACCACAAAGGGACACCAGCCTAAGCAAGAAAGGCATTCTGCTGCTGCAGAAGGGCAAGAGTCCAATCCATACGTTAACCACCACCACCCAGGTCTTATGTTGCTCATACCTGAGTATCGGGGACCCTTTGAATCTTGCAGCCCTTCATACGCCTATGCCGCGACAGGGGGCCCCTTTCAGCTACACCTGCTACTGCCTTCCTGAGGTATGCACCTGGGCAAGCAGGGCGTCCTACCTGTTACAGCCCTTCATGAGCCCCCTAATGTCCGTTCCTGCGCAAAACCCCGTTCTCCCTTCCCCTGCTTCCTACTGCTTCCCTGATGCCTAAGCACAGGCACTATGCCTGCGTTCTTACAGATCACTTTCTCACAAGCAAGAGCCCACCCTCAGAGGAAGGAAGGAAGGTGTCTACTGCCAAAGTGATAGGTATGGACGAAACTACATCTCTAACTAATAATAAGGGAAGCAAATAAATCCAAGGAGGCACACAAGCAATGGATAAGGTCCTGGAAAAAGTGATTACACAAAAATACAAATGACAATTTATTTGAAAAATAGGAAAGTGATTCCAAGATAAACAAAGAATATTTGTTATTAAGCTAATTAATGTTTTTTATTTATTTTTTACTTTTCAAAATTACATACGGAGCCAAAGGAAAAAAGTCATAAATCATGTGGGATGATCATATAACACAGAATAATCAGATGTATAAACATAAACATAAGAATCTCCTACCCCTCAGACCTAGAGCTCAATTAAAATAAAAACAGAACAACATATACATATAAGTCCAACAGTCAAAACCATCTCATGCATTCCACATATCCAAAGTAACCAATTGAGTACAAGATAATAAAACTGAGACAAAAACCAAATCAGGATAATCATGTAGGGGTGGCAAGTTGGTAAGAATACATCCAGTTGATACTGTCGGGTATGTACCACCCTATGGTTTCTGTCTTGCACAGTGCCGACGTGTGTTTCAGTGCTATGCTAAATAATAGCCGTCACCTTCCTCATGGAACTGGTGAATAAATAATCAAGCAAAGGAGCACTAGGGCGGGGAGGAGAAAAGAAAATAATGGCAACGTGGGCAAAGAGGCAAATAGGCACTTCTTAGGTCAGGAGCTCCGAGTTCAAGCTATAAAAGAAAGAATAGGAGGATATAACAATGTATACATTTCTCCCCCGGAGATAAATACCCAAATCTAACCTTGAATAGAAAGGATAAGAGGTTCCAGTGTCTTCACCTAATTGGACATAGAAGAATCCAAGATGGGGAAAGTGAGATTTAGATCACAAAGGGCCATATTCATGAACACATTTTCCCATAGACACAGAATGGGCAAAACCCTTTGATGAATCAGGCCCTAAGTGTTCTAATAGCGCAAAGTCACCAAGTTACCTGTGAATAGAATCGAGAAGAAATGAGACCCAAAGTGATATATCAAACCAAGTCCATGCACACAGTGGGAAGCCAAGTGCTATACAGGTACTTAAAACATAGAGAGTGCTATAGAAATATATGGGTGCCAAGATGGTTAGAAGCAAACATATCACCCCAATAACTTACTTTGAGTCCAGTCACAATGGATACCAATATGAAACCATAGGAGGGACTATTGCAGTGCTGGATACATATTTAAAGTCCTTCTAAATAACCAGAAGATTGAAGTAACACTGATAGGTCGGTATCCAGGACACACGTATAAAACAATAAAAGGCAGTGATGACTAGATTCTGCTACCTCTAAGTAGAGTAACGATAAACGGGGGCGAAGTCCATGGCGAGCCCATATTAAAAGCTGCTAATGCGACTGACTAAAGGAGGTGAAAAGTTACCTTAATAAGTGGAGATAAGGAGACGGAATCTGCCTAGGACGTCGCTCGGGTATGACTCCGGAAATCACAGTAGACAGAATGGACCCGCCTTCAGTTATGATGGTCAGGCGATAGGCCTTTCAAAGAGCTGGCTATATATCACTTTATCACGCCTGCATTTGTTCACACGATGCACTCACATTCCCACTCCATAGTTATCTTACACATGACTACCCTTCGGTGTGAGCACACTTCACTTCCATCACACTTGCATTCACCCACACACTCCCATTTGCTCACACTTCCACTCACAGGCTGTAGCAGTCACAAGCAGATATTTTTACACATACATGCACACTCAGTACCATTCATGAACACCAACGTTCACACATTTGTGCCCGTGCAGACAATCCCTCTCTCACACACACACACACACATGGAGGCTTTCGGGCATGCTGGCATTTTCCTACATTGGCCCGCACCCTCATTCACACTGGCATACCTTCCTATTTGCGCACACTTATGGGATTACGCAGTTTCGGTCGTGCTAGGTGATTGAGCCATGCTCAGCAGAGCCGCCCATCCAGGATTGGATTCAACTTCAGCTTGCAGCCTGCACGAGCTCTTCCTCGTGATCCCTGGCCCTTGCTCCTCTGCCTCCTTCACATTCACAGTCTAGTTTAAATCTAGTGCACTGGAGGAGTACACAAACATAGGAGGGATTATTTCATTGCAAAAATGGAAATAACACTCACCTGACGCTGGGCGGCACTGGCAGACATTCGGCAGCAGGGACAGGCAGGCCCAGAGAGGGGGCTAGAAATAATTAAATTATGGGGTGGTGAGAGGAGGGCCTCTCGTCGTCACGGTCCTGCGCGAGCCCCAATGCGCATGCGTCACCTCCAACAGTCACGCCCGCCCCACCCCACTAAAGTGGGTGAATCAAAAATTTGCTAGCATTCGCGCCAAGAATTTGCAATTCTATTAAGGACACGAAGGCGAGGATTATGCTTCTCTTAACTTTACTGCAAATCACAGCAGCCAATAAAAACACACAATTAGTTCAATGAAACTACATTGCCCATGATGCTTGCTCCAAGCCACGGCCCCATAGCCCATAAGAGCCATGTGTGCAGTCCCATCATCCTTTTTCTTTGCAGGGAACAAAGTCCAATTTGAACCAGAACAAGTCTGTAAACTTCCTCCAACGTGGAGTATAACCAGGAACTTCAATCGTACTCAGTCGTGAATAACCGCCATCTAGTCCGACTTCTTATTGTATCCTGAAACAAAAGGAGATGAAATACCCGTAATCACTGTATAACAATGCATGTCATAACAAGTCATGAGCGAGCAAGCTTTAATACAAACAGTAAAGCCGGGTGGGATAATCCTCGCCTCCGTGTCCTTAATAGAATTGAAAATTCTTGGCGCGAATGCTAGCAACTTTTTGATTCTATTACAGGACCGGAGGCTTCAGATTATGGTAGTTTAATGCTTTTTCAAATATGACTGATGTAATGTCACCCACCGGCTTATAGTAAAATGTTTTGAAAGTTGTTTCTGAGGACCAATCAGCACAACGCATGATATCCTGAATGCTAGAACCCAACATGTAAGACTTAGAGGCCATAGCGCCCCTGACAGAATGAGCACCAAAACTCTGGAGGTCAACACCAGCTTCCTGCATAATAAATCTAAGCCATCTGGCAATGGTGGCAGCCGCCACTGGTTTGTACGGTTTCTGCAACGAAATCAACAATTGCGAACAACCCTGAGGTCTCAATGAGCTCGTACATACTTCATACTCTTTTAAACAATGTACTACACACAACTTCTCATTGTCTGGAAAAGCATTGTAATCAATGTGCCTCGAAAATGTTTTGGTACGACCAGTAATATGAAAAGAAACTCCCTCTGGAGTAAATACTCTACCTGTAACGTCAAGAGCTCTCACGCCCGATGAACGTCTGCACGTTGACAGGCACAGCAACAATGCTAACTTAGCCGATAACTGTTTCCTAGAAAGAAGTATGTTAACCGGCCAACGATTAAATAATGAGATTACCAGGGAAACATCCCAAAGACCCGTATACTTGGGTTTTGGGGGATTAGCAACCCGAATGCCCTTGAGCAGCTTGCACACCACCGGGTGCATGCCCACTGGCTTTCCGTCTACCAGCTCATGACCTGCTGAAATTGCCGATCTGAAGTTATTCACTGAGCGGTAAGCAAGTCCTCCCGAAGCCTTATCCGAAAGGAAATTCAACACTTGGGATAACTCAGCCCCCACAGGATCCAAACCCCATTCCAGGCACCAATCCACCCAGTTTTTCCAGGCTGAGGAATAACGCTTCCGTGTGGATGGGGCCCAGGCTTGTTTGATGAATTCTGAAGCTTTGTCCGAAACTCCTGGCAAATGCCACTGTTGCCGTAAAGCCTCCATGCCATCAGTGTAAGACGGCCCTCTAGGATCATCGGGTGTTGTTCCATGAGAGGGCCCCGGAACAGCGATGTCGATACTGCGAGCAACCTGGGAAGGTTGCAACTCCACTGCAACAACTTCGGAAACCAAGGTTGAGACGTCCACCACGGAGTTACCAGGACTATATCTGCCCGCTGTCTGATCACCTGTGTATTCACCCTGGGGATCCGCAGAAACGGCGGGAAGGCATACCGTACTGCGCTCGATCAATCCTGTAGGAATGCATCGATCGCCATTGCCAACAGGTCCGGCCTCCAGCTGAAGAATCGATTGATCTGGTACGTGAGCCTGGAGGCAAAGAGGTCTATCTGAAAGGTACCCCAAATGCTCTGTAACCACTGAAAGACCACGGGAAGCAGCTTCCAATCGCTGAAATCCCTGAGGTGTCTGGAATTCCAGTTCGCCACCTGATTGGACTGGCCCGGGATGTACTCCGCAATCACCGAGATATGATGGTTGAGGCAATAATGCCAAAAATCCTTGGCCATCTCGACCAGCAGGGACGACCTTGTGCCTCCAAACTTGTTTATATACCTCACCGCGGACACATTGTCCATGCGGAGAAGGATGCAACATGAGGTCTGCTTCGAGGACAACGTCGGAATTGCGAAGGAAACCGGCGGGAGCTCCAGGTAATTAATATGCAGGGATAATTCCTGCGGAGACCATGTTCCTCCTGTGGAGACTCCTCCGTAGCGCGCTCCCCAGCCCCATCGGCTGGCGTCCGACTCGATCTCAATCTCTGGTTGTGATCCGAAAATTGCTCTGCCGTTCCACGCATCTACGTGGCCCAGCCACCACTGCAATTCGGTTCTTAACTCCTAAGTCAATGGGACGGCATCCGCGTAGGATAAGCCTTTCTGAAGATGCTGTATTTTTAGGCGCTGCAGGGCTCTGTAATGCAGCGGGCCCGGGAAATGGCCTGAATTGAGGAGGCCAGAATTCCTACCACTCTGGCAATGGCCCTCAACGAGGCCGTCTGCTTGCTTAGTAACGCCAGGATCTCCTTCTTGAGATCCTTGAGCTTCGATTTGGGGAGACACATTTGAGCTGCCTGGGAGCTTATGGCGAATCAGAGGAATTCTACTGTCTGAGTCGGTGAAAGAACGACTTGGAAGGGTTGATGACAAACCCCAAGTTCTGCAGCAGCGTAGTTGTGAGCTGCAACTGCTGAAGAAGTATGTCCGGACTCTGGGCTATCAACAAGATGTCGTCCAGATAGATGATGAGCCGCACACCTGTTCCCACAGGTGTGCCAAAACTGGTTTCATCACCTTGGGGAAACACCATGGCGTCGATGAAAGCCCGAAAGGAAGGGCCAAATACTCGTACCACTGATTGTTCCACCGGAACTGCAGGAATCACCGGTGAGGGGGAAAAATAGGGATGGAGAGATAGGCGTCCTTGAGATCTAACCTGACTAGCCAATCTCTGTCCTGCAACAAATCCGCAAGAAGATAGATTCCTTCCATCTTTAAATGGTTGTAAGTCAGAAAGTGATGAAACCTCGCAGATTCAACACTAACCTGTTGCCACCTCCTCTTTTCTGCACTAAAAAGATGTTGCTGCGAAAACCGTGAGGGCCGTCGTTGCATCGAGCTATCGCATGTTTTTGCAGCAATTCCGTAATTTATCTGTCTATAAAACTGCTTTCTAGTTGGGAAAAAATGGAGTTGAGCGGGGAGCTTCTGCTGAAAAGGAGGAGAATAGAACTCCAGGCGAAACCCCATGATTGTCTGTAACACCCACGCATCCTGCGTCCGTTCCCGCCAATTGTGAAGAAAATGACTAGTGCGACCCCCCAAAGGTAGAATAGAACTGCCTATAACACTCACCTGAGGACTGCTGGGCCTTGTTCTGGAAACGTCCTCGGTTGAATCTTCTGCGGGAGGGGTAAAAGGTGCCTCCACGTGTGGAATCTCACTCCCCTCTGCCTCGCCCAAAGTCACCTCTTTGGGGGCCTTGATTAAAATTTCGGCCTCACAAGCGACCCCTGCCTCGCCCGGCCCGATTAAAAACACCCTGATGAAAAACTCGTTTTATTCCTGTTTGAGCTTTGTCCAAGGACGTAAATGTCCCTACGTATTTTGAAACATCTTTGACGAACCTTTCCTCGAAGAGGTGTCCGTCGGCCAAAGGTCCGGGCTCAGCATCAGCCAATTCGGTCAAGTTGCTGTCCATCCGAATAAGGAGGGACTTGCGCCTCTCCGCCGAGATAGCGCAATTCGCATTGCCTAAAAGACAGATTGCCCTTTGGGTCCAGCCCGCGAGGATATCAGGGTCTACCGGAGTAGACTGTTCCTTGGCCACCAGGGCCATCTCCAATATTTTCGCCAGGGGGCCAATAACGTCTAATAGCTTATCTTGGCACCCGCGCCAAGCGCGATCAATGCCTCTTTTCTGGTCCTTTGAAAACTTTTTCAGGAAAGTGAGCAAGCTTGCATCAATTTCCGGCGTTTCTGCCACTTTATCCGGTATCTCTGGTCTAGGACATTCCGACCTAAGCCGGCTCCGAACCTCCCAAGAAAAACCTTTACGCAGGTTGTCATGAATGTAGTCAGAAACCTCGGACGGCGGGACCCAGTCCGAAGACCGGGGATGCATAATGTCTGAAGAATCGAATGTAAATGGAGTGTTCGCCGATTCCAAACCCGAAGGAGTAGACATTTTGGCCCTCTTTTGAGGAGGAGGTTCCTCTGAAGTGTCCGTATCGGTGTCCGTGCCTGTAGTTGTGGTGTCCGTATCTATATGGACTTTCTGCTTGGACTTGGCTTTGGCGCCAGCATAAGAATGGTCAACAGAAGTAGAACCCGGTAATTTCAATAATGCCTGGGCATGAGGCCATTTACGACCAGCTTCTGCCCCTGCATAGGAAGTGGAAGCCTCTGATTTTTTTCTTGGCAGAGTCTTTGCCATAACCTTTGTCTTTTGGCGAAATTCTCCAGTTGTCTTTTGATAGGCCGAAGCGCCGCCGCCTAAGCCTGGTGGACGGTCTGGGGGGACCGTATACTCAATAGCCTTGTTCACGGATGACTGCACAGATGCATCCAAGGCATCAACCAGGTTGTCCTCAATGACAGTATTAGACTGTCCCTCATATGCATCCTCCTCATCAGGATACTTCACCCAATCCTCCATGGCGTGCAAGAGTGACACAAGTATCACACAAGCGTAAAAATACCACTGCAATAGTATAGGGAGGAGTAAGGGGGGGGGGGTCAGCCCACGTGCACACTGATCACAAATACACCAATACACGACCCCCTCAGCAAAGCTGTAATCTGCAGGCCAGTGGCCTATGCCTGTAATTCCCAGAGCGTGTGCTCTCTCCAAAGGCAGGATTTTACAGCCTAAATAGGCGATACTCATGCAGCAACTGCGGAAAATGCTCCCAAATGCGTGGAGGAAAGGCTTTCGCGCCGGTGTGGGCAGGCCAAATAGCGCCCAAATCCAACCAAAAAGAAGAACAAATGCGCGCGATTTGGGCGCGCACACCAGCCGTGAGCCACTTGGCACTGAATGTGTAAATAGCGTGACCGGGCTACGAGGGACGCCCTGACACTAGCACCTCAGCGCTCGTGAAGGGGACAGAAGGCCGAGGAGATAAGGCTCCTGGTAAACGGAGCTTTGCGAGGAACGCTCGCCACTTAATTACCCCGCGGTGCGCGCCGCTCGCAGCCCCTTCTGCTCAAAGACTTTGTAATGCAGGGCGCGAGGCGGCGGAAACAAGCGCACAGAAAGGCACCTATTCAAATACTCGTCAAAGACGTTGAGGCAGACAAGACCCGCTTGAACACCAACAAAGCGACAATAAGCCCCATACAATTCTCCAGAGAGGAGAGTATATGAATATAAACACCATTAACCTCATGCGCGCTAGCGTTATTCTGCTCGCACGCTGGGATTTTATGAAATGCACTTTACATGACGAGCTGGGCTCGGCATCAGCGTGCGAGGAGGCTACGCCATGACGAGCCCAGCTCGTCATGAGTGTGGAAGGGGTTAAGGTAAATCATACAATATTAAAACGTAGCATTGGCATAAATAGTAATCGTTGGCATAAACACATAGAGGGAAAGTATGATGACTTAACTCTTGCTGTGAGCAGCAAAGAAAGAGGATGATGGGACTGCACACATGGCTCTTATGGGCTATGGGGGCGTGGCTTGGAGCAAGCATCATGGGAAATGTAGTTTCATTGAACTAATTGTGGGTTTTTATTGGCTGCTATGGTTTGCAATAAAGTTAAGAGAAGCATAATCTGAAGCCTCCGGTCCTGTAATAGAATTGAAGATTAAGTGCAGGCCACGCAGATGCGGCAGTGAAGACATTTGCGTGCCATGCGAGCATGCAACCCACCCCCTAAAATGGCACAGCTGCTCTGAAATGCATTAGATTCATTAAATTGTGCTTTTTTCCACACGGAGAGCGAGACGTAGGCACGCAGCAGAGTACAGTAGTAAGTGACTACTACTGTACTGAGTGTACAAAAAATCAGCCCCACCTAGCAACAAAACCGGCCCCGGCCGAAAAAACGGCCCCCAACCCTGGCAGCCTACAGGGGGATTGCCCGGTGCCCGGCATTGCAGGTCCGGCCCTGTTCAGGTGGAGACATTTAACAAGGTTCTATTAACGGCAGACCTTGTAAACTGCCTGGAAAGCAGAAACTGCCCCATGGGAATGATCATTTTCTCTGCAGTGAGGGAACCTCAAACTGTGAGATACATCTCTCGATTTCTTTTTTCTAACGCCTTTGGTTTCATTTTTTGTGTACACAGAAAATAAGGTTGACTATTTTCGTGGTGATGGCAGTCCAAAAACATTTCCTTACTTTGAAAAGTGTACGTAGTGTACACAAACAAAACCATAAATGGAAAAAGTAAGATTTTAAAATAAAACCCTTACTAGAAGTTTCGAAAACCGTATTGGAAAGCCCCCAACATTTTCTCAATATCTGGTTTTAAATATCACATATTTTCCCTCAACACTGTAGCGTTTTTTTCTCTGCTGTTCATCTTAAAATTTATATAAAACCTAAAACTGTAACAAAATGGGGAAAACACACTAGAGATGCCACAGGACAAATAAAGGTGTCAGAATTAAGTTTGTGAATACCTAAATAAATGGTGTCCGAAAACCCACCCACTGCATTGTGTTGTTCAGGTCTTTGACACACTGCACCGCCCGTTGCAGCATACTATCAAGGCTTGTTAGAAGTAAAAAGTGTATATTTCTCTAAACTTTTACAGTTTATCATTTTAAACAAAACTCAGAAGATTTATGGAACTTAAAAGCCATGACTCCTAAAAGAGTACTTTCTCTGACATTTCTTTACGTTTTTAAACCCCGCTTTCTATTTAAACCATTCAATCAGGAACATAACAATTATGTTATGTTAATCAGAATAGCACGCTTGATTTTAGTGATAAGTGGGGACACTGACAACTGGAGGTGAAATAGAAGTTGTGGGGCACTGCGCACATTATTGTGTTGGGGTAACAGTGGTGACGTTCTGTGATGGGTCAGTCAACAATTAATCCACATGGTGAGTAGTCTCAATTATAGTGCTGCACTGTCTGGAGCTGGCGCATTCAGAGGTCATAACATATTTGTCACGCATACCATAGGGAACCAGTGTAACTGTGCCAGGCTGATTCAGAACCTACATCAGCTTGCCGGTGAAGCAGATAAACTCCAGGGTTTGAGAGAAGAGAGGCTAGATTAGAGTAGATCAGGGAGAACTCTAAAATGCAATTGTACTTGTAGCAGATCTGCGAGAAATGATCCAGGAAAATATACTTTTAAAATAACGTCATAGTTTTCCAGCTGAAGGGAGTTTGGTCAGCACAAGGGGCATGCCAGTAGCCTTGAGCAGTTTATGAATCTGGCTTCGTTCAGAGCAGCATTGTCAATGATCCCCACATGCAGAAAGAGAACACAAGGGCTCAGTTTGTAAATTGTGGCTGAAATCCAGGCACATACTGTTATAAGCAACCCGGGATTAAGATTCATAGGAAGAATTTGTAGACCTTATAGTAGTTTAGATGCTGATAAGTGATTAAGTTAGCTGCGGTGGGACTAGCATTGTGTTTACACTCTTTTCCCCCCACTTGATCAGCTTGTGTGATCTGAACAAACCACTTTATCTCTTTGTGCATCATTTTATGCTAAACATTAAAAAATACACTATTGAGTTCTAGATAAACGAAAACATTGCTTTCAGGGTGCCATCCATGTACAACACTACCAGATAGTACCAAACAAAGAATTACTGCATATGGTGTCATCCTCAAACAGAGATAATCGATCACTGCACCTCAAGCATGCACCCCATGATTTGGGGCCCATCCTGTGAAGTTTGACTTTGGTGTAATACACCCTATAAAGTAACCACAAGTGAATCAGCCGAAACTGGGAGGCTATCACTGCCTCCCTAGGGGCCTCTACAGCCTCTCACCAGTCATCATCATCATCCAGCTTCCCCAGGTCCCAAGCTGTCCCGAACCCCTACCATGGGATCAGGCACGTTGCGTAATAACATGTTATAGAGCTGTGAGAGCGGATGTTCTTGGAGGTGAGTAAGCAACATCTTAGCCTCCAAGGGGGTGTATTTGGGTATGTCATCCAGCTCTAGTTTTGCGGGGAGAAGAGCATGTCAGAGATGGAGATAGCGAAAAAACTGGGAGCAATGTAGGTAGAATTCATCCTGCAAGTCTTGAAAAAATTTAAACATCTCGCCCTTAACCACATCACCAATCTTTGACAGCCCAATAGTATCCCACTCTGAAAAGCCCAGTAGGGCCACTCCATGTTGTAGTCTGGCACCACGCCAAAACAGCCTCCAATGTGATCCGGTCTGCCCTCCCCAACTTTCCAAGAGCAGCGCTCCAAATCGTGAGTACTAGGCGTGTGGCTGGTGGGAGATTCATGGGAACTTCCTCCCACACATATAGCTTATCAATGAATCCTTGCATCCCAAGTATCCATATCTTTGCTCCATAAGTCTGTGCTAAAGCTAGTAAACCACCAGTTGTTCACAACTAGCAGGTGCGATGCCCAGTGTCAGGGGCTGTCCGGGACTATGTGGGGAACACAGTCAGGGAATTGGGCAAGGACTGAGGACTGGGTAGAAAACGAACACAGAAAGAGGAGTACCGCGCTGCCCAGGATCATATTGAGAGTCGGAGGAAAACAAGAGATCCAAAGGGCAAGCCTGTAGAAGTGAACAAGATGGGTAAGTCTCAGAAAGGAAGGGAACTCACGAGGCAATTTAGCATTCAGACTAACTACACCCCGGACAGACGTGCAAGACATATATTTATATATATATCTATATATGATACAACATTAACAATAACGGGGAGTGTGGGGTAAAGCACTCAGGAGCTCCACACGGTAAGACTGAAGCTCAGTAAGTTTCTCACCCACAATTGCTGTTACAGATACTGACTGCGAATACCCACATATAGGATATGCATGCAAAGGCAGGGTCTTTGGAGCTTATTGATTACAAAGTGGCGAAAGTGAAATCGGGGCTCCGATTTCACTATTCAGGCATATTCTTCTCTTGCCCATAAATGAATGATAAAGTTAAGATAAAGAAGCCTGAAAAATTAAAAAAAAAAAACACATAAAAATAGGAACAATGGATTTTGAAAGCTGCTATTTCGGAATCAATGAAATTGATTTTAACCAGCACTTTGTTTTGCACTACCATAGATTTGTTCTTTAAGGATAATTGGTTTTGCACATAAAATATTTTAAAATTGTAAATATTTTAGCCGGTATGTCTACATTGTACAATTTTTTTTTTTTAACTTAACCGTTTGTAGTTTTTCAATAATGAGTAACTCTTCTATATCTATGCGATTTGTAGGCTAAACCATGTGATTACAATTGTGCTTATTGAAACCAATGTCCTATGAGTTGTCTGTGCCATGTGATCAAGCGCTCTGGGCAGCGCGAATCGCGTCATGGCGATTTGAAGCACCTAAAATAAAATCTTCACGAGCACTTACTTTGGGTCCATATCAGTTTCTTCAGTTTTCATGAGTCTGGAAAAGATCGGAAATCCTTGGAATGTTTGAGCCGGCTTGAGTCTCTTTCCGGCTTATACGGACTTGCTCTCGTCTTGGGCCACAGCGTTTGGAGAGACACGTTTTCTCGCGAAAAGGAAAGCTTTTGAAACACTCCGGTAGGAGCAGGACTGTGGAATCCCCTTATGCCGCACAACAAACACAAAGCCTGAAGACGGACCGGGACGCGACTGCTTCGGAGGAATCAGCGATTCCTGTTGACTGTTCGAAGGTACGTGTGAAACTGCGGAATTGAGAAGGGGTGAAAGGCGTGCACAGCCGAGGATTCCTCGTGAGCTGATTACAGCGGATTGGAACTCTGAGGCACAGAAGTTTAAAATAATTGCAGTGCTAGAATGTCATCGGACACAGTTAAAGAACGCGAGACAGCAGCGTTATTGATGTTTAAAGAGGCAAGAGCAGAACCTGTAAAAGAAAATAATTCCACAGATAAAACGCAGGAAACTAACAGTACATTAAAAGATAAATTTAAAATACTTGAAAAAAAGAGCCGTGCTGAACAAAGCAAATGGTGGGAAGCAAGGTCATTAAGAATGTACTTGGATGTAGAAAGAGTCCCACGTGGACTACGTATCCTTCTGGCACCCAGTTATGAGACACTCAACCCTCTAATGGTGCGCGAATGGGCGGAATGCAATTTGGATTCATCAAACCGCCTAATGGCAATCCTGATTAAATATGCAGACACTGATAGAACAATGCTTCTTGAAGAAATTCAAAAAATTAATGATGAAATAGAAGCCCTCAATCAGGAAGATGAAGCAAAAAAACAGCGACAGGATATGGGCATAAGGCTCAAAAAGGAGGAGGATAAAATAAAGGACCGTAAAACCTACAAATTTTTCCGCAACAAAAAGGATTATGAAATGGGCCAAATTTTTACTTTCTCCAAGAAATATGAGGCTCTGAGAAAGAATAAGCATACGAACAAACAGCCATCCACCAAAACCAAAGGAGTAAGAACAGACACTATTTCGTCAGGCACCTCATTATCTGAAGCCATTTCAAACCCTGACAGTGATTCAGAACGGGAAGGACAAGCTCGTGAAGCAGGTCCTAAACATACTTTGGACGAAGAGCTAGCCCTTTTTTGCGAGGACCGAAGACAAACCCTGCGCCCCCAAACACAACGAGCAAATTATACCACAGCAAAAACTGGAACCGGAGGTAACGTAGGAGGGCAAACAAACGCCGGAACAACACGCAGAAAGAGAGGTGGATGGGGAAGAGGGAAACAGTAACTGTGGTGGACCTAGACAAAACCATTGTCAATTTATCGGATGTTGCTCCAAATCAAAATGAAAAGGAAATATTGAGCTTGGGTCCTACATACTGCCCTAGAAGAGATTTCAATTATGTGACTACAAGACTAGACGTCTTCAAAAGCACGCCAAATTGAAACTCATAAAGTACTTCACCTTAAATAAAAATACAAAGGACCAAATGTCACCACAAAAAATCATCAGTACAATGAACATTGCAATGACACAAACCACAGAAACACTGATGGAAGAAATACAGGAAATGTGGGAGTCGGATTCTATAAATGACAGTGCAGTATTATTGACCCAGACTAGACAAACTCCTGTAGAAAGGAACATTCTAACTTCCCAGACAAAACCACCATTAACCGGATTTAGAGCAAAATCCACATTCAATCCAGTGATGTTGAAAGATGCAATTGATTTATTTCATGATCAAGTCACCAAACAACTTAAGGATTTGAATATCAAGGTGCGTAGGGGCAAAGCCAAATACAACAAAGAAACGGCAGAGTACAATACTATGGTAACAAAACTACAGAAAAATAATAAAGTAATCATCAGGGCATCTGACAAAGGAGGAAATATTGTTTTGATGCACAGGGATATGTATATCAAAGAAGCCCTTACACAATTGAATGACAAGCTCTGCTACACCAGATACACTGAGACAAAATTAAAGGCAATGTATTCTAATTTTAACAAGAAATTATCCAAATGCAGATCAGAAGGCCTAATCACCGGACAAGAACACAAATTCCTAACAAATGAGTTTCCGGTGGTACCGACAATATATTTTCTACCGAAACTACATAGGAATGCAAAAAAAACCCTGGACGACCGATTATCTCGGCCAGAAATGGATGTCTTGAACACAAGTCCCAATATGTAGAGTTTTTCTTACAAGGTCATGTCAAAAATCTGCCTTTTTATGTGAGTGACACTAGTGATTTCCTCTACAAACTAAAAGACGTCAAGTGGGAGGACAATTATTTATTGATAGCTTTGGATGCAAGCTCACTATACACTATTATTGTTCAGTCAGATGGCCTTAATGCGCTGAAATTCTATTTAAAATAATCTCTGTGTAACATGCCGAAGCATAAGCAAATGCTTTTGGAAATGGTGGAGTTTTGTCTAAGCAATAATGTTTTTATGTTTAATAATCTGATGTACAGACAGTTACAGGGTGTTGCCATGTGGGCCAGCTTCTCTCCCAGCTATGCATGTCTTCACATGGGCTGGTGGGAGGAGCTGGTCCTCTTGACCGAACACTTAGAACTCATGAAATCCAATGTAAAGACTTGGTTATGTTTCATAGATGATTTATTTGTAATATGGGACGGGAGCTTAGAGTCAGCTGAAAGGTTTGTGCAAGATAATAATGTCAACAATTTGAATCAGCACTTTACTGCAACCATTAGCAATACATCAGTTGCCTTTCTGGATACTGAGGTCTTCATTGAACAACACAGAATTGAGACTAGACTCCATCGTAAACTAACTGCAGGGAATTCTACCCTACACGCCAATAGCACACACGTGAAACACCTCATCAATAGTATCCCATATGGGGAAATGTTGAGGCTTAGACGTATTCACAGCGGAGACAACGATTTGAAGCAAGCACAGAAGGAAAGCAAAGTCAGATTTATAGAGAGGGGCTACTCAGAGAAAACGATTGAAGCTGCTATCTTTAAGTCAATGCAGAAAAACAGGTTGGATCTTTTGATGGAAGGGTTAAATGCCACCGTAGCAGAGATACAGACCTCAAAAACCAAACAGGAATTTAGGATGATTATCCAATACAGTACACAGCAGAAACAAATTGAAACCATTATCAACAAAAATTGGCCCTTGATTTTAAGTGACCCAATAATTGGCAAAGATCTTCCTAAAAGACCCTCAATAACGTACAGTAGAGGCCAATCCATGAAGGATGAGCTCGTAAAAACCAGTCCAGAGATTATGGAATCAACTAGTTGGCTACAGACGCACGCAGGCTTCTTCAATTGCAAAACTTGCAAAGCCTGTTTACAAGCGGTGAATAAAACTACCTACCGGCACTGTTTGATTTGAAGGAGCATAAGATCAATAAATTACTCACGTGCAACTTGCTCTATGTGGGAAGCACTAAACTCCCAGTTCATGAAAGAATCTTACAACACCTTCGAGCAATATGCAATCAAGATAACACTTATCCAGTGGCAAGACACTTTAAATCCAAACATGATTCCAAAAGTGGCAAGCTCAAATATTTTGTAATAGATTGTGTTCCTGCAAGTAGACGAGGCGGCAACAGAGAGGAAAAACTAAACCGCCTAGAGACCCGGTATATAATAAAACTAAACACAAAACAACCTTCGGGTCTCAACATCACAGAGGATTTGTTTACTTGTCTTTAAGAAAACATGACAAAGGGTCACATATCAATCAATTTGAATCTTAGGGAGATATATGCATACATGAATTTAATAATTTTTTTATGGGTTTTAAATATTTATTGATAAATATTTATTTACAAATTTACACTTTTTAATAGAATTTCTTATAGGTTTTTTCTAACATATTTAATATAATGAGAATGAATTCAGTTTAGCCAATATTTAACCATTTTAAGGTTTTTATTCTTTGGCGTATTTATGAATCATTGCTAGTGTATGTATAAAGAATAGGAGTGGAGACAAATATAAGAATAGTTCTATTAGGCCCTAAAAATTAGAAATAATGTATTTTGTTCACATTTCCCTAGTGTAGGGTGCCGCTCGCCTAGAGGATTTTCTGGTGTTCCCTTATCGCCCTTCGCTACAGGAGTAGCTTTGAAGACTGCCCAACTGGAACTGCTTTCAGCGTGAGGAAAGGACCAACTTCGTGGCCGCAGAGGAGGTGAGCGGCGCGGCCCCCGGGACTGCGAGGACCAGCATTCACCAACAACAGCTGGGTCCTCTTCCCGCGTGAGCCGCGCCCCCTCCCAGTGCCACGCCCCCACCTGTGTGCTCATAACCTCTCGCGGCCCCCCCTCCGCGGGAGCCGCTCGCCTAGAGGATTTTCTGGTGTTCCCTTATCGCCCTTCGCTACAGGAGTAGCTTTGAAGACTGTCCAACTGGAACTGCTTTCAGCGTGAGGAAAGGACCAACTTCGTGGCCGCAGAGGAGGTGAGAGGCACGGCCCCCGGGACTGCGAGGACCAGCATTCACCAACAACAGCTGGGTCCTCTTCCCGCGTGAGCCGCGCCCCCTCCCAGTGCCACGCCCCCACCTGTGTGCTCATAACCTCTCGCGGCCCCCGCTCCGCGGGGGCCGCTCGCCTAGAGGATTTTCTGGTGTTCCCTTATCGCCCTTCGCTACAGGAGTAGCTTTGAAGATTGTCCAACTGGAACCGCTTTCAGCGTGAGGAAAGGACCAACTTCGTGGCCGCAGAGGAGGTGAGAGGCGCGGCCCCCGGGACTGCGAGGACCAGCATTCACCAACAACAGCTGGGTCCTCTTCCTGCGTGAGCCGCGCCCCCTCCCAGTGCCACGCCCCCACCTGTGTGCTCATAACCTCTCGCGGCCCCCGCTCCGCGGGAGCCGCTCGCCTAGAGGATTTTCTGGTCTTCCCTTATCGCCCTTCGCTACAGGAGTAGCTTTGAAGACTGTCCAACTGGAACTGCTTTCAGCGTGAGGAAAGGACCAACTTCGTGGCCGTAGAGGAGGTGAGAGGCGCGGCCCCCGGGACTGCGAGGACCAGCATTCAGACCAGCATTCACCAACAACAGCTGGGTCCTCTTCCCGCGTGAGCCGCGCCCCCTCCCAGTGCCACGCCCCCTCTCTGCCAAATCGAATTTCAGTAAGGCCAGTAACGCGCATCGCGGGACACGCGCGGGTCGTAGCCCGGGGCGAAGACCGGGCAAAGAGCGGGCCGTTTGCGGCCGTTCGAGAACGTGAGGAGACCGGGCCGGGCCCTCCCTCTAAGTTCTGTATAAACGTATTTTCCACACTAACTATTGCCCACCCACGAAAAAAGACTTTGTGAGACTTTTCT
The DNA here is from genome assembly GCF_964263255.1 of Lissotriton vulgaris. Lineage (NCBI taxonomy): Eukaryota > Metazoa > Chordata > Amphibia > Caudata > Salamandridae > Lissotriton > Lissotriton vulgaris. The sequence continues at coordinate 1,746,382,437 of NC_141691.1, forward strand.
CTTGAAAATGAACACCAGGGGTAGTAAGTCCAAGAAGGCAAAAAAGGGCGGGATTGGCGACCAGTTATTAGGACCAATGGACGATTTTATCACTAAGGCAAACACCTTTATCGACCAAAGCATCACCCTAATAGAGGGCAAAGTATCTACAGACCTCGCGATTGCGAGGCGATCCTCTATGGGGCCATTGGCTACAGTAAGATCCCCAGAGGCAGAGGGTTCTTTAGCACAATCGCTGCAAGGTAACAAAAGACTTAGTTTCCCGAATGTTGTAGACCTTTCAGCCTCCCAACTTTCTCTATCACTTTCAAACTCTGACCTAGAAAAAACACCCGAAATTCTACGTGACCACACACCAGAGGAAGTAAGACAAGAAAGAGGGAGGAGGGAGGGGGCTGTTAAGAAAAGAAAGGACAAGGAAAAAGTAGACAAGACCACAGTTACTGACACGGCTGACACAACTGATCTAATTGCGACCTCAAACTTAGTAGGTCCCACCCTTAAAACGGTCGATATTACTGACCATCAGGTTCTGGTACACCATTCCTCATTTAACAATATCCCAAGTACCATTGTTTCAGTTTCACCTGTTTTAATTCCTCACAGTAACGAACCTGACACCCCGGACCTAGTAAATAAAATTACCTCATTATTACACTCTTTCTTTCTACCTCTTGAAACCAGATTAACTAATATCGAGAATCAACTGCTAAAAATATCAATATTCATGCAACCCAAGCCAACTCAAGAACTCCAAAAAAGGGAACAGACAATCCCCCCGTACCTGTCCCACAAAAGAAAAAAACACCTTTAACTTGTCCCCCATCCAAGCAACAATTAGTAGCAAAAGTCCCCACAGCGGGGAAATCGCTCCCGGAAGCCACAATGTCAACCCCTCAGAGTAATACAGCTTCAAAAACCCCTGTAACAAAAACAACAACTCTAAAGATGCAAGCCCCCAAAACACCTGCTCCCACAAACTCTGCCCAGAAGAAACCAAACCCTATAGTGAACAAAGGAACCATGAGAGGAGCTCATGAGGGCAGACTCTATACGAATCTGCCACCTGAAGCATCACCATTCGTGGTTGTGATGACGGGGGTACCAGAACTAACGGGGGAGACCATAGAGCCTAATTGGTCCTTAAAAAATAAGGTCCAATATTGGCTAAATACAAATCGACTTACTCCCCCCAATTGGTCTAGTAGGATAGCAACAGTATGCAGGACCCCATGGGTGGGACACACCAAAAAAGTAATACAGGGAGACTGCATTGTGATCACTTTTGAGGATCCTAGAGTTGTCGAGTACATATGCTCCTGGGAACAACACAATACAAGTAGTGCGATCGACCCAAAGTGTCTTTCTTTTTTCTATCCTAAGAAACACTACAACAACCGTTTTAACGACTTTGACAATATGTGGCATAAAGCAGTCCCACAGCCTTGGGAATTTACCATCCCTAGAACAAAAATGGCCCGCAACAAAACGAACATGAGACCACTTGGTGGCCGGTAGACCCCAATTATCACCAACAGGATGGTCCATGGCAGATCATGGGACCCCGTAATAGAGGAAGAGAATGGGAGCAATGGGGTGCACCACCGCACCGACCATATAGATCTAGCTATAGAGAAGTACCACACTGGGAAAATTGGTTGGGCATACCGACCATGAATCGGTTTAGCAGCCTAGAAATGGTCGATTGACCATCACCCGAAACTCCCATTGATGAACAACTTACTCCTCCCCTAGATCTGGAACGGACGACGACCGCAGCCCAAGAGAACAGGACACAACCCCTGTCCGTTATTTTTTGGAATATTGCGGGTCTCCGCTCCAAAATAGAGGACGGCTCAGCTGCCCAGTTTCTTGAAGAAGGCAATATAATATGCCTCCAAGAGACATGGGCCACGAAAGAGCTACACATTGTGGGTTATAAAGCATTTTCCTCCCCAGCCCTCCCTAGCAGTGTGGGCAGGCCTAAGGGGGGCTTGGCTATATACATAGCGAATACAATTCCTACCCTGAAGCTACTAAAAACAGAATTCACGCCAAATTTTCAACTGCTTTCCCTTTCAGTAGGTAAAGAAGCTATTGTTATCCTAATAAACTTCTATAATAACTTAGAGGAGGACCATTTTATTAACACTCTCTTGATAATCCAGGAAAAAATTGCCAAATATAGACACCAATACAAAAAAAAGGCTACTGTCCATCTATTATGGGGAGGGGATTTTAATCTACACCCCTGCCCAGGCTTGAGCAATCAGAATTGTGGGATAGTGGACGAGCATGATAACCCTCTCGTGCACTTTCACCATGATAGAACAGGGGAAGCAATGAACAACCTTCTTACAGACCGGGAATTATCAATAGTAAACAAGAAAAACCCTGTTAACAATGCTTTAGACCCCACATACCTAGGGAGGGGTCATGAGACCACCGTTGACTACATCCATTCAACGGATGGGCTGAGGCATCTAATTAGGGACTTCACCCCACTGGTAAACACTCTAAGCGATCACTCAGCGCTTAGATTGGATCTAGACCTTTTAAATCAAATAACGCACACAACAATAATCGCACACACTCTATCCCAAAACCGTCTTGAATTGGCCAGAATAAATGGTCTCACACTAAAATGGGGGAAGATAGATCCAATCCAACTAACCAACAACCTAATAAAGACATTATATCCCAATATAATAAAATGTCTAGACCTGGAAACAGATGATAACACCATTCTCGAAAACTTTAAGATCATCCTAGACAAAATAAAAGTAATGTTGACCAGAAAAAACAATCAAAATAACACAAAACCATTAGGCTGGTTTAACCACGATTGTACCACTTCGCTAGCCAAGCTAAAAGAGGCTCTCAGACAATCGAAAAGAGACCAACAACTGATCCAGCACTTAAGGTCTCATTACAAAAAGGCTAGGAAACTGAGGAAACAAGAGCTGAAACAGGCTCTATGGGAGGACCTACATAAAAGCACACTCACAAGAAATAGCGAGTCCTTCTGGCGAATAGTAAAAACCTCCTTTCTCTCTGACTCCAACAGACCCCAGATCGACGTAGCAATAGAAGAGGAAACTTGGGTAAATCATTTTTCTCATATTTTTAAATTAACATCTCCAACAGAAGAATCACTTTATCCCCTTCCTCCCGTCGACTTTCCAATCAGCCTACAATTTGATATACTTGAGGTAGTGCAGGCTTTGAATTCAAGCAAAGGGGGCAAAGCGCCAGGACCAGATGGGGTACCTGTAGATCTTTTCAAACAACTTCCGGATCTCTGGGCCCCCATATTGACTAGAGTATGCACTGCGGCTGCGAAAGTGGGATTGATGGAGTCTTGGTCCAACTCCATCATGGTACCTATTTTCAAAAAGGGGGACCGCCAAGATGTTAAATGTTATCGTCCCATTTCTTTATTAGATTCTCTAGGAAAAGTAGTTGGTAGAATAGTCCTAGAACAACTCCAGCAATGGGCAGACGATAGAAAGATCCTATCGGACTTACAATTCGGGTTCAGAGAAGGGTTCGGAACCGTTGAACAGGCCCTCAACCTAAGCCTAATCGTGTCCAAGTACATTCACGTGAAGCAGGGGACAATGTACATGGTATACGTGGACTTGTCCTCTGCATTCGATTGCGTATCCCACGCGAAGCTATGGACCCTTTTGAGAAACATGGGGGTGGACTCTCCACTCCTGGATTTCTTAAGAGAACTATACACGGATGCTTCTGCGAGAGTGCGCTATGGGACAAAGGGAGAGCTTACTGCGTCATTTAGAGTGGAGCGAGGAGTCAGGCAGGGGTGCGTCCTTGCCCCCTTCCTCTTCTCCCTGTATACAAATGGGTTGGAAGAGAAGATGTTGAGGGGGGGGCAGGACCTGCCAAGACTAAGACAACGCCTGATCCCCGCACTGCTCTATGCGGATGACACAGTTATTCTGGCCCGTACACCAATAGAACTCCAGAAATCCCTGAATAAATATGCTGAATTTATGGGCGCTTTAGATAAATGTCAAAAAAACTTTTGTAATGGTGGCTGGTGGAGGGCGAAAACGCACAAAGAACATTCTCCTTAATGAACAAAAACTTGAGAGAACTCCACAGTACCCCTATCTGGGCATAATGATTGACGAAAGACTAAATTGGAAAGCAGCCATTGAGTCCAGGAGACATCTCTTTAAGAGAGCTATTGTTGCCTTGACGAACTTCTCACAAAGACTCGGAAGGAGACCACCAGTTGAGCTGCTAAAAATGTACTCCGCAAAATGTCAAGCCATCGCTCTATATGGGGCCGGTGTCTGGGGACACGCTGACGTCGGTTCTCTCCAAATAGCTGAGAACTCGTTTATGAGATTTCTTCTATCTGCCCCAAAGTGTTCTTCCATCTATGCATGTCATGCGGAACTGGGAATCCCCTACATAGAGGATTTGATAAAAGTTCAGCCATTGTTACTCTGGAGACGCATTTGGTTATCGGACAAGAACATGATGACTAAAGACATCCTTGAGGACTCAATGGCACTGGATCGTGCGCACAAAATAGCCTGGCTCACCTATGTCAGGCGATTTTTCACAGACCTGGGTCTGGAAAGATACTATCTCACTCCAGCAACTTTAACTGAGATAACCAAGAAAGAGCTGAAACTGAAAGCCATGAGTCATCTTGAGACTCTCAGAATTACTCTGCTTTCAACTAAACAATCTGTACAACACGCAAATATGGTACAGCTTACTCCACAAATTCAGCTCTATCTCACACTGGAAATTAGCACATATGACAAAATGCTCCTTACCAGATTCAGACTCAACCTTTTCCACAGACTAGTGGCTTTCCCACAAAAGAATACTTGGGATCCAAAGCTGACTTCATGCCCATGTGACGAGACTTCTCCACAGACGTGTATGCACACGATACTGTTTTGTAAATATTTTAACCCTCACAGAAAAATTTGGTTATTCACATTGCTAAAGTTTTGGGGTTTCAGACAATGTCGCCCGGCTATGCTATCCCTGCAGATGCTAGACTCTGAGCGCACCTGTTACCATGTACTGAACTTTTTAAAATGCATTATTAGTCATCGGAATAATCTTTAAATTTGAGCGAATTTACCCCTCTTTCAGAATTTTTACTAAATGTACTGTGTTGTAATTTTTTACTGCCGCTTTTATGGTTTTATTTTGATAAAAACCGAATAAAGAAGTTATACATATCCCTAGTGTAATACCTTGTAAATATGGATTCAGTTGGTATTCATACCGATATTAGACTATCAGATGCTGCTCCCACATGTTGCTGCTCAAGCACGATGCACTTTATTGATTACAAAGTGGCGAAAGTGAAATCGGGGCTGCGTTTTCACTATTCAGGCATATTCTGCTCTTGCCCACAAATGAATGATAAAGTTAAGATAAAGAAGCCTGAAAAATTATATAAAAAACACATAAAAATAGGAACAATGGATTTTGAAAGCTGCTATTTCGGAATCAATGAAAGTGATTTTTAACAAGCACTTTGTTTTGCACTATCATAGATTTGTTCTTTTAGGATAATGGGTTTTGCACATAAAATATTTTAAAATTGTAAATATTTTAGCCGGTATGTCTACATTGTACAATTTGTTTTTTTTTAACATAACCTTTTGTAGTTTTTCAATAATGAGTAACTCTTCTATATCTATGCGATTTGTAGGCTAAACCATGTAATTACAATTGTGCTTATTTAAACCAATGTCCTATGAGTTGTCTGTGTCATGTGATCAAGCACTCTGGGCAGCGCGAAACGCGTCATGGCGATTTGAAGCACCTAAAATAAAATCTTCACAAGCACTTACTTTGGGTCCATATCCGTTTCTTCAGTTTTCATGAGTCTGGTAAAGATCGGAAATCCTTGGAATATATATATATATATAATACAACATTAACAATAAAGGGGAGTGTGGGGTTAAGCACTCAGGAGCTCCACACGGTAAGACTGAAGCTCAGTAAGTTTCTCACCCACAATTGCTGTTACAGATACTGACTGCGAATACTCACATATAGGATATGCATGCAAAGGAAGGGTTTGTGGAGCTTATACCTATGGTGATGTTATAAATTTAACTCAAAGACAATACTCACAGTGAACAAGAAACCCCACCTAGGTAGTCCGTTGTGCCCACGGATCCTGGTGATCAAACAGGAACACACAAGGCAGTAACAGCAAGGGGGTAGAACTGAACACAAGCGCAATAGACACGGAGCTAGCAAGGAAGAGTGCTTAACAGGAAAGGAAGGAAATCACAGGGCACACGTGGCAGAAAGCAGGTAAACATACAAGACAACATAAGCAAGACAGCAGAATAGAGAGACAGCAAACTATGAAGTGGAACCAAGGAAATGGGAAGAAAGGCAGGGACTGGAAAAGGATATACAGAAGGGGAGGCTACAAGGGTATACTAGAATAGTGCAGGTTCAGGAATCAAGAAAACAAAGAAGCATAGAAGGCAGTGCTGGGGCAGGAACAAGAATTGAGCTAAGGTTCAGGAGTCAAGGTAGTACAGCAGGCAGTGCTGGTTAAGGAACAGAGAAATACTAAAACTTCGGGAGTCAAGGTAGCACTGCAGTGAGCAGGGGATTATAGGTAATGGAGTTTCCAGCATGAGCAGACTGGCTTCCACAAAAGCCGGCATGGATTGGGAATGGATGTCAATTCCTAAATGGTGTCCAAATGCCTGGAAGTCAGGATATGCATGCAAGGGAGTGTCTGAAAGCATATTAGAACACTGGAAAGCCCCACAATTCAGCCCCCTGGTGGAGGGCACGGGAGCACAGGGAGTGAATTGTGACAGTACACCCCCTCTAACGACCGGAACCCGGAATCTGGGACTGGATTCAAAGCCTTTGCCTATATGAAATAAGTCCATTTGAATCAGATGTAGGGCAGGATACCAGAGGACTGTAGAAAAACTGTGATGTTCTGGAAGGTTGGATAACAGGCTGTAAATTAACAGCAGTATTGACGGCAGAACCTGAAGAGTCCAAATCCAGTGACAGGGGCTTAGAAGCCTGAATTAAAGGTGTTTGAAGTCCTGATGATGGTAGGCAAGCGTAACACTCTGAAAACAAAGGCAGATTGACTATAGGGTTAAAAGCAGATAAGAGATTAGCAGGAGGAACAGAGGTCAAAGGTGAACTGGCTGAAAACAAAGGCGGTGACAGGAAGCAGACCTGAAGTTCTCGCCCTGGAGGAAAACATACAAAAGACTCATGTGCAGGAGTCTTTGGAAACAAGTATGCTGGAGACCCAGGTCCTGGAGGTTTATATTTCGAGAGTTTTGTCTCTGATGCTGGAGATTCAGTTTTTGAATATATATGTATTGAGACCGCTGCAGACTGGCAAACTGGAAGCAGAGGGTAAAAAAGTTTGCAAGACAGAGGCTTAAGGCCAGAAAGCAGGGAGCCTGGATGCTCTGGTCCTGAAGGCAGAAAGCCTGGAAGCTCTGGTGCTGAAGGCAGAGAGCCTGGAAGCTTTGGTGCTGAAGGCAGGGAGCCTGCAGGCTCTGGTGCTGAAGGCAGGGAGCCTGCAAGCTCTGGTGCTGAAGGCAGCGAGCCTGCAAGCTCTGGTGCTGAAGGCAGGCAGCCTGCAAGCTCTGGTGCTGAAGGCAGGCAGCCTGCAAGCTCTTTTGCTGAAGGCAGGAAGGCTGCAGGCACGGGCTCAGGAGGCAGGAAGGCTGCAGGCGCGGGCTCAGGAGGCAGGAAGGCTGCAGGCTCGGGCTCAGGAGGCAAGAAGGCTGTAGGCTTAGGAGGCAGGCAGACTGCAGGCTGAAGTTCCGTAAGTAGGCCGGCTGAGGACTCGGGCTCTGAAGGCAGCGGGCCGACTGAGGACTCTGGAGACTCTGCAAGAAGGCAAGCTGTAAGCAGAGTGACACATGGTTCATAGACTTCATCTTCACAGGTCCTTGTCAGATTAAAAAACATGGGAGTACTTTCTTCCAGATGGCTCAGAATAGTGCTTATCATAGAGTTCCTGATGCTCAGGCTTCTTTCACAATTTGGCAGTTCACACCTCACAGTCAGGGGAAATAAGTCAAAGATTCCTTGGCCCTGGGAGATCTTTTCATTTTCTTCTGCATTACAAGGGGGTACAGATGCAACAGAGCGTAGAGTACTATAATTCCCAGACTTTTCAATATGTGCTGTGCTTGAAGGCAAAACAGCAAAGAAGGGGTCAGGATTTTGTTTCTTCTCAGCGAGTAGGTTGACTTCAGTTGCAGCAGTTAAATCAAGAGCATGGTCTGAGTCACAGGACATTGTCACATCAGGAAATATATGGGTCAATGGTTTGGGTTCCGTCTGTATGTCAATGGCCAGTGTGTGTGATACCCACGGGGTGGAACTGACCTCACTACCAGGAAAAGAAAGCAAAGAGATGTTTTGTGTCTTGCCTGGAATTTGGCGTTCCTCAAAACTGGAGGGACACATCTCAGATGTAGCACCTAGATGTAATTTAGCACTAGACGACAAAACAGAGGAGTTAGGAAATTAAGAATACAAACAAATACTTTCCTAAACTGCACTATGAGACATGGTGCTATGGCTATTCTGAGTGGAATCTGAGTGATCAGCCACAGTATTATTTACACAATTACTAGATCAGCTCTGAGAGGAACGCAAAAGAGAGCTCAGGGTTTCATTCTCTATTCCTAAGGAGGCTAACATAGAAGCTGAAAAGTAGTCTTGTACCAGGGTTTTAGATTTCTACTTAAACTCTGGTTATAGTGTTTTAACAGAGTCTGAAACATTTTATTCGCTTGTTGTAATTCCAAATTCTTCGATTCAAATATATCCTGTGAAGAGTGTAATCTTTTCCTACAAGGACAGGGGTAGACTTTGAAACATCACAACGAGCAACACAACTAAATCTTGGATTTTGTTCTAACTGGCTATTAGCCGTCTGTGTTATAGTAGGTCTTTTCTCTCTTTTGTTAAACTGATTGTTTACTATGAATGTGGTATTTAACAAGGTCCCTTTACTATCTGGGACTGTGATCTTTACTGGACTACAAGACTGGTTAACAGTATTTGAACAGAAAACAGAGGTTATGAAATGCATCTGCTCTTTCTTTGGTTGGGTAGTTTAACATTGTATTTTACAACCACTGTCAGCAGATATGCGAGAATCAGAATTCCTTTCATTTTCGGGCACTGGAAAACTGCCCAGCATAAACTTAAATGATGCACTGGTGTGTTTGTTTCTTAAACCTCTCATTATGACACACCTTCAAGATGTTCAAACAGAAATGTAACAGAAGAATGGTAGATAACTGAATGCAAAGAAACCTCACAGGTGACCCTGGAAATGTGGGTTGGTCATTCTGTCAGGGACTGTCCAGGACTATGTGGGGAACACAGTCAGGGACTTGGGCAAGGACTGGGAACTGGGTAGAAAACGAACACAGAAAGAGGAGTACAGCCCTACCCAGGATCATACAGGGAGTCAGAGGGGAACAAGAGATCCAAGGGGCAAGCCTGTAGAAGTGAACAAGATGGGTAAGACTCAGAAAGGAAGGGAACTCACGAGGCAATTTAGCATTAAGACTAACTATGTCAATTCCTAAATGGTGTCCAAATATCTGGAAGTCAGGATATGGATGCAAGGGAGTGTCTGAAAGCATATTAGAACACTGGAAAGCCCTACAATTCAGCCCCCTGGTGGTGGGCAAGGGAGCACAGGGAGTGAATTGTGACACCCAGTAGTATAGGAACATATTTGGCCCTCTCAAAACAGTCGGGCAACCCAGTAAGCTGTGGTACCTGGGTAATAATTGGTAAAGCAAAACAGTTGGTCCCAACAGGAATTCTTCAAGTTAAGTATAACTTAGTGCCCTATTTCACAAATTACAAAAACACTCAAAGACATGAATATCAAGTTTGTTTATATAAAATACTAATAAATCCCTTTCTGGACACATTAATTCATGTGACACGGAAGCTCCACAGTGAGTGGAAAGTTGGTGTAGATAGGGGTCCTCGTGGATAGATCAGAATAGAATAAGGATTACAAGTGAAATTATGTACGTGTAAAGTTTCAGATTGCCTGTCTGACAATGTTTTTTTCTAATCAGATTTTCCACAAGTCATTAGACATACTTTCTGAATGCCGTGTTTATCTAAATGTGGAGATGTTTTCAATCACGGTAAAAACGGTTACAATGTCGATGTTTCGACCCCGAAGTGAGCTAGGGCCAATGGAACCTTGGAGTGGGGTCTTCTTCAGAACATGAAGGGAGCAATCAGAAAAAGGGCAGGGACACCAATCAATAACTAAAACCTTTGTGGAAGACAGTGATAACGGGTACAGTAAAGTGTGGCGCAGTGGCTCACCTTAAACCCACTGTTGATTTACATGTGGGGTAAATGTAGGAATGGGCTCGGTAGCTCCAATGGTAAAGAGGGACCTCATCAGGGTCCAGGTCAGAGATGTTCTATAATGAATTGTACATCTGGGATTAGAAAATGTGACTCAAAAACAGCTGAGACACTAATAAAAACAATTCAACCAGGGTAATAGTGTGTGTAACTTAGTCATACGTTATCTATGTTACTTGGAATGAGATAATTGTGGGCTGGGTGCTTCAATTCCGAAATTCCGATTTAATCGGCTTTTAGTTATTCTGAAAGATAAAAGCATCCCAGCTAAGGCGGACAACCCCAATGGATGGAGGGTAGGAAAGACTGGCCAAAGGGCATGCGAAAATACCATCAATAAAGATTACAAAAAATTAACTGCACAACATATCTATGGGTCTTTATGTTACATTGTTGATGAGTATGTCCTATTGAGGACCTACTCAGCGTCCTCATATTGAATACTATATCTACGTAAGGAGTCCTAAATGTTAGACCGTGAAAAAAGTCACAGACAAAGACAGAATTCTTCCAGCATTGAGGAGAGACAGTTATCTGGTAAATTCCGAATTCTCATTCAAACCCCGGTTAACAGTATTCAAGAGGTGTATCCATTTACACTCTTGCAAGTTTAGGATATCCATCAGATCACCCCTCTAAGACCCAGAGTAACTTTTCCAGAACAAACCATCTAAGGCTGTTCTCTGGGTGGTGAAATGTTCAACTATTGGTGCACTTTGGACCTTGCATCTAATGCGGCTACAGTGCTGTAGTATGCATGTCTTAACTTTTTGTCGAGATTGACCGATGTATAGTAAGTCACTGGGGCATTAAATGGCGTATATAATGCCCATGCTGTTACAGTTAGTGTGTTCCTTAAGTTGAAAGGTATGATTTTGATGGCTAAAGGTAGTAGTTTCCACATTAAGTTAACATGCTTCGCAGTGACCCCTGACTTCAGGTAGTTTTCACATAGATTGTATAGTCGGTGGGGATGATGTTACTAGAAGAGAACAAACTACATGGTCCCTGATAGTCTTACCCTTCCTGAAGGAATGCATAGGAGGATCCTGTGTGTCTTAAGACATCCGAGATCCAATTCCAATGTTGGTTGATATGTGTCTTATTTCGTTACTGCGTGTGCAGAAGGTGGTGACACAAATCATTCTGTTATTGAGCTTATCAGAATGTGGTTGAGGCTCTAGTAATGTTTTGCGGGGGTTGAACTAAGCTCACTACCGCGCCTTTTTAAGTAGACTTCTGGGATATCCTCTTTCTGCCAGTCTGTTAGGTAAATCTTCTGATTCTCTAAGTGTAAATGTAAATGTGTTTCGATTTATATAGCGCAACACTTTAACCCAGGGGTCTCAAGGCGCTTGCTTAGGGAACCCGTCCTGGTATTCCCCTGTGAGATACCCCGGCCGGGTATCCACAAGGTGAAAGCCAGGCATCCCGCCGCGAGGGGCCGTAGTGGAGATTAAGCAAGCTATTGCCCAGAGTCGCAGAGTGTGACCCCGTGAGTCGAGTAGGCACCGGAGCGAGAATTGTCGACTCCGTGGAATTTTGAGCCCGAGACCCGCCGAGGCGGGGAATCGAACCCTGGTCCACGGCCGATCTCAGCTTCCGGGTCTGCCGCCTCTAACCACTGAGCCACGCTACCTTGTGTGAGCAGTTTCTATGTATTCTCAAAAATCGCCTGTATGGTAAATTGTCACTTAGATTTCTAGGATGGCGACTGGAGTAGCGTAAGAGGGTATTACGTTCACTATCTTTCCTGAACAGTGTGGTGTATAAATGCCCATTCTCAGCTTTGATGGAAATGTCTAAAAAGTCAATACTGATGGAACTATGTTGAACTGTGAATTGAATGTCCTGATATCTACCATTAAGCCAGCCATGAAAAACATGGAGGTCAGTTTCATTCCTGTCCAAATCACGAAGACATCGTCTATGTAGCGCTTCAAAAGAGCTATGTTATTCTGATATAGATTGTCTCCATTGAAAATGTAGGTGGTCTACTAGTTGTCCATGTACAGTATGGCTAGATTTCAGGCAAAGCTTGCCCCTATCGCAACACCCTTAGTCTGTAAAAATAATTCTCCCTGAAAGAGCAAAAAGTTTTTCATCATTGCTATTTCTAGTAAATTGAAGATGAAGTAAGTGGTAACTTGAACTGATCGAGGTCTATTACTGAGAACAGTCCTAATGGCCTGCAGGGACTGTCTTTGTGGGACGCTGGTATGTAAGGAGGCGTGTCCATGGTGACCAATAGTTGTTGTGTAGGATTGAATGCAAGTTCGTCAACCAACCTAATGGCTTCCATGGTGTCTTTCAGGTAAGTCTTAGTGGATACTGCACAAGGTTTGAGAAAGAAGTCCACATATTTACATATGGGTTTCAAAATGGAGCCACACCCAGATACTATTGGGCGTCCAGGTGGGTGAAACATATCTTTGTCTACCTTTGGGAGGGTATAGAATGTGGGTAAGCGGGGTTGTTTCTTATTCAGGAAATCGTCTTCGGATTCCGTGAGGAAACCCCCCCGGAGGCTGACATCCGTCTCAGCCTTAATGAGTCTTCTGATCTCCTTAGTGGGTTCAGGTGTGAGCTTAGAATAACTGCCACCATCAGTGAGTTGACTGTCTATTTTCGCTTTATAATTCTTGGTATCTTGTATGACAATGGCACCGCCTTTGTCCATGGACACTGTCCCTATTCTCCCTCAGTGATTTGAGTGTATCTCTTTCCGCCTTAGAGATGTTGTAGTTGATATACTTTTGTTGAGAAATCACTTGCATGACGTCTCTCAGTACCACATGTTCATATGTGATTATTTTGGGAAGCATAGAGTGTGCTGGAGGTGTGAAAGTTGAGTGGCTGCGTATGCCTGTGTGAGAAGGATTGGAGTATGAGGGAAGTTTGTTGAAGTAATAACGTAGCCTGATTTTTTCAGAATAATTTGTGACATTCCATTTTTATGTTGAAAGAATTGGGTAAAGATTGGCCTACAACACTTCCCCAGGGCTATATGGGATGTTCCACCATCCCATTGCTGCGACCATATGAACACATTGACTTTGGTGAAAAAAGCAGATTTAAGAGAGAAGGGTTGGTTGTCAGGTGATAAAGAAGACGCAGAAGAGAGACCATTTAAAAAATATCTGAGCGTCCCAAGAGAAAGAGGCAGGGCAAACCAAAACTTAACGTCCCTAGCGAGGAGCACCATTTGGGGCGCCAAATTCTGATCGTAAGACCGGTCGCGTCAGCCGTAATTTAATACGAAACTTGGGAGGGTTTAGAAACAGGTTAATCTACGTCGTAAGTGAACTTTCAAGAAAAGGATATTAAAAAGTAGTGTTTGCCGCTGACATCTTTGTTTCTCACCTAATGGTAATAGCTTCAACTTAGATTTTTTTCCCTTCATGGTAATACATTGTTATACCTAAAAAATAAATTACAAACCTTTTGTAGGAAACTCAATTTTTTTTTGCATTTTAAAGTTGGAACTATGTAAGAAAGTTGAATCTCGTGTAACAATGAAGACCCATCATTTTTGGCACCTTTTTCATGGGAGCCAACTACAGATGAAATTAAACAAGCAAATAACGTGCTTCTTTTTACTTTAAAGAGCAGATTGTATCACTCCCTGTCAGAGGTCCACTATCTTGTCTTCCAGTCACCTACATTTCAGTATAAGAACCCCTGCCTCGGATTTTTCAAAGCCTTATGTTTAAGCTGGTAAATCTGATTCCATTACTCACCTTTTAATGGTATGCGGTCGAGGGCAGTGACAACAACAATAGGTGAAAATAGTCTGAGGACCTCCCGTCAGTAAGAACAAAGCTGTGGTAGGTAGCTGAATAGATCGTGCACTCGAGGTATAAAAAAAGTAAGCCACTTTCGAATTGGAAGCCAAATGAAAATAAACGTCCAAGCCATTTCCGAAGTGCCTGCTTAACAGGACCTATTACTTAGCTGAGCCCTCTTTTTAACGCAGTCATTTTTGTAAAGAATAGGCTAAACCTCAAATTATAAAAGCAAAAGGACTTAGCCTCTTATTACTCCAGCGGGATGTTATGTTCCTGAGGTGGCCTGCCTATTTAGTGGCATGCGCAGGTCGCTTGTAAAGCAGGCCTCCTCACTTCAAAGGGCGAGCCGTCTCTGCAGGTTGCAGACCGTGATCGAGGGTCTCCCAGCTCTCAGCCCCAGCACAGATGGATCCCAATAACCGGGGCCAGTCATTGCTTCAAATTGCGCCGTTTATCACCAGCACATGTCATCCATCCTGCCGGTGGCTGCCAAAAGTCAAACTGCAGAATCCCGCGGCTTACCGACGCAGCTGCAAACAGGTGAAGAGGCAGGGAGCAATTTGTGCGGCTCGGTGGCTGTCAGAGGAAAGACAGACCGTCTGTGTTTGGAACAGACTGCAGGCTCTGCCCGCCCCAGACAACTGCAAGCAATCCCCAGGTTAACATATTTTCCTTTCTGTCATTAGGAGATGTTAAAATTGGAAATCACGTGCGCTATAAATCTGCCGCGAAACTGGAACGAAGATGAAAGAGAAGTGGAGGCCACACCGTCAGCAAGGGTTTTGTCCCTGTCCAAATTAATGCGAAAGCTCCCGATATCGATCTCTGTTTTACAAGAAGGTCAGACTAACATATTCTTGTAAAGTTGAAAGAAGGGGGCGGCCACTAAAGCAAGAGGCTAGACTGTACCGAAGCACTGCATCTGGAGGATTGTTCTCTATTAAGTTGTTTGCACACACAAATGGGCATGTTTCAAGTGTTAACTGCAGCAACATCATAGTGATGGATGGAATGCTTCAGTTCATCTCAGCCACTGTCAATCGCTTGTGCCGCAGCCCAATCCATTGTTTTTCACCCACCCTGTCACCTCAGTTTGAACACAACCATATGCAATATACGTAGCCTTGACCCGGCACCTCTTGGGAACAGTCCAGCCGAACTGCTAAGCCGGTCCTCCCTGAACCGGAATACAAGCAACCTAGGACCGGTTTCATCCTCATAAGAGTTTATCAGCCAGGTGTAGCTTGGTTCCAGTGAAACTGTGAGCATGGGACCTACGGCTGGGCATACCTGTCGCGCTTAGGGTGTCAGATGCAGCAGCAACAAGGAGATGGATGGAATGCCACAAATCCATTTGTACCTGTAATGGTCAAGAGTAAATCACCCAAAAAACATAAGATGTAGTCTCCTTGCTGCACATAGATATAAAAAAATTGTTCCGTTCGTCAATGGAAAGCGATGTACATATAGTGCACAGAGGCAATGAGATGACAAATAAAACACTTGCCGAAGGGGATGGCAGACCAGTTCATGCAATACCAATAGCCATTACTGCAGTGACTTGGCCTAATATTTCCGCTCTTGAATTTTTAAAATGACATTAGCTTGGGTTTACCACAATATCTCTCTTTATGAATGGAGAAACTACAAAATGCAGACCGCCCAAGTGCTGTCTAGAAGTGAATTATAGAGAGCACGTCACCCCAGCTATTTATTCTCTTTATTGCTTAAGGTAGCACAGCGCAATTTAAAGGCACTATTCATTATACACTAGACTTTAGTTATTCTTTCTCTTCCTTGGCTTACGTAGTACTGTGTAGCAAGTTCGTAAAACACTATGTATTATACACAGCTTTTCTTCGTCACAGAATTACCATTTGAGTCTTGAAATGTGTGCGCTATTTTTTAAAATTTCAAAAATAAGGAAGAGGTGTGCTCGAGCCAAATTCTTTTCAGTGTTAGGCCCAGCCTTTGCAGCTCTTTACATTTACCGATCCATGGTACTTAGGCTAAAAGAGGCTTCAGTTAGCAAGTGAAGAAACGGCTCATTTTGAGGGATTCCTGTCATAGCACTTAAATATTTCTTCAGATTCTAGTAATGTCTCCCTGAGGCAGTGTGGTCATAGAAACAGAGAAGGACAATGACTGAAGGGGACTCGCTCCTGCAAAATAGAGATACCTGCGGCGCCAGTGGTCTACTGCATGATATGCAACTACAGTAGCACTACTAGCTTTCATTAAATAGATAGTCTACACGCTTTGGATGACAACATTGTAAACAACTTGAGGGAAGTTCTCTGTCTTAAATCCAGGTAACTCTTAACACGCTCCAGGAGGTGGTGGCAGAAAGAATTCAGAAAGCATGATTTTTGAAATGTGCAGTTTATTTTTCAAGTATATTATCATACTTTAAAGAGATTACAAAAATGCTACGAAAAGATTCTTATGTGAAGTTGTGCGCACTTTTCCCTGACATAGTAAGTGCCCCTGAGCCTGGAAAGTGATCTCAAAGTATTTAAACACAATAATTCAGCAAGTGTTTTAAAACTTTGAACATAGCCTTATATACCTATATAACTTGCCCTTTCATCTCGTTACTATTGTATGTTTATTGTTTTACTCTGATATTGTTACTCTTTTGGCTCCTCAGCAGAATTTTCGTTTCAGTAGCTAATTGTCACTTACATGCACTGCACGTGTTCGTCTGTGTGTATTAATTATTGAATCGTAATTACCAAATGCTTAGAGTTCAGTGACCTTCAAAAATATAAGTGCTGATTAATAACGTTATTTTTTGATCCTCCATTAAAAGTCAAAGGGTAAACGAGGTTACAGTAGCTCAACGTTGGAACGAGGTCTCTGAACCTCTGTAGATAAGAAACTTTAGCTCACAATTTAAGCATTAGTTTACAGGTCGAGCCTGGTCAGCGCATGTGCTGCTCTGCGAGGCATGCTTTATTGAGGTAAGGACTTGAAGCTCTGCCCACTCTCCCCCCACATTTTTCATTGGCTTGTGTCATTGTCCACTGTAAGCTGTGGCTGCTCATTGGTCAATAGGCTTAATAGTCCCTCCTTAGATTGTGAGCTAAAGTTTCTTATCTACAGAGGTTCACCGACGTCAACTCCTTTCTTTCCATGACCTTGTAAGTTCTCAATTTTTCTTGACATCGGCTGATGGTTTTCTCTACATTTGGCTCAATAATCAGTGTGCAAGGAAACATATCCCTTTCAAAAACTACAGGGTTCAAGCCTTGCCAGGAATATCACAAGCAAATGTCTGTGAAATTACTCCAAGAGGATACCTCTCGTGTTTGGTTTCGGGCACGACTCCAAGTCGTGTGAAGAATGTGCTCTCATGATACCAAACACGAAATGGTAATGTAAAGCGAAGCTGCATGTTGCTGAACACAGTAACAAATTGTGTAAGTCCCGTTCTAAGTTGAGGAGTTAGTCAAAGCGAAAGCAAAAACATGCTAAGCAGGATGTATCCCAGTCCTGCCACTCTCTCCCACAGAAGTCACAAGGACATCAGGATGCCTCTCATTCTTGCTCCCAGTCTGCAGTTGATCTCCATGCACCCCAAGTTTTACTGGGCATCGGCAACATCGTAACAGATTGAGGCCTTTAAACATGTCATGTTTCATATTTTCTGTATTCTTCCAGCTCCCACTGGCGTGCTTTTTGACTGCAAGGATTCACCGAGACCTCTTGTCGGGTTACCACCGATGGATCTGTTCTTGGTGCTGCTTGTGCCTCCTAACCCCATCTTGGGTTCCGCACTGGCTTTGGTGCTGACTTCCTCTGTCCCATCTACACCGATCCGACTCCGCCAGCACAGGAGGACTACATTCCAATAGTTGTTCTGATTCCACCTTAAACTCATCTAGACGGAGGTCGCGTCACAAATCTGCTCTGAAGCACCCGCTCCCTGTACAATCTAATTTGGATAGAACAATGCCTTTACCACAGAGCTGCTCTCCATCGCTTCAAGCATTTCAGTTCTGACTCTGAGCGGCTTCCACCAGCCCTCGGAGATGACAGTGGAACTGATCAGGATGATTTTGCCCCAGGTGGATTTACAGGAAGCTAGTGGGTTGGGCACTTGCCTGAATACATGGTTGGCTCCCTGCCGGGCCATCGACAGAGCAGAGTTTTTCATTTGCTGTGGTGTTGCAGTGCGCAGAGGCGTTATTGTATGTACAACTTCTATCAATGGAAGTCTATGTAAACATGACTGGAGTACTAAAGCCTGGCCTGGCTTTCTCTGAACCTCTACTACCTTTCAGTGAGGCCCCGATCAATACATTACGGAGCACTTGAGCTAAGCTTTGTTCTTGCCTACTGGTGAACAGGCAGGTAGCCTGACGTCACAGACCAGCACCAGGCGACTCAGATTTCTCAATACGACATCCCACGCCAGAACGTCTTGTGGCCCAAGTTTCCACAAGCAGGGTAAACCCCAGTTCTTTCGCTGTGACTCTCCCCCGACCCCCAGATAGGAAGTCAAAGAGAATTGAGGCATTCAGGAAACAAATGTCTTCATCGACCAACCTAGCATTGCGGTTTGTCATGGTCCGCTGTTTATTAGGAGGATATTCTTGCACTCTTTGGCACATGGTAAGAAAGCTCTTGTCAGCTGTGCCTGAAGAATTTCAGGCCTCCATGGACAAACATCCTGGATGGTCAGGATGTGGCAACATAAGTCATATGATATGGACTGGACACTGCTAACCGCTTGGGCAGAGCAGTCAGAACTAACGTGGTGCTTTGGTATCATGTATAGATGAGATGCACAGGCTTCTCTGGAGACATGCAGGCATCACTCCTGGATATGCCTTTCGATGAGTCTCGCCTTTTTGGCGAGAAGGATTATTCTGCCCTGGAGTGCTTTAAAGAATGCAGTGCCACAATGTGTTTCTACTTCAGCTAAGCAATCCTCAGCAGTTTTATTCTTTTCAGGGCTACTCCAGAGGGTTGGCATTATAGCAGTGCAAAAGCCCACCTACCCTACAACAGGTTCAACCTCCTTTCGGGGTTATGTTATGTTATGTTAGGTGTTACTTATAAAGCGCACTGACACCGGAGCTTCCTGGCGCTGGTAGACAGAACAGAGTGAGGAGGAGGTAGAGGTAACAGAATCTACGTGGGGGTAGGGAAAAGATAAGTTTTTAGCATTTTCCTAAAGTTGAGAAAAGAGGAGCAGGATTTGATAGAGAGAGGGAGGGTGTTCCAGAGTCCAGGGGCCAACTGGGAGAACCGGCGTCCGCCGAATCTCTTAGTTCTGCTCCTGGGGATGATCAACAAGTCAAGGTGGGCGGATCGAAGATGACGTGTAGGACAGTAAGGGTGGATGGAAGATTTCAGGAAAGCAGGGGAAGGGCAATGAAGTGCCTTGAAGGTAAGACAAGCTACCTTGAAGGCAGCCCTTCGCTCAACCGGGAGCCAGTGCAAATTCATAAGCAAAGGTTTAGCTGATTGCCATCTGGGTGTTCCATGGATCAGGCGGGCAGCCTGGTTCTGGACGATTTGGAGGCGTTGAGTCAGGTATTGTGGTAGACCGTGATAGATGGCGTTGGAAAAATCCAGACGGGAGAGTACCAGCGAAATAACAGTTTGGGTGAGTGCTGCCGGGGGAAGAAAGTGGTGGATTTTGCGGATCCTCCGAAGTTGAAACATACAGGAGGAAACCACCGCTCCCACCTGAGCCCTGAGAGAAAGCTCGGTGTCAATGATGACACCTAGACTTTTTACTGTTTTTGCAGGGACGGGGGGGGGAGCCAAACTCTGGAGGCCAGAACTGTGGACCCCAGTAGGTAGAACTGAGTCCAGGAAGTAGGAGCTCAGTTTTACCAGGGTTCAACTTCAATTGGTTCTGGTTCATCCATAGTTGGATATGAGTCATGGCTCCATGAAAAGTTTTGATGGCATTTGGTGAGTTGAGGGGGAAGATGATCTGGAGATCGTCAGCGTAGTTATAAGTGACGATGTCCCATTTCAGAAGTGATTGAATGAGTGGTCGGAGGTAAAGATTAAAGAGGAGCGGGGAAAGGGAAGAGCCTTGGGGAACACCACAGGATGTGAGAGTTTTTTTAGCAGTGTAGGGGCCAAGGCGGACCGCCTGTGTTCTCCCCGTAAGGAAGGACCTGACCCACTCAAAAGCAACGCCCTGGATGCCCGCCTGCCCGACACGGTGGAGAAGGATGTCATGATCCACCGTGTCGAACGCGGCCGACAAATCCAGTAAGACGAGGGCTTGGGGTTTTCCCGCGTCAGCGTTGCCTCTGAGTGTGTCAAGGACTGCCAGGATAACGGCTTCTGTAGAATGGGCGGGTCTGAAGCCGGCCTGGGTTGGTACAAGGTAGCCAGAGGATTCTATAAACCTGGACAGGCAGCGAGTGACGTGAGCCTCCATAAGTTTAGAAAAATAAGGGAGAAGGGAAATGGGGCGGTAGTTCGATGGCTCCAACATGTCGGCGCCAGTTTTTTTTAGTAAGGGTACCAGAATGGCTTCCTTGAAGGAAGTGGGGCAGATGCCGCTACTGAGGGAGCTATTAAGTAGATGTAGGATACTGTCAGGTAAATTGAGACATATGCTCCGCAAAACGGACGGTGGGCAGCAGTCATTTGGGGAGCCGGATTTTACACGAGTGGCTAGTTCCGCCAGAGAAGAAGAGTCTAGAGCCGGGAAAGAAGTGAAGGACAGGGGGTTATTAAGGGATGTATCCGGTAGTGACAGTTGGGGGAGTGAGGGAATGGATTTTTTAATTGTGGAAATTTTTTCTAAGAAGAACGAGTTCAGGGTGTCACAGGCCTCCTGAGTAGGGGTCTGGGCTGGTAGGGTCCTGTCGTCTGTGGTTAACTCGTTCAAAACTCTGAACACCTCCTTAGATTTGTTAGCTGCCAGAGAGATCCTACTGGCGAAGTGTTCGGTTTTTGCTGAACGGATAGCTGTCTTAAATTCTTTGCGGGCAGTCAGGTAAGATTGTTTGGCTAGGTCAGAATAATCATGTCTCCAGATGCGTTCCAACTGGCGAGTTTTGAGTTTTCGGGCTTTGAGGTCGTCGGAAAACCACCTGTGAGAGTTCCTGTGTCTGGTACAGGGGAATTTGACCAAGGGGGCAAACAGATCGCTGGCCGACTCAAGCCAGGTGGCCACGTTATGTTCTAGCCTATCCGTATCAATAGGGTCAGAGATCGCCGGGCAGGAGTCAGCCAGGGCAGTAAGAAATCCCTGGGAGTCATATGAGCTCCATTTGCGGGCAAGGCCGCCGGCCATCAAGGGAGCAGGGGCCTGAACAGCGGCCGTGATGATGGTGTCTACCAAGTGATGGTCAGACCAGGCACACGGACGTATGACTGGTGGGGACAACTCCAGGTTGCAGGTCCAGATCTGGTCCAAAACATGTCCCTTGGTGTGAGTGGGTTCGGAGACATGTTGGACAAGGTTCAGACTTTTAAGCGTCTCAAAAAGCTCAGTAGCATGAGGGCCGGCGTGACTGTCGCCAAACCAGTAATTCAGATCGCCAAAAATGGCGAGGTGGGAGTGCGATATAAGAAGGGAAGACAGTTGTTCACTAAGAATGGTGGGAAAAGATGGCATGGGGTGTGGGGGCCGATAAAGTAAAAGGAAAGTGAGGGGGCCAACGTCCGTTTGCACGCTGATAATTAAGTTCTCCACCTCAGGTAAAGGAAGGGAGTAGGGGGATAAGGATATCAGACGCTTGGAGATGATGGCCGCTACTCCACCCCCAGGCCGGTCGCCAGGGCGGTCGGCGCGAAGGATGTAGTAATCGGGGGGGAGGGCTGCCAGAATATCCGGCATGGACTCTGAGGTAAGCCATGTTTCTGTCAGTAAAAGCATGTCGGGGTTCGAGCTGGTTAGCAGGATAAAAATATCCTCAGAGTGCTTCACCAGTGAGCGGGTGTTAAGATAAGATACCCTGAGGGATGTAGTGTTCACTGGTGGCAATGCTAAGGGTATACGGCCCTTGGGGAGGAGTTGGTTAGGGCGCGAGAGGCCTGCTGACGTAATGCGGTGCAAAGTCGTAGGGGATGGTAGAGTGACGGTGTGCTGAAAGTCCCTGAGTGTTTGGGGGGAATATGTAATAGGCTGGGCGGCATGGCATGCCCTCAGGCCCGTCCTGGCGCGGACGGGCGCAGACGGGCTTGCCTTTGGCGCGCCCGCTGCGCCCGTCCGCTGCGCGGCCGTGGAAGGCACATGGTTTATGTAGGTGGAGAACAGGAAGGGGCGTGGCCCGTGATGAAGGGGGCGTGGCCTCACCAGGCTTCCCCGGAATGACGTGGCAAGAAGTGGCGGCCCGCGACAGCGTTCAGATCAGCTGTGCGGGGAAGGGGTAATAGCGAGAATGTTGCCAAAAGTAAGTTTCTTTAAAAGTGCGCAAGTACACGAGATAGTACACAGATTATACACAATAAAATCAAGTTTTCGAAGGGTTGCTGTAGCGGCCAGGCCCTGCGCCCAACCCTCCCCCCCCCCTCCGCCCCCCACACCCCTGCAACCAACCCCATGATGCGTGTTGCCTCTGGCATGTGCGGTAGGAGTTTGGTTGCAGGGCCACGCCTGAATGTTATTGCTGGGATTAGCAGCAATAGCCTAACTCACTATAATATTTTACCGATTTATCAAGTAAGTTAATGATGCATTGAAAAGATGATCATAGTAAAGTCGTACTGTATTCAAAAAAGACTTTATCTGTTAAGTTACAGACCAACATCACTCAAAACTTCTTAATTGGCAGCTTTGGCGTAATAAAGCTTTATAACTAAACAATTTGAAAACAATTTGGAAAAGGATTTAAGCTCTCCTTATGAAATTTTATGTGGTGTTTCCTACAACCAGTTCATTTCATCAGCAGTTTTACATTTCTTTAAACCTTATATAAAAAGCACCTGTCTGAAATGAGTAATGGAGTTTTGTATTCACTACAGTTAGGAACAGCGTATGTAACCTATTCCGTTTTCCTCCCTTGACGAATATATTTAGGCTTATACTGCACACTACATTACCAATGTGTATAAAGACGCTCTGATCCGCAAATTGGACTTCTGACAGCAACCTGCATGAGTGTTTTATTCTAAAGACAGTATTCATTTGATTCACCAAGTCAAATTAAAACCATACCTTCTTAGATGAGCTCACCATACAAATAAGCAAGGGAAAACGCACACGCCCACAAGCACACTCAGAATCAGAATAAGCTTTATTGTGATTCTGGACGTAGAAGAATGAAGAGAGGCATGTTTTAGTGTTCTCAAACAAAAACACATAACTTCCCAGTCCATCACCAGTCTGGATTTATGTGAAGTGTGGTGAAAAAAAGCTACCGGGCTAGAACACAGGTAGGACAGCATTCAAAGAGGGAACAGAAATTAAAGTAAGCATGGGAAAATCAGAATTCATGCCCATCAGAAGACAACCGGAAGGTTATCTAAGTGTGTTAGAGCCTCTGCAAGGAAGACCCGTCAGCAGAAATTTGATGTAGATAAGTTGATTCATGGGTTTCGATAACACTTTCCTAGAGGATGCAAAGTCACTTGAAGAAGTTTCTGAATTTTCTTTTCTAAAAGGTCTTCAATATCGAGTGACTCACAGTAAGGAAAATCGCGGCTTGTAGCTTTGTGACACGAGCTAAAGCCACAATCATTTATTTGGCTAAAAGTGTTGGTGATATTTTTAAGCTAAATGGTGCATCTTTGAATATGTATTGAGAGGAACTGGCAGGCTGTATGCCTGACAAGATTGTAAAAAAGTAGTCATCACGGACACGGGGAAGAGGCACATAACTATTGGTATTTTCATAATACTAGAAATGGTTGAGCTAGACTTATCTTTCTGTTGGTCCCTTGTACATGCTTAAATTAAGACCTCGAATCATTAAGTCCTTTTTATTCTCACACAGTAGCAGGCTGCGGTGACCAAGCTAACAGAGATATTGATAATACTTGATGTCTTGGCCCAGCCTATGGCCATTCATTCTTTGAATTAACATGGTCTTTGGAATTAATTCAACATTATGAATGCATCAATATCGAGGAGGAGCTTCGCGCGCAACCAAGATGGCTGCGTGAGCACAGGGCTCCCGAGACCCTCGCTGCCTCCCGCATTTATCCTGTAATATATCCTGTCCTTAATTGATGACTTCGTGTAGATGAACCACGGGTGAGGCGAAATCTGTGATCGGATTTTGAATCAGACACTGGGAACCGAAGTCGAGGCCTGCTCTGAGATGACGCCCGGGGCTCGAGTTGGCATGGTGCCCGAGCTGTAATTGATCAACATCGGCTCTTTAGGGAGACGGACTGGCGGCTCGAATAACTTTCACTTTCGTTTCTGGTGATCGTGTCGGGTAACTGTCCCCCCGGGCTGGAGACTATTACTTTACGTGGCACACCAGAGTGCTTTCTTGACTGCAGTGTCGGTAATAAGCCTGGCCTGTTCCCTCTGACCGCCACTGCTCCTTGTCTCTAGGATCCGGGGTCACCATCTTTTGCCACTGCACATCCGCCTCAAGTGCCTTGCAATGGCAAGCAAGTTTGAGGGAGAAAAGCCAAAAACTAAATCCACGCGGCGAGGTGGCTATACCCAGTCCAATAATATAGATCTCCCAACGGACCGAGTAGGTCGCTGGAGGACACGAGAGGCACTCCCTCCTCGTCAACGGAGTTAACCCTGCAGGACATTATGGCCGCCATTGACGGAACTAAATCCTCCCTTGGACAACAGATGGAGACCCTCGCTCTCAAATTGGACACGGTGGCTATAGACGTCAACCTGATCCGAACTGATTTGTCCAAGACAAACGAGAAAGTTAAGTCTTTGGACATCAAGACAGCTAGTTTGACGGAGGATGTCACCGACCTGCAGACAGAGGTACGCAATCTGCGGACCTCCAACGATCTCTTTGCTCGTCGTCTGGAGGAGTTCGAGGGGAGAGCTAGACGGAATAACGTCCGCATTATAGGGGTCCCGGAAAAGGCGGAGCATCCTGCAGCTGATCTCTTTGTGGAAAATCTCATAGTCACCCACCTCGCACCTAAAGGACTGAGTAAGTTTTTCACAGTCGAGCAGGCCCACAGAGTCCCAGGTGGCAAACCTAAGTCGGGGGCCCCACCGCGGCCTATTATTGCTAGAATGTTCAACTTCAGAGATCGGGACGCTATTCTGCAGGCTTCGCGGATGGGTGGGCCTATGAAGTTTGAAAATACTACTGTGAGTTTCTACCCGGACTTCACGCAAGCGGTCCAGAAACAGAGACTAGGTTTCATGGGTGTCAAAAGGAGACTGAGAGACATGGGCCTAAAATATGCGATGCTATTTCCGGTCAAATTGAGAATTGAATTTGAGGAGCGTACATACTTTTTTGACCGACCCGAGGTGGTGGATGACTGGCTAGACACTTTGCCCAATCAACGTGGCCAAGAGGGACAATCTGGCAGAGCGGAAGGCGGATTGGATGAGCAGGAGTAGGCGCTTGGCCTTCGATTTCTGGATCCTCACGTTGTGCCTCGGACAGTGGTTCGCTAATCTAGTTGTATGATCTGACGTGACAATTAGGGGGTGACGGGGCTATTGGTGGGTCTTCTCCTCCTCGGTTTTACTTTTTGTAGTTTAGTTTGATGCTAGGGCGACAGGCACACTGCAAGTTGGGGTGGCTTTTTAGTCTCACGCAGGGGTGTAGGGTGGGGGGGTCTGTAACGGGTTGTGGTTTGGGGGTAGGGGGGTTCTTGTTTGGGTGTTTGGGTTCTTTGCAAGGCAACGTATTGTTTCATCATCTGATTGAAGTGCTGAGTTCTGGAGAGGGATGGATCTGTTTACATTTCCGAGATGGGGGGTAGGGGATTGAAATTGATTAGTTGGAATGTGAATGGGCTGGGGGATAGGATAAAACGTGGGGTGGTGTTGCAATTGTTGAAACGTTTTTCCCCTGATGTGATACTCCTCCAAGAAACACACTTGATAGGCAGCACTTGTCATGCTATGAATAGGAGGGTATATTGCTTGGTCGCCCATGCTGGGTTTACCTCTGGATCTAGGGGGGTGGGTATTCTTATAAAGAATTCCCTCCCACTAGAGATTGACGCAACGGTTCTGGACAAGAGAGGGCGCTATATCGCTCTTACTGGGAGGTGGGAGGGTCGCACCCTTTCCCTGGTTTCGGTGTATGTTCCCCCGGGCTTGCAGTCAACTACCTTTGCGGACCTTGGGCGAGTCATCCTTTCTCTTCCCGAAGGGACACTGTTAATGGGTGGCGACTTCAATTCAGTGGTGTCCGGTAGAGAGTATCGACATCCTCCTCAGGACCTCACGAGTGCCCAGTCCTGGCTCCGCGGTTTCATAGATACGCTGGGCTTGGTAGACTGCTGGCGGCTGTTACATCCCGCCCAGCACCAATATACTTTCCATTCGGGC
Source organism: Lissotriton vulgaris (assembly GCF_964263255.1). NCBI lineage: Eukaryota > Metazoa > Chordata > Amphibia > Caudata > Salamandridae > Lissotriton > Lissotriton vulgaris. The sequence goes on from NC_141691.1 coordinate 1,746,409,086, forward strand.
GCTCATGGTAGCCTTTCTAGGATCAATTATGTATTGGTGCCCGCTGCACAGGCCCTCTCTGTCACCGAGGTCGCGCATCTGGCGCGGGGTATATCCGACCACTCTCCTGTGTTACTTCAAATGGATTTACAAGCTGGGGCTGTGGGGCAGGTGGCCTTGATCAACACCTGGTATCTTCCGAACCCTAAAACTCGTGCTGCCCTGGTTAAGTCTCTTGACCAGTATTTCATGGAAAATGAGGGGTCTGTATCGTCCGCTGTTTCACTGTGGGAGGCTTTCAAAACTGTCATTAGAGGCCAGGCGTCGTCTTTGATCACTGGTGCGAAAAGACGCAGAAATGAAGAAGTCATAAAGATTGAAACTTAGATTGTGGATCTGGAGCGGGACCTGGAGCGGGGGGTTACCCGTGCGAAGCTGCATGTTCTGCGTCTCAAGCAACTGGATTACAAGGCTTTGGTCACGGATGCAGCTAAGGTTATGAGTCGGGAGCAGCAGGGTCGTTTGTATGATATTGGAGATAAGGCCGGTAAATTGATAGCATGGCTGGATAAGAAAGATGGGGCGAGTCGTGTGGTGCCGGTGATCGAGAAAGCGAATGGCGAGCGGGTTACCGACCCCGAGGAGATCGCTCAATTTTTTGCGGAGCACTTTCAGGCAGTCTACTCGCCTGTGTCGGAGCAGCCGGAGGAGGACTCGCATTTGTTATTACGTGATATCGCGTTGTCGCGCCTGTCGGACGCAGATAGGGAACTTATGGAGACAGCGATAACTGCGATCGGGGAAGGCTATGGGGCCTAACGGTCTCCACATTGAACTTTATAAACTGCGCCCTGACATATTGGCTCCTTACTTACGGGATATGTTTGTGGAATCGCGCGGGAGACGCTCCCTTCCCAGTGATCAGCGTTTAGCTACCATAGTGGTGATTCACAAGGAAGGGTAGCCAAGGGATCGGTGTGCTTCTTATAGGCCAATATCGCTTTTAAACACTGAGCCTAAGATTCTTGCGAAATTGTTGGCTAATCGATTAATAACTGTGATTAGCCAGTTGATTCATCCAGATCAATCTTGCTTTATCCCGCACAGAAACACAGCTCTGATTCTTAGGCGGTTACATGGTGTTCTCGCGAGGGCTGCGATGTTGCGTGAGCTGGCCATCTTGGCTTCCTTGGATGCCACAATGGTGTTAGATACCGTGGAATGGCCGTATTTGTGGGCCGCCTTGGCTAAGTTTGGATTTGGTCCAGGTTTTATCGGCTGGGTGCGGCTCCTCTATGAGGACCCCCTGGCGCAGATTGTTGTTAATGGGCGGGTTTCCAAGCCGTTTGGTCTGGGGAGAGGTACGCGACAGGGTTGTCCCTTGTCGCTGCTTCTGTTTGCCCTGGCCCTCGAGCCCCTCGCTGCATGGATTAGGTGGGAGCCCTCGATGAGAGGTATTCAGTGGTCTTCTGATTTTGAAGATCGTATCTCGCTCTATGCAGATGATATCCTGCTGTACTTAACGTTGCCCCGGAAATCACCAATAGTGTTGTTTGATGTATTAACCTCCTTTGGTAGGAACTCAGGCCTTGTCATAAATTGGACAAAGTCTTATCTATATGTACTTTGTGGTGAGGTCCCCCTTCTTCCGCGTGATTGTCCCATCCAGGTGACGCAGTCGGGGTTTAGGTACCTCGGTATTTATATCTCACTGGACCCTGTGGCTCGTTATGAGCAGAATCTGATCCCGCCGTTGAATAGGTTGAAATTGGACGTGGCGGGCTGGCGTAAGCTCCCGCTTTCGCCGCTCGGCCGTGCAGCTCTTTTCAAGATGATGTCTTTGCCGCGTTTCCTCTATGCTCTCCAAAACACTCTAGACATAGTTCCGGCTAGTTATTTTCGTACAGTGGAGGGTCTCCAGAGGAAGTTAATCTGGGATGGTAGATCCCGTATCGCGCTCGCTAAGCTAACACTCCCGTGATACGATGGGGGTTTCGCTCTCCCTGAGATCAAGCGGTATTATTGGGCGTCCCAATTGAGCGCCATTAATCATGGCATGTTTGGACCCAAATTGAACCCCGCGTTTGCTATGGACAGGTGGTTGTTGCCAGGGGGTGATTATTATAGAGCACTGTATTTGAGATCGACGGATAGGGATCTGTTGGGACCTACGAGGACCGCGGTGCGTATGTGGTACAACGCGAATAATGCGATGGGGTGGAAAGATCGCATGACTCTGGCGACCCCGCTTTTCGCATCTGAGAGGCTGGGTAACCTGTGGAAGACCAAGGGGTTTGAGAAGTGGGACCTGATTGGTATCAGCAAGGTGGGGGACCTCTGTGTCAAGGGAAACATCAAATCATTTGAGGAGCTGAAGACAGAATTTCAATTAAGTGACAGGGAATACTTTCGAAATGTTCAGGTCCGTCATGCCTTGAAGTCTGTTTACTCAGAGGGTGAGAAGATCCCGGAGTCGTCTCCGCTTGAGGACAGGGTGCTGGATGGTCATGTGCCTGATAGTACAATCTCCTTGATCTACAAGAAACTAATTAACGATAGGGCTGACCTACTGATACAACTCCGGGACCTATGGACCCGGGACGGCCTAGAGTTAGACGACGAGGACTGGTAGTCGGCGATCCCCTCTCCCAAGGAGGTCACGATTCCGGCTCGTCTCCGGTTAGTGCAGCTCAAGATACTCCACAGGATCTATGCAACTGGCCCCCGTCTGGTTAGAATGGGATTCTTGGAGGAGGTGTTGTGCAGGCGGGGATGCGGGCTGGTTGGGACGTTTCTCCACATTATCTGGGAATGCCATGAGGTGACTGTCTTCTGGAATGAGGTACATAAAACGATGGAGGAAGTCACAGGTGTTGCTCTTTTGCCCGAGGCCAGGCGCTGTTTGTTAACTGTTTGGGAGCCGACAGATTACAATACGGCACAGACCCAGAGGGCAACCCTTGGGAATATAATCGCTAAAAGGGATATAGCACAGTTGTGGGGGTCCCAGAGGCCACCGACAGATGAAGCATAGAGGGAAAGTATGGAATGGGCGATGTTTAAGGAGAAAACAGTATACGTTGCTCGGGGGCGACCCCGGAAGTGGAGCAAGATATGGGGTCCTTGGAACAGTTATCGTGGTGACATTTGCACTCCTCCTAATGTGACCAATACTGATGCTCCGCTTTCCCCCTAACCTCACGTTCCTACCGCTTTATTATCTTAACATCGTATTGTCTCTTTACTCCCCTCCTTCCCTCTCCCATTGTCGATTGAATATGATTCTGTACTGCCTTTTCCTCCCTCGTATGAACCGGTATTTTGTACATTGTATTTTATTGCCTTGTTTGTTTATAATTTTTCAATAAAAAGACACAAAAAAAATGCATCAATATCATGATTTCTACAGTGACAAGACCCATGGGTATACTAAATACTAAGCCCTGAAGAAGTTTAGGTGAAAGAGCCTTACAAAACATGTGTTGGCTAGAAGATCTTGATTAATTTTAGAAAATTGAAGAACAGCTGATGAATACTTCATGCTAGACAATGCTTGTACCTTAAGAGTACTCACAAGGATTGAATAATTTCACAAGGCACTATTTTTTAGATTATTCCTGTAACTGAAAGGATTTGGGGTGACTACCCCTCCCACTAATTGAGGACACTTGGGACAGACGTAATAACTTTGGGGCTTAGTAGTGCAGACAATTACTCTGGCCACGTTTAACTTGATTTTGTTATCCTCTGAAATTTCTATCAAACAGAAGTAGAACAGAGCACATAACTTGAGCATTTAAGCTGTTGCAGCACACAATAACACAGTGTTATCCTTTGGGGTGAGGCAAATATAATATTTTTGGATAATTTGGAGGATTGCTCTTTGTAGGTAAGTGGGGTATTATGTAGTGAGGCTGGTTAGACTTCACTATGTAATACCTTCATGTTACCCTCAAATAGGTCCTTTGGATTCACACTAATAAGTCCCTAGCTCAGTACTAGTAGTGTGGCACAGAGCAGTCAGGCTTTTCTAGAGGAAACATTTTTAAGCATTACAGAGTACCAACATGGACGATAAGTAATTGACATGACTTGAAATAAGTAATTGACATGACTTGAAAGAACCCCAACACCAATTTATATAAAAAGAACAGATTTTGATATAATTTTAGACCCCAAAAAGAAGGCAATAGGATGAGTATAACTGGAATTATGAATATTTAAAGGAAAAATAAATCAGTGCATTTAATTCTTGCAAAACAATAACGTTGCGAACAATGGGAAAAAAACAATAGTGACACTCAATCACTTGAAGCTCGAGTTCAGTAGAAACCTGTGGGGAGTAAGGTGATGCAGGTCCCAGGACCAAGCTCCAACAGTTAATTGAATTTTTCCTGGCTCTTACGGCCTGGGTGCAGAATTTTCCTGGCTGATCCTGGTGCTGAACGCAGGAGCCACGGGTGCTGGTTTTGCTGCTTGGACGGTGCTGGTGAGGTAAGGGATGCAAAATCTCAACAAGAGGTGCACTGAGGCAGTGGGTTGAAGATGCTGGGTGATTCCACCGAAGCACAGCGTCTAACAAAGTTAGCTGTACCCCGACTGGCCACCAACAAGCATTGGTAGCTGCAAATACAGTTTTCAGTTACTTTGTTGCCCTGGAGTCTTGGGGAAAACAGTAGCCACCTGAAACTTGCTGCAGGCAAGGACCACGTTTCTCAAAATGCACTAGATCATTTACTGTTGGGAGATCCCTCGGTGGTACAGATGGCAATTGGTTCTGGGTGTGTGTTTTACCTGCCTGCTGCAGGGGACTAGTACCTCTAGTGCAAGGGAGTTCTGGAGTTGCCTTTGGCTTGCAGAGTAGTGCCTCTTTCCTTTGGAACCGGTCTCTGGTCTGGGATGAGTCGCAGTCATGCAGCTGCAGCGTGGTTGCCAGAGGATTGTGCAGGTCCTGGAGTGGCAGAGTTGAGTCTCTTCTTTGTCCTTGGTTGCAATTTAAACACATCTGATATTCTGGTGCCAAGGGTGCCCCTTAAATCCTAGATTTAGGGGTATTAAAGGTGTTGGTGCAAGTAGCCAATGGGCTACTAGCCCAGCTGCTAATTAACCCCTGAAGTGACCACATCTGGGGGTGTGAGGTACATTTTCTAGCCAGAACCCTCTTTTCTGCCACATTTAAAAATGGCAGAACTAATTTTCCCGCCTGACCGGGGGCAAATGTGCCTGAGAGCAGGGTTTTGGCAGTTTCATCCTTTGGGAGGCAGCATGGTTGTATATCAGAGGCAGTGAGAACTTTGATACTCACTGGCTTGATGTGCCACTTCACTAGCCATCCTGTCGGGGAAAGAGGTGACACCTCTTGTGCAGGCAGGCCTTGTTTCTCACTCCTGGGAGTGTTCAGGCGCTTTACACTTAGGTCAAGCATGACCAGTGCAGCTGTTTTACCTTCATCAGCCGCTTAGTGGAGAGATTCTGATGCAAATAAGAGGGCAAATTCAGTACTAAAGAGTGGCCTGAAACCATTTTGCGTATCGTGAAGAAGAGCTTTTTCTTCCACAATATTTATCAGCTGTTAAATAACTAATTTTTCCGCAATCTTCGCAAAAAAGGCAGCAGAGATATTGGTCTTAAATTCTCAGGTACAGAGGGATCTAAGGTTGGTTTCTTTCGGAGTGGAACCACCATAGCGTGCTTCCATTCCTGAGGGACCTGCCTGGATTGAAAAGATAGAATGAGCACATCAGTGAGTCAAGGTACAATGGCTTTTTGGCCTCGCTCGAGTATAGCCAGAGATGCTGGGCCTAAAGGTGATCCGGAAGTTATTTTAGACAATAGGCTGTGGGTCTCAACCTCTAATATAGTTTTCAAAACTGGAAATACCTAACACTCTAAGGGAAAGAAAAGTATATATTATCTATCTTATCAAGAAAGGAAAATGCAATCTGATCGCAAAGAGAAGTGGTGGAAGGGATTGACGCCGCGGTCCGTTCCAGGGACGTCAAAAATTTAATTATCTGAAAGAGCTCCTTTGGTTTGAGGCATTTTTTGATTGCTCATTTTTTTGAGCGTAGAACAGTGCACATGCCAGCCTTAGGGCCTTATGATAGTCTCCCACAGAGGCCAGATACATCATTTTATGGTGTTCGTAGTCTGTGCGCCATATACGTTCCAACCGCTTACATGGTTTCTTTTTACCAGCAATGCCTCTGTATACCATGCATCCGATGGCTTGGAGCGCATGCTGCATGTTGGTGATGATTTTCCTGGGAGCCAAATCATCTAAATCATGATTAATCCACCTCGTTAGTTGCCTGTTTGCAATCTGAGGACAAGAGCTGAGTACTGGTGTTTGCAGTTTCAGAGCTGCAGTGAAAGTTTTAAATGTGATACAGGACCATTTACTGGCACTTCTTTTATGAAATTGTGCAACTGGCGGGGGAGGTTCATAGATATCAAAAGGGACCACGTAATGGTCCGACCAAGCCAACGGAATAGAGTTTGTAAAAATAGGGTCCAGAATATGACCATGCACGCCATGTGTAGGTGTTGAAATTAGTTGTTTAAGTGAAAGCAATACAAGATCCTCCACCAGACCTTTGGCTACAGGGCAGTTGTCGTCATCAATATGAATATTAAGGTCTCCTACTATCAACATTTTTGCCACCGAACCGCATATTCAGAGATGACATCCATAGTAGCCCTTAATGGAAAGAGGCTACTATGGGTACTATAAACTTATATTGATATGCCCACACCTTTAATATAATGCAAGAGGCTTACCTTAGGGGTGACTAACATATATTAACAAGCATTTGCAATGCAATAGGTCTCGAATTTGCAAGACTTACAGCTATTGGATTTGTCGACAGACGACTGGGCGTTAAGCTGAATTAGAACATTGGAATGTTGGGAGCTCCATTGCAGACAATGGAGTGCTCCCTGCTTCTACGGGCGGTAAAGGCCGCAGAGCAACATTCCAATGTTCTACAAAGGCTTCTTGAAGCTCGAGGGGATTTATATCCCCTCGAGCTTCGGGAACCCTTTGTTTAATTTGTTAGAACATTCTGCCATCTAGTGGCAGAATGTTCTAATAGCCTTATAGCCCTTCGTAGCAGGGCTATACCGGCAATTAAAGTCCTGCTGTCTTGTTAAAGTCCCTCGCCTTCGGCTCGGGCCTTTAACGATTCAGCGGGCCTTTAATAGCCGGTATAGCCCGCTACGGCGGGCTATAAGGCTATAATATAAAGCATGGCGCCCATGCTGTAAAGATGGAAGCGGGCGCCCTGCTGAAACTAAGCATGGCGCCCGTTTTCATAAAAGTTATGCGCACGGTGACCCGTGAAGGGGGCGCCATAGTAATGAAATAATTTAAAAAAAAGCAAATAATAAAAAAAAAGCACTACTATCTCAGACTGTCAATGCACTGCCCCCCGCCTTGTGTTCTTGCGCGATGCTTTTCGCTGCTTGCAGGTGGGCTGTGTGTGAGTGCTGCATGCATGTTGTAGGAGCACGAACAAAAACAAAAAAAGAGGGGGCACCAGATAGAAACTCTTTTCTGTAAATGACAGGTAAATGCCAAAGGTGCTTGCTAGCCTGATGTCCTCACTGCTGTTGTCAGATGAAAGGCTACTGAATGACATGAGAGGTTCACATATATGCAAACAGTCTTTCAACCTGTACCGAAAGCAGTCATTTTACAGTCAAACAAATAACTTAGTGAAAACAGAACTTCAACTCGTCAACTGCTATTCCATGCCTTTGCTTTTTGGAGTGGTGAGATTTGCCTGTAGAAAATGGCCTGAATGTTCCCCATCTTCTACATAACGACATGGATGGTCATATCGAAGTCGGGTCCAACTCCATTATTTTAATGTAATGAATCATGAGGTAAAGTTGTGCATTGGAGTAATTACTGAAATAACTAAACTGTTTTGTCAGTTGCGCTCAAATTTGACAAGCGTGCTGCACTGATTAAAAAAAAAGCAGTTGCGGGAGATCGTGGCCTGCCTGCAACAGGCAGGCAGGAGAAAGTCATTCAAGAAAATAGTGCTCACAGACTAATTTAAACATCCAGAGTAACAACACATGTAACAGGGGCAGTACTCATAGGAGGTTACAACAGGATAAAAAGAGGTACTAAGGAGGGACTACTAAGCCATTTGGGGATTCAAAAACCACCAATTACAAATGACAGTAACAGGAGCCAAGTGAATAGATGGGCGGAAAATGGGCAGAGGTTAAAGTCCATACCTGAATACAGAATGTCTCGAAGAAATAAGCGCAAGTGCTGCCTAGGCCTGGCTTAAAAATAGTGCTGTGACCTTGCCACTCGTGGTGAGGGTAAAGTCGCACTGGAGCAGTTTGCACTGCTCCTGCAGTCTGCAATGGCCGGCCTGATATCAGCTCTTTGCTTGGGTCACTCTGAGTGGCACATTCAGTGGTGCAGGCCCTGGGGACCTCTTTAACTCCCATGCCCTGGGTACCACGGGTACCACTTACCACAAGAACGTATAAGGGGTTTAAAACCCTTGCCAATTGGGGCTACCAATTCAAATGCATATTATGTTAGGGAGGAAGCACTGGCAATGGGGCATGGATAGCAAGCTCTAGTGCACTTTCAGAGCCACAAACATCAACACGGGGAAGAAATGTAAAAAGGGCACTTTCCCACATTCTTCCATTAAGAATGTCCATCTTCAAAAAACCATAGATGTTCTTTCTCAGTGAGACTGGGTATAGATTATTCCGTATGTTTTTGATTAACCCTATACACTTTGGGGTAGTTTAGATAAAAGGGGCCCTTAAAAAGGTAAAACCATGTAGCTCCAAATGTTACATTTTTTGTGAAATATCTGATTTCTGTCCTTAACGTCTCATCCATGAACTACATCTCAGAATTACACCCATAACAGTATCTCTTAAAATGTTCTAAGTACTTCTAAAGGTTAGCCTTAGCCATGGTTTAATACGACACACTCTCTTCCTTGCGCTCTAGAGATTCTTTCAGGACGTCGGTAAGTGAAGACACTTATCATACTGTCTGTACCATAGCAGCAATGACCATATTTACTCATAGAATGTCACACATTCAGGAAGTCAAGACTGGTTATTTTTCTTGCATTAAAAAGCCACAACCATGCATTTAGGCTCAGGTAGAATAATCAAAACCTGCCTCTTTAGGCATCATTGTTTAAAGGTTCATATCCTCTACTCTGATACTAGCATCGGACTCATCTTTATAAACATATTAGCGGCATGAGCTGCATACTATTTCTGACATGAGAACGGAATCACTGCCAAGTCATTTTGGATACAGCTGCGTCACCAAATGGCACTTAATATTATAGACCATGGAGGAGAATAACAAGGATGGATAAAAAAAAAATTCAAGTCACACCACAAAAGATAACTGTGAGGCTCTCCTTTATTTTGAGGACACCTTACCAGTTTCATTGAATATGAAAGCTTATCAAAAAGATGTGAAACCGCACATGGGTGTACTGGTTCTCAATGTTTGCAACAACCAAGTTTCTCACATTGGGAATGCTCTTTGTGGTAGATTCTCTATCAAACTGCAGATTCCTCACCTTTTGAGTATTACCCAGGCTTCATACTAAACCCAGAATATCTTCAGCAGTAACCATGCATGCGGGTAGGTGCTGTCATGCGGCTTTGCTCTGAAGCTGTTCCGCTCTAGAAGTGACCAATGAAGCTGCATATAGGTGCCACCTATGCTCGCTGACGTCAGTACCTTTCTAGGCTGTCTGCGCCCCAAACGCAAAGCCCAACAGCAAATTGGCATTGACCAGTGTGTACATCCCTAAACTTGGAACCATACCACATAGAAAAAGAGCCCAGTTCACAGAATGGGGAGGCAGGAGGGTTGGGAAGGAATCTGTGGTTAGACAAAGTATTTACCTGAAGAAACAGTTACTTACCTTCTGGACCCCTTTTTAGGTCTCGACCTACAGCATTGCTTTAGCAATGTTTCTTTGTCGAGATTATAGTAAGGGCTTTCAAAAGTCTACCCAAACTGCCTGCGGATTGGGTACAGTTCATGTGGGCCAGGCGCGTGCACATCCCAGCCACATCGCACACCATCTGTTTTCGTTAATTTTACTCAGCTCTCATCTTTAACCCAGCCCGCAGACACACACACACAAACAACTCCCCCCGCCCGCCTCCCCCCACCGCGCAATTACGAGAGCTTCACTGACACTGACACTTTCACTTTAATTCGGTTCTGGAAACGCAAAATGCGTTCATTGACTGTAACATGTCTAAAAGTATTTTAAGGTAAATTTCACACCGTTTTGATTTAAAGTGGAACAATGTATGTGCCTAAATAGTAGTACAGCTTTTTCGGATGAATTTGGCGGCGAAAACTCTCTGTGAGAAAATTGGTCTCAAGAACCAAGAAAAGTTTCGGTGACGTCATTTTGTAGCACTCATTTAAAAAAAATCGTAAATCCTACTTGCTACAAATAAATATAACTTAATTTGAGCACGAATTGTGAAATGTTAAAAGTCACACTGACAACAATGATGCTTTTGTTAGGTGGAAGTTCAATGTGTCACATCACGGCTTGCAAGAAACATAATTTTTTTTAGGGGGGGGAGAGTTGTGCAAACACGAGGTGCCTAATTGACAGAGTGCTCTTACCGTGTGAACAGAAACATAACATTTTGCAATCCCGAATGTGTCGGAATGTACGGAGTGAGCGCTCAAAGAACAGACGTCTCCCGGAATGACAGATGAGAACATTCACCCCTCACCCTCACTCACCCTCTCACCTACCCTCTCACCCTCACATACCCTCTCACCTACCCTCTCACCCTCACATACCCTCTCACCCCCTCACCCTCGTCACCCTCACGCACCCCCTCACCCACCCACCCTCTCACCCTCACATACCCCCTCACCCTCACACACCCTCGCGCCCTCATACTTACCCTCCCTCCCACCCACCCTCCCACCCCCACACCCCCTCACCCTCACTCTCACCCACCCTCACACCCCCTCACCCTCTCACACCCCCTCACCCTCACACACCTTCACATACTCTCTCACCCTCACACCTCCTTAACCTCACCCCCTCTCACCCTCACCCCTCTCACCCTCACACCAGCTCACCCTCACACCCCCTCACCCACCCCCTATCACCCCCTCACTCCCACACACCCCTCACACACCCTCACCCTGTCACCCTCAAACACCCTCACCCTCACTCACCCTCTCTCACACACCCTCTCACCCCCTTACACTCACACACCCTCACCCTCACACCACTCACCCCTTCACAACCCCACACCCCTCACCTCCTCACAACCCCACACCCCTCACCCACCCCCTCACCCCCTCACACGCCCTCACACCCCTTCACCCTCACACCCCTTCACCCTCACACCCCCTCACCCTCACAACCCTCTCACCCTCACTCACCCTCACACCCCTCACACACCGTCACTCACCCTCAGACCCTCACACACCCTCACTCTCACACACCCTCACCCTCACACCCCCTCACACACCCTCTCACCCTCACACCCCCTCACCCCTCTTACCCTCACTCCCCCTCACCCACACACCCCCTCACCCCATCACCCTCACCCTCCTTCACCCTCTAACACACTCTCACCCACCCTCACACCCTCACAACCCTCACCCTCACACACCCGCTCACCTCCTCACAACCCCACACCCCACACCCTCACACACCCTCACCCTCACACACCCTCACCCTCACACCCCCTCTCACCCTCACACCCCCTTACCCTCACCCACCCCCTCACACACCCTCTCACCCTCACCCTCTCACCCCTCACACACCCTCACCCCGTCACTCTCACACCCCCTCAGCCTCACGCCCTCACCATCACAACCCCACACCCTCACACCCCCTCACCCCCTCACCCACCGTCACTCACCCTCACACCCTCACACACCCTTACCCTCACACACCCTCACCCTCACACCCCCTGAACCCCCACACACCCTCACCTCACACACCCTCACCCCCTCACCCACCCTCACACCGTCACCGTCACCCTCACCTTTCCTCACCCTCACAACCCCTCACCCTCACTCACCCTCCTTCCCCCACCCGCACACACCCTCTCACCCTCACACCCCCTCTCACACCCCTCACCATCACACCCCCTTACACTCACACCCCCTCACCATCACACCCCCTCACAACCCCACACCCTCACCTCCTCACAACCCCACACACACACCCTCACCCACCCCCTCACCACCCCTCACCTCCCCTCACCCTCCCTCACCCCTTCACCCTCACACACCCTCACCCTCCCTCACCTTCACTCAGCCTCTCACCCCTCACACCCCTCACACCCCCTCACCCTCACACACCCCCTTACACACCCTCTCACCCTCACACCCCCTCACCCTCACACCCCCGTCACCCTCACCCTCCCTCACCTTCACTCAGCCTCTCACCCCTCACACCCCTCACACACCCTCTTACATACCCTCTCACCCTCACACCCCCTCACCCTCACACCCCATCACCCTCACCCCCATCATCCTCACCCTCACCTTCACACCCCCTCACCCTCACAACCCTCACCCTCACACACCCTCACCCTCACACCCCTTCACCCTCATGACCCTCTCACTCACTCACCCTCACACCCCCTCACCCTCACACCCCCCTCACCCTCACCCTCACACACCCTTACCCTCACTCACCCTCACACCCCCTCATCCTCACCCTCTCACACCCCCACAACCCCTCACCCTCACCCCCTCACACCCTCTCACTCTTACACCCCTCACCCACCCTCTCACCCTCACACACCCTCTCACCCTCACACACCCTATCACTCTCACACACCCTATCACTCTCACCCCCTCTCACCCTCACCCCCACACCCCCTCACACCGCCTAACCCTCACACCCCCACCCTCACACCCCCTTACCCTCACCCACCCCCTCACACACCCTCTCACCCTCAGCCTCTCACCCCTCACACACCCTCACCCCGTCACTCTCACACCCCCTCAGCCTCACGCCCTCACCATCACAACCCCACACCCTCACACCCCCTCACCCTCACACCCCCTCACCCACCGTCACTCACCCTCACACCCTCACACACCCTTACCCTCACACACCCTCACCCTCACACCCCCTGAACCCCCACACACCCTCACCTCACACACCCTCACCCCCTCACCCACCCTCACACCGTCACCCTCACCTTTCCTCACCCTCACAACCCCTCACCCTCACTCACCCTCCTTCCCCCACCCGCACACACCCTCTCACCCTCACACCCCCTCTCACACCCCCTCACACCCCTCACCATCACACCCCCTTACACTCACACACCCTCACCATCACACCCCCTCACAACCCCACACCCTCACACCCTCACCTCCTCACAACCCCACACCCCCTCACACACACCCTCACCCACCCCCTCACCACCCCTCACCTCCCCTCACCCTCACACCCCCTCACCCCTTCACCCTCACACACCCTCACCCTCCCTCACCTTCACTCAGCCTCTCACCCCTCACACCCCTCACCCTCACACCCCCTCACCCTCACACACCCCCTTACACACCGTCTCACCCTCACACCCCCTCACCCTCACACCCCCGTCACCCTCACCCTCACACACCCTCACCCTCCCTCACCTTCACTCAGCCTCTCACCCCTCACACCCCTCACCCTCACACACCCTCTTACACACCCTCTCACCCTCACACCCCCTCACCCTCACACCCCCGTCACCCTCACCCCCATCATCCTCACCCTCACCTTCACACCCCCTCACCCTCACAACCCCACACCCTCACACACCCTCACCCTCACACCCCTTCACCCTCATGACCCTCTCACCCTCACTCACCCTCACACCCCCTCACCCTCACCCTACACACCCTTACCCTCACACACCCTCACCCTCACACCCCCTCATCCTCACCCTCTCACACCCCCACAACCCCTCACCCTCACCCCCCCTCACACCCTCTCACTCTTACACCCCTCACCCACCCTCTCACCCTCACACACCCTCTCACCCTCACACACCCTATCACTCTCACCCCCTCTCACCCTCACCCCCACACCCCCTCACACCCCCACCCTCACACACCCCCTCTCACCCTCACACCCCCTCACCCTCACACCCCCTCACCCTCACCTTCCCTCACCCTCACCTTCCCTCACCCTCACTCTCACACCCCGTCACCCTTTCACCCACCCTCACACACACACTCACCCTCACACCCCTCACGCTCACACACCCTCACCCTCACCCCCCTCATAACCCCACACCCCTCACAACCACACACCCTCACACCCACCCACACCCCCCCTCATCCTCACACCCCCCACCCTCACACCACCTCACCCTCACTCACCCTCTCCCACCCTCACACCCCCTCACCCTCACACCACCCCCTCACCCCCTCTCCCCCCTCACCCTCACACCCCCTCACCCCCACCCACCCTCCCTCACCCTCACACCCCCTCACCCCCACCCACCATCCCTCACCCTCACACCCCCTCACCCTCACCCTCACCCTCACAACCCCACACCCTCACACCCCTCACCCTCACATCCCTTCACCCTCACACCCCTTCACCCTTACACCCCCTCACTCACTCTCACAACCCTCTCACCCTCACTCACCCTCACACCCCTCACCCCCCCACCCTCACCCTCACACCCCCTCACCCTCACACCCTCTCACCCCTTCACACACCCCCTCACTCTCACCCCCTCACAACCCCACACCCCTCAACCCCTCACAACCCCACACCCTCACCCACACACACACCCTCACCCTCACACCCCCACCCTCACACCCCATCACCCTCACTCACCCTCTCACCCTCACTCCCCCTCACCCTCACACCCCCACCCTCACCCTCACCCACCCCCTCACCCTCACACCCATTCACCCTCACTCACCCTCACAACCCTCTCACCCTCACCCTCACACCCCCTCACCCTCACACACCCTCTCACCCTCACAACCTCCACCCCCACACCCCTCACCCTCACCCTCACACACCCTCTCACCCCCACACCCCTTACCCTCCCTCACCCTCACACCCCCTCACCCTCACAACCCCACACCTCACACTCCCTCACCCTTTCACCCTTACACCCCCTCACCCTCACACCCCCTCACAACCCTCTCACCCTCACACCCCTCACCCTCAGACAACCTCAACCCCTCACCCTCACACACCCTCACCCTCACACATCCTCGCACCCTTATCCTCACCCCCTCACCCTCACACCCCCTCACTCACCCTCACCCCCCCTCACAACCCATCTCACCCTCACACACCCTCACCCCCTCACACACCCTCACACATCCTCACCAGCATTGCATAACAAAGCATAGCATAGCATAACAAAACACAGCATAGCATAGCATAACAAAAAAAGCATAGGATAGCAAAACATAGCATAGCATAACAAAACAAAGCATAGGATAGGATAGCAAAACAAAACATAGCATAACAACAAAACATAGCATAGCTAAACACAACGAAGCATAGCATAGTAAAACACAACGAAACATAGCTTAACAAAACAGCCTATCATAACAAAACAAAGCATAGCATAACATAACAAAGCATAGCAAAACAAAACATAGCATAGCATAGCAAAACATAGCAGAACAAAACATAGCATAACATAACAAAACATAGCATAACATAACAAAACAAATCATACCAAAACATAGCAAAACACAACAAAACATAGCAGAGCAAAGCAGAGCAAAACATAGCATAGCATAAGAAAACACAACATAGCATAGCATAACAAAACAAAGCTTAGCATAGCATAACAAAACATAGCATAACAAAACATAGCATAACAAAGCATAGCATAACAAAGCATAGCATAACAAAACATAGCAAAACAAAGCATAGCATAATAAAAGACAACAAAACACAGAAAGCATAACAAAACACAGCATAGCATAACAAAACACAGCATAGCATAGCAAAAAAAGCATAGGATAGCAAAACATAGCATAGCATAACAAAACAAAGCATAGGATAGCAAAACAAAACATAGCATAGCAAAACAAAACAAAGCATAGCATACCAAAACACAACACAACATAGCATATCATAACAAAACAAAGCATTGCATAACATAACAAAGCATATCAAAACAAAACATAGCATAGTATAACAAAACACAGCATAGCATACCAAAACACAACAAAACATAACAAAACATAGCATAACATAACAAAACAAAGCATAGCATAGCATAACAAAACATAGCATACCAAAACATAGCAAAACACAACAAAACATAGCAGAGCAAAGCATAGCAAAACATAGCATAGCATAACAAAACAAAACATAGCATAACAAAACACAAAATAGCATAACATAACAAAACAAAGCTTAGCATAGCATAACAAAACAGCATAACAAAGCATAGCATAACAAAACATAACATAACAAAACAGCATAGCAAAACAAAGCATAGCATAACAAAACATAGTATAGCATAACAAAACACAGCATAGCATAGCATAACAAATCAAAGCATAGGATAGCAAAACATAGCATAGCATAACAAAACAAAACATAGGATAGAAAAACAAAACATAGCATAGCATACAGCGTCACTCAGCGCCACCACAGCATCACTCAGGGGCACCACAGCATCACTCAGGGGCACCACATCACTATGCACTACCACAGCATCACTGAACACCACAGCATCACTCGTTCGCCATCACAACATCACTCAGCACCACCACAGCATCAATCTGTGCAACCATTCAACAACAACTGGTTCAAATATGTTATCTCAATGTTTCAAGCTTTATTACAAATGTAACAAAAAGATGTTAATATTTCACTTCTGTTCTTGGATTTTCGTCACAATAAAATACACCGAACATAATCTTCACAAAAGTTATTTACAAAAGTTTAAGCTATTGCCATGATTAATTACAATAACTTTTATTTAAGTATTAATCATTAAAAAAAATTAAAAGCCATTGTTATTTGTAATATCAATACATGTAAGTCCCGTAAATACAACACATATTGCATTACAAATGCTATAGGTGTCACATTTGCGAAAGTTATAACTATTGGCATTGTAAATGACAAAACTATTAATTTTGCTATTTTCAAAAACAAAACATAAATAAAAAATGTGTCATTTACAATACCCATAGCTCAAACTTTCCTAATGCGAGACCTATTGCAGTGCAAATGCTTGTTCAGGTAGAGACTATCTAGCTGCATATTCCCCACCTTCTGAATATTTAACAGGTGTTAGACTGGATCCAGAAACTTTTCAGCAGCACCTCTTCAAGCCAATATATGGCACCGCATGGTTCTGCACTAACGCTGTTCTGCCCCGGTAGTGATGTGCGGAGCTAATATAGGAACCACTCCCATGTGCTAACGTCAGTTGCTTTCAAGACTGTCCAAGTCACAAGAAGCAGAGCCACAAAAGCAAATTGGTGTGATTAGTGTGCATGTTCCTAGACTTGGTATCTTATTAATGGAAGGAGGCTGACCACAGAATGGGGTAAATAAAAGGTTTGGTGAGGAATCTGCGGCTAGATAGAGTCTCTACCAGAAAGAGCATTACCTAAGGTAAGTAACTTATTCTTCTGATAGAGACTTTTCGCCACAGATTCCTCATCTTTTAAATAGGTTCCAAAGCAGGACCTGTTTTGGATGGTCTGTGGATGGACTCAAACCAGAAAGTCCTGCAGTACCAAGCAGTCAAAATGCCCCTCTCAGCAACCCTGACCATCCACATAATAATGCTTTGTCAACATATGGAGAGATGCCCATGTAGCTGCCTGGCAAATGTTAAGGGCAGGCACTCCTCGTGCTAACACAGTGGTAGCAGCTTTGGCCATGGTCGAATGCAGTCCTTCTGGAGGCTGCTTTTTAGCCAATGTGTAGCAGATCTTAATGCACAGCACAGTCCATTGGGGGATGGTCCTCTTCTGCATGGCCTTGTCTTTCTCGCTCCAGAGAACCCCATAAAGAGCTGATTGTCCACCCAGTGTCCTTTGGTACAATGTCTGTAAAAGCTCAGCGCTCTTCTGGGGTCCAAGTGATGGAGCCTTTCCTCCTCCTTAGAGGGCTGATGCGGAGTGCAGAATTTCAGCAAGGGGATGTTTTGATCAAAGTGGAATGGCATCACAGCTTTATGCAAAAAAGATGCCATGGTCTGGAAAACCACTTTGTCCCATAAGAAGGTGCTGTATACTGGGTTGACAAATAGTACTTGAAGCTCACTCACACGCTGGGCCAATGTTATGGGGATAAGGAACACAGCCTTAAGAGTGAGGAACTGTAAAGAACAACTGTGAAACTGCTCAAATGGAGTACACATCAGAAATGTGAGGACCAAGTTAAAGTCCCACTGTGGCATGAAAAAGGGACAGCGAGGAAACATATGTATCAGAACAGGTGATTTCAATAATGAGGGATGATCCGACAACAGCAAAGAGGCCAAGAGAGTCGAACAATACCCTTTAAATGTGCCCTGAGCAAAGTCTAGCTGGGTGAGAGAGAATGTCATATGACTTCGTCCCGCACCAAGCCGCAATTTTGTTCCAACGACAGGCATGTACAGTTTTTGTCAAGGGCCGCCTGGCCGCCAAGATGACATCAACCACCTCTGGTGGAAGGTCGAAGGCATTCAGATATTGCAGCTTAATTTCCAAACAAAGGTGTAGATTGCAAAGGCCTGAGTGCAGAACCCTGCCCCGCTGCTACAATGGCAGATCCTCACCGAGGGACAGACTGCTCAGGGGACAGAGGCTCCAGCCCAGGAGTTCTGGAGACCATATTCTCTGTACCCAATCTGGAGCCACCAGGATGACTTGAGCCCGGTCAGTGCTGATCTTTTTGAGAACTCAGGGCAGGAGCGGTATCAGTAGAAAGGCACCCAGGAATCCCGATGTCCCCTCACGACAGAACGTGTATCCCTGAGCAAGAGACACCTTGGAAACTCCAAAACGCAGAAGTGCTGACATTACATATTCTCAGCCGTGCTTAAAAGATCAATACAATGTACTCTCCATTACTAAAAGAGACCTTGCAGCACAGGGTAAAAGTGCCACCCGCAATCCGCTAGGCATCGGCAGCTGAGCTCTCCGGCACAGGCATTCAAGCCGATTCACTGATGGTCCAGCCATTTCCAGAAACACAAGTATTCCTGGCAAAGGGTCAGTGACCCACCGACATGTTTGTTGTAGTACCACATGGCAATGGAGTTGTCTTTGAGCACCTGTACCAGCATCCCCCTGGTGGATGAAAGTCTTTCAATGCCAAGTGCAAATCCAACAGACTGAGGAGCAGCCGGGCCTCCACCAGAGACCAGATGCCTCTAGTCTCCACCTCTCCTAAAGGGCCTCCCCCCCAGAAGCGATGCATCGGTCACCACTGGCAGCTCTTGGTGGAATAAAGTGAGGATTCTGACACTGATCCGATTGCAGTACAGCGTCCACCAGTGCATTTCTTTTGCGGTCTCCTCTGAAATCTGGACGTGTTCATGATGCCTCCCTGATGCTGTATCCACTGGAACTTCAGACCTCACTGCAGATGCCCACACACGCCATATGGAGTGCATGACCAGCAAAATGTAGGAGGCCATCAGTCCCAAAAGCCTCAGAGTCATCTTCACTGAAATACAGGAATGAGGCTAAAACATCAGGATCATACCTCGAATATCATGTAGTCTGCACTCCAGGGGAAAGGGAAGATACTGCACCATGTCCAATATAGCTCTGATAAAATGGGAGCATCTGCAAAGAAGTCCGGTGTAATTTTGGCACATTAATAGTGAACCTCCCACAATGCCAGTAGGTTCGCAGTCATATGACTGTAACCAGCCCGCCTTCAACAGCCGGTCATAGCGGTAGCAGAAAACTGGAACACCCAACTTTTGAAAGTGTGCTGCGATCACCACCATCACTCTTATGAACATACAGTTGGCATTGCTGAGACCGAAGGGTAGCATGGCAACTTGAAAATGCCCCCGGCCTACCCTGAAACACATTTAGTGTCTGTGGGACTGCAGGAGAGGTACATGAAAGTAGGCATTCTGCAGGCCTAAAACCACCATCTTGTAGTGTGGTACTAAGGCAGAAAGAACCTGGGCCAATGTGAGCATCTTGAATTTGTTCTAAAACAATACTAAGGCCTACATCTGTCATCTGCAAAAGGAAATGGTGAGAGTAACAGCAAGTCCCTATTTCTGGGGTTGGAACCATCTCTATGGATCCTTTGGACAAAAAACTATACCCCTCTTGAAGCAAGATGGACAGGTGCTCCTCTGAAAGCCACTCTGATTGGGGCAAAAGATGCGGCGGGTTGGAATGAATGGCAGGAAATATTCTTGTTGATCTGAAACACCCATGTGCTGGATGCTATATTTTGCCACCCATGGAGGAAAGGTCAGATGCTGCTTTTCACAGGGTGATAGTGTGCCACTAACGGGAAACTAAAGCGGTTTAGAGACTGCTGCTGCAGGGGCAGGTGACTGGGAACTCTGTTGTCCCTCGAGGCATAGACCTTGTTTGCTTGATCCCCATCACCGACCCCTTCGCTGTGCCTGGCGGCCGTTAGATTAACATATGGTAATTAAATATGCTGGCCTTGTGGCCAATCCTGTGCTGTGCACGGCCAAAAGTGATGCACAAGGAGGGGTTGGCTGCATGCAGGGGTTTGGCCGCTGGGTGTGGCCACTTCAGCCATGCATGGCAGCGGGTGAATTAACATATGGTAATTACATATGTGGGATCTGTGGCCAGCCCAATACTGTGAATGACCAAAGACTGTGCGTAGATTGGGTTTGACTGCATGCGGGGGTTGTCCACAGTTCCTGGCCATAGTCAGTGATTGGATTAACGTATGGTAATTAAATATTACTTTATGTTAAAAAAATAGTTGAAATTCACTGAGAAAATTCAAATTACAGGGACGGTACTGTTAGGAAACAGCATTTAAAATTCATAGAAATTCACTCAAAAAACTAAAGCTTACCGGAACATTTCAGTTAGTAAATAGAATTTTAAAATACCTTAGAAATTCACCCAAAAAACTAAGGTTACAGGGACGTTATAGTTAGGTTCAGATTTTACACACACTAAACCATAGAAATTGAGTAGTTATAGTTATGCCAAGACTAGAAGTTGCTGCAGTGAGTGTGATAAAACTTGAATGACTCTTGAACAGGCCAATAGATTAAGCGGACTGACTAAAAACCTCTGTATGAGCATGTGGATATTTATGTAACTTTTTATTTTTTGGAACCATAAGACTGCTGAGGCACCAAAACTGTCTCTAGGCCAAACATAAAAACAGTATTGTTATTATTATTATTTTTATTATTATTCAGGTTCTGTAGCAAAGTGCTGACCTTAAAAGGGGCCCCCTGGTACATGAGAACCAGGACTGCTGTAGATAACAACAAGCTCAGACCTGCTGAAAAAAACATGTTTAAAGTTTTTCTTTTTTACTGGGTGAAGTTTGGCTATTGATGAATAAAGAGAGGACGACTATTCCAATTTTTTACACCAAGTAAGAAAAGGACTTTCTACCGCACTTGCAGTGTGCAGGATATGGCGTATAGTGTCTAGATGCAAGCTAGCAGAACAGAAGATTTGTGGAGGGTGGTGGGGATTCAGTTTATTGTTCAAGTAGCTAGGATCCGCTTTTTTTTAATTTCATAAACAAAGCACTGGGAACCATTGCTGGTTCCTGAGGTGCTGAGAGATGTGTGAATGAGAAAGAAGGGTGAGGATTAGGCATGCCGCTTTGTTTTTGAAACCTGCAAATGACACAACAGGTCAGCAGATACAATAATCAGTGCCCCCCGGAAGTGGTTTTGCAGGTGGTATGGGGAAAAAAGGAAAAAATGTGCAGCATTCTAATGGTGGAGAAACATGTTGCAATTACATATAGATTTCAGCCCAAAAGAACTCCTAGGTTCCTTGCTGAGTTGGTTGGAACGGGTGTTTGGCCAAATCTGCAGACCTCCACAAAGATCACCACGCAAAGGCTAGCCTATTAAACAAAAAGACTTCTGTTTGTTTCTCTGTAGTTTCAGACAGGTACATTTCATCCATGAGGCAATATACAGCAAACAAGAACTGAACTTGTTTTGAGTGTAGGAAGAATTGTAAGAGATGGAAATGATGATTTGCGTTTCTTCTGCATAGGGGACACTCTTGAGCTCAAAGAATATGACCAGATCAGCTAGGAGAGTAGATGCTGAAGAGTGGCTTAAGGAAGAGCCTTGTGAGAGACCACAAGAGATGACGACAGTGGGGGAATGGAGAGGAAGAAGATACACTGCTTGGTATCTGGAAGAAAGAATAGAACATATCCATTTAAGGGCTTGCTTGCAAAGGCTAGCATTAAATAAGTGAGCAAAAAATACGGAATTCAACACTGTCTCAAATACCGCTGGGAGGTTGAGTGGGATCAAGGCACCATTAGGAGCAGTTGAGGAAGAATCAAGAAAATGTAGTGTAGATGGCAAGGGTTGAGTGTCAAACTGTGTTTGAGCTGTCATGACTTTGTCTTAAATGTAAGGCAAAAGGGGGTAAAATAATTCCTGAGAAGGTTGTATGGCGTTGTTATTGGCTTTTGGTTGTACAGACGCTCTTGACAATTGAAAAGATTTTGCGAGAAGTAAGTGCAACGCACTGATCTGATGAGGCACTGGTAGTTTCTAATGGCAGCTTTAAATACCAGTTTGTCAGTATCTGAATACAAGCATCTCCACATGTGCTTGGGAGATTTGCAATAGTGTTTTGCAGCCCAAAGCACGTCAGAGTACCAATTAGCTGATGGTACTTCACTGCAACAACAGGATGCACGAGTTCTTCTAACACTGTAACAAAAATTGGCAAAAAAGTTCAATGAAGGAGTCGAATCTCGAGACACTCAGCAACTGAAGATCCTTGTAGTACCACCCGTTGACCATCCCTCAAAATGCATGTGATAAAATGGAATGTTTTGAGGATCAGCTTACGTCAACAGTGTAAAAAGCAATGACACTGCCTTCATCAGCCTGCTAACTTGTGTCATCAGGTGCTGCCTCAACCAAAGGCTCTGTCTTATCCTTATACAATGATAACTTTTCTGTTGCTATGCTGATATAACCCGTCACTGGATTCAGTAAAACCACAAACTTGAGAGGAAAAAAAATACGATTCGTACTTCATTTTCCTAACCTATTACCTGTGCTTGATACAGTCCGAAACAAGCAAGAACAAGGGGTAAGACTACTGGACGCAGCAGGTAATAGGGGTGTGATAGTGGTATTTGATTGCATATTAAATTGTAGAGAGTATTCATAGAATTGGAGAGAAGATTTACTACCAAGATCAGAAGGTGATTGTGCTACTTTCCAGCACATTTCAGCTTTGCCTACAGAGTTTTAAGTTGATCAAAGAGTTGAAGTAAACTAGGGTAATTTAGTGTGGAGGTGTGACATAGAAAGGAGTATGTTGTTTGGGCAAGTGATAAGGAAAGTAAACTAGAAGGTTTGAATGTATGGAAGATAGTATACGACAGAGAGAAACTGCTAACATTAATAAAGGATTTTCAGGAGAATGTAGGTTGTGTCATGAGAGGACTGAATAGAGATGTAGTTATAGGTATTGTGTATTATGAGTCTGAGAAGAAGACAAATTGAGTTATCTGTGCCTAAAACGAAAGGTACCAGAAAAGTGAGACTGGAGGAGCAGAGCAAAAGATGTGACCTCATGAAGACCCTAATATATGAGGAAGAGCAGTTGAGAGTTGAAACTTATAAACTATTAAAACAATTAGGAGTGCATTTCTAGCAGTCCCAGTTAAGTAAATATGGATATTTTGTTCCAGTGCAAATATTTTCTAGCTTGCCAGTTAGAGAACCATTGCGTTCGGTTAAAGGCCTGGATATCTTCAGAAAAGATGGCCCAACCTATGTTTGATGCAAGTGATGCAAATGAGGAGAGCGCAATGTTTTTTAATGTAAATTTATGATCTTTTCATTGAGAGAGAAGGAATAATGTTTTACATTCTGGTACTAGTAAATATATACCCAACCCACCCAGAACATTGGTATGTGAGCGGTCTTCCAGACATGTGATCAGCAGTTCTTAATGTTGCAGACATAATTTGAGGCTGGGCAGTTGTGTATGTCACTTACCTTCCCTTCGAGGGGGGTGGCTTACCAGGTGCATAAAGAAAGCATATGTTTGGATGGGAAATGATAGGAAAGTGGTATGAAAGGAAAAAAATGATAAATAACTAACAGAAAGTGTCCAGACTGCACTTGTTTACTCTGGCATTCATTAACCGATAACCATGAATTTATCCATCCATCCATTAATCCAGCATTCCACTAAACAATTTGTGTCCAGCCATCCCTTTTAGGAAACCATTACTACTTAAGCTTACTACCCCTCCTAGAGTATTAGGACGGTCCAGGCGTAGCCCATTTCCTTGTAGTCAGCCTCAATGTCACAGTAACAGGTGTTTCTTGGCCTTCTTTTTTTCCATTCAGATTTCCAGGTCAGGGCTTGCCTGGTGGGGTTTGACATGGACTTCCGGAGGGTGTGACCTCTCCAACGTCTTTTCATGATTTGCTCATGGGCAGAGAGTTGGATAGTCTGCTGCCATAGGTAATTGTTGCTGATGGTGTTTGGCCTGCTGATTTTGGGGGATTTTCCTCAGACAGGTGTTGATGACGTTCTGGACTTCATTATTCACTGTCGTCCACCAGCTTTGTGCTTCATACAGGAGAACCAATTTTATGTTGGTGTTAAAAAGCCTGATCTTGGTTTACCGCATTAGTTCCTTGGAGCTACAGATTTTCTTAAGCTTAATGAAGGCAGCCCTTGCTTTGCCGATTCTTGCAATGACCTCGGCACCTGTGTCACCCTGCTTGTCTATGACACTGCCCAGTAGGTGAAGGCTTCAACCTCTTCCAGCACATCACCTGAAAGAGGGGTTGCAACTGTGCGGCCTGTGTTAGCCTTCAGTATCTTGGTTTTTCCCCTGTGATGTTGAGGCCACGATGTGCTAATGTGGCTGCCAAATTGTCGGTCTTCTCTTGCATTTGCTAATGGGTATGGGAGAGTAGGTCCAGGCAGTCTACAAAATCCAAGTCGTATAGTTGTGTCCAAGGTGTCCACTGGATCTCATTTCTTCTCTTTGCTGTGGATATTTTCATGATCTAGTGTATGGACAGCAGGAAAAAAAAGCGAGAACAAACAGCCCTGGCAGACCCCAGTCCTCACTTGGAAGGCTTCTGTGGGTTGTCCTCCATGGACTATCTGGCAGGTCATTCCCTTGTAAGAGTTCCTGATGATTCTTATAAGTTTATCTGGCACACCGTAGTGGCGGAGGAGTATCCAAATGGTTTATGTGTCTGTGCTGTTGAATTCCTTTTCATAGTCAATGAAGTTGGCATAGATGGGGTAGTTCCATTCTGTCAACTGCTCAGTGTTTCATTCTGGTCTGTGCGGGATCTATCTTTGCGGAAGCCAGCTTGCTGGTCTCACAACTGAGCATAGACTTGTTCCTTCATTCTTTACAGGATGACTCAATCTGGGGTTGAGTCACTCTGGGGTTGATAGACGAGTTATCCCCTTGTAGTTGTTTGTGCAATTACTCAGGTCATCTTTCTTGGTGAACTTGATCAGATATCCCTTCTTCCAGTCTGATAGAATCATTTCCTCTTCCAGATCCTTTCAAATATGGGGTAGAGCATGTCTACTGATGTTTCAGTGTTTGCCTTCAGTGCCTCCGCAGTAATGTTGTGAAGTCCTGCTGCTTTCCCATTTCTCAGATGTTTGATGGCTTGCAGTATTTCTTCTTTAGCTGGTCTGCTGCAGTCAATTGGCAAGTCTTTGTCGGCTGGCTGTATGTCTGGTGTAGACTGTGACACGGTCTGGTTTAGAGGTTCATCAAAGTGCTTCACCCATCTTCGTTGTCGACCTACATTACCCATGATTATGTTCCCAGTTGTGTCTTCAACAGGTCTTTCTAGCTTTCTGTATCTGCTAGAGTTTCCTTTTTATTTCATAGTGTTGTTTCAAGTTTCCATGGCTTGCTGCTTCCTGGGCTTCTGTGGCAAGGCCTTCAATAAATCTTCACTTGTCTGCTCTTAAGCTTCTCTTTGCTCCCTTGTTGGTTTTGGTGTACTTGCCCTGATCTTTTATTTCTTCCGCTCTTGTTCAGCTGGTGTTGAATGCAGCTTTGTTTTCCTTTCTCTTTTGGATTTTGTGGAGAGTCTCTGTGGAGATTCATTCTTTATGCTGGTGTTTTTTTGGACCCAGTACCACCTGGCAGGTTTATGTCACTTTTTCTTTGATCTTCTCCCACTGACTTTCTACTGGGTCTCTGTTGTTCTTTAGTTCTTGCCGGACTTGAAACTTGTTTCTGAGGGTGACTGAGTATTCACTCCTTTTCTGTACATCTTTGAGGATGGTGGTGTTACATCGCTGGTGTCGGTTTGTTGGTTCCATCTATGCTTTCTTCAGCCTTAGCTTCAGCCTGTTCATGACATGGTGATGGTTTGATGCCACGTTGGCTCCTCACATAGTTCTCACATCATGCAGGGAACTCAGGAACTTCTTGGCAATAAAGATATGGTCGATCTGATTCATGCAGAATTTTCTAGTGACACCCACGTTGCCTTGTGTATTCTTTTGTGTGGGAATACACTGCCACCTATCACAAGACTGTTCATGGTGCAGAGATCTGCAATCCTTTAACCATTCTCGTTCATGTCACCACGCCCATGGTTACCTATGACTTCGTTGTACCCAGTGTTGTCGCCTCCAATCTTGGCATTGAGATCCCCCATGAGTTTGTGATGTCCATCTCAGGGCATTTCACGATGATGGGCTGGAATCTGTTGTAAAATTTTCTTTTTCCTCTTCTGCACTGGCCTTTGTAGGTGTATAGCACTGGATAACTTCTTGTTAATCCTCTTTTCCTTTGTGCAGAAGGTCGCTGTGATGATTCTCGGATTCTGGGCTTCCCATCCAATCGGAGCTCTGTTTGCTTCTGGCAGTAGCATAAGTGCTACTCACAAAATGTGTGGGGCGTTCTCTTACTCATGTCTAGAACACATCAGCATTTGTCCTGGAGTAAGTCTTGTCTCTCTGGACTATGTCCATATGGTCTCGCTGATGCCAAGTAAAGCAGGGTTGTAGTTTTTCATCTCCGCTGCCGCTTGGGCTTTCTTACCTGTCTCGTACATGATCCTCATGTTCAATGTCCTGATGGTGATGGTCTTGGTCTAAAGCATGTGGATCTATTTTGTGGCTTCTCCTGATCTTTGGCTATCACCACAAGGCGTCAAGGAGATTCCTCTCTCCCCAAGGTTGGGTTCTCTTTTGGTTGACGTTTCTGTAGCTAAGATTTTTGTTTTACATGGTGGGGTAGCTAGTCCCACGCATAACCCTCTTCCTTTCGCAGCTGGGCTTAGGACCTTTCCCTTAGGGAAAAGACATGGAAAAATCCTGCAAAGAGGACCTTTGCTTTATTTGGTTTGGGTTATGATTTTTAATATAACACCCAATATGATTACCACTGAAATTGTGTGGACCTGCAGCTGTACAGCACATGAAGAGTATGGGCAAGGTGCAGGCGTCTGAAACGTATTGGAGAAAGGCTCAAGATACTAAGCATGTCCTTAAGTCAAGAGATCTAGCAACTAGCTGTTTGGACAAACCGAAGACACTTGCTGCATCCAGGAGGCCAGGAGGAGCTTAAATCATCGAAGGACAGTATCATGCAGTGAGTAGGCACTGGCCTTTACCCTCTGACTGTGGGCGCTTATCACCCCTTTACCAGCCCAAGAGTGTCACAATTATTTCACTGCTCTCTCTATATTAGGATAGTACTTTTCTAAATGGGTATGCTTATATTGCTTATAGAACAATTTAAACTATCTTTATAGCTCGTATGGTTCCAGAGTTTTTGTTGTATCATTGCGCTGATGACCCTCGCCCTACTTTGCAGGTGACTACTGGAGATCTAGTGGCTACAGCGAGTGCCCACGTCCTGTCTGTGTCCCAGCCCACTCAAAATCCAGATTTGGGACGACTCCTGGTGGCCTCCCGCCCTGGGCACCGCACCCAAACCGACAGACCATGCACGCAACCTGGGCTTCATCCTGGACTCCTCCCTCTCCATGACCAGGCAAGTCAACAACGTCTCCTCGGCGTGCTTCAACATCCTACGCATGCTACGAAAGATCTTCTGGTGGATCCCCTCCGAGACCAGGAAGACCGTCACCCAGGCCCTCGTCACCAGCCGACTGGACTATGGCAACGCCCTCTACGCCGGTACCACCGCCAAGCTCCAGAAGAGACTCCAGCGGATCCAGAACGCCTCAGCCAGACTCATCCTCGACATCCCACGAACCAGCCACATCACCGGACATCTGAGAGACCTCCACTGGCTCCCCGTCAACAAAAGAATCACCTTCCGCCTCTTCACCCACGCACACAAAGCCCTACACGACCAGGGCCCGAGCTACCTCAACAGCCGAATCAACTTCTACGCTCCCAAACGCCACCTCCGATCAGCCAACCACGCCCTCGCCGCCGTCCCCCGCATCCGAAGAGCGACTATGGGAGGAAGGCCCTTCTCCTACCTGGCCGCCAAGACCTGGAACTCCCTCCCGACCGACCTGCGCCTGACCCAAGACCACCTCTCCTTCAGGAAGAAGCTGAAGACCTGGCTGTTCGAGCAGTAGCGGCAACCCCCCCCCCCCCCCCCCCCCAGCGCCTTGAGACCCTACGGGTAGGTAGCGCGCTATATAAGTGTCACTGATTGATTGATTGTTTTCAAGATAGAGGTTGGTGAAGTTTGGTACCGAGGTACCAGAGGATTTACCCCAATTTCATGGCCAGTTAGCCTCCCTGTTTTAAAATAAAGCTGTACAAGCAAGGACGCTAATCACCTAAGTCTAATGGCCCTGTTATTCATTCATCAGCCCATTAAAGACGAGTCATTGGCACATTGAATCATCATTTTATCGTTATTGGTAGGCCGTTTTCACTTGGGTGATGGATTTTGGGTACTGAGACTCATGGGATATTGCTGGCATATTCACAGGCTCTCGTTTCAAATTAACTTAGTTGTCTTCCGTTGCACCAAGTGTGCTGCTTAGAAACTATGACAATGACAAAGTTATTAGAGCAGGCTTGAAACATTTTAGCATTCTGCTTTACACATGTACTCTATTGATCAAAGTTTGTAAACTCTTTACTAGTAAAATACTTCAGAAGCAGGGGTTTCCAAAGATAGCTGAGAACTTGCGATCCATTCCTCATAGGGTAACATTGTTCATAGGCCACATTGTTACAGTGAACGGAAGCTTCTAATAGCTCATTGAAGCGGCTTGGTGTCCAATCTTTCCTCCGAGAATTTTCCAAGGCCTTTGTGTTGCTGTTTTTCATTGCTTTATATGTTGTACACCTAAATAAAGTCCTATTTTCAAATGTAATAACTCCAGTGCTTATCAAGTCATACTGTGAGTTACAAACCTTCTAGCACCCCCTGGAGTAAGCCGTCACTATTTGACTCATTACCCTGGGAGAGGCAAGTGCATAAATTAAGTGAATTGGCTATTTAGTACCTCAGGCACTAGGGCCGTGGTGGTTAATGCAGCATCCACCATGAATGCTGCCCAAGCGCCCAGCAAATAAGCCCTCACAACATGCCATTCAGTCTGCCCCATTCAAAAAGGAGCAGTTCACACGAGCTGCTAGGCCACATCCTTTTTTTTCACAGAGCAGAAGCAAACGTGAATCAATTTTGAAGCCTTGGATGACATCAGTGAGATATAGCAGAGGTTCCTGGTGCAGCGACTACACCGGCATCCGTTGAAAAAAACCCACTTCGGTGTACAATCACTGCCTACATGAAATTAGAACATTTTTAGACAGCTTGCATGTCTACTGGCATGGGTGCATGCATGTATGCTGGTGTGTGCGCGTTACCTGCGTGCTTGTTCTGGTGTGTGCTGACAGTATTAATGTCTTCCTGTGTGTTATGTGCCACTGCTTGCTCTACTTGATTTTGGTGACCCCTCACTCAAGTTCAGCTTCCGAGAGAAACTTCTATTGTTTAGTTGGTGCTGTGGAAAACAGAAGCAGTATCAGCCAAATGCATCAGGACGTTATTTGTCTAACAAAAAGCTAGAATTCGAAAACAGTGCATTTAACAATGGTATTATCTTCCTCATCTAGGCGTGTAAAAAGGACAAACGGAGAAGGAGTAATTTATTTTCAGCAATTCGATACGTAAAAAAACTGCAAAATGATTTAGCTGATGTGCATCATTAAGTATAATAACTTTTATACGCCTTAGTGAACGACTCTTTAAAATAATTTTAATTCAACTGGCTAGTACATTTGCAGTTTTCTTTTTATTAGGTGTGAAATCGAAGAATCCCTTGCCAACTCTTGAAGGTTCAATTCAGAACGTGGAACTGAAGTACTGCAGCACATCATTGGTCAAATGTGCCTCCGGGACCGTGGGATCAATAAAGATCTGTGCCAAAGCTTCAGGTATGTGCAGCTGGGCCGTGTAAACCTTTATTGCCTACATATGAGAATTGTCTTTGTGTTTTTTACAGGAAGAGCTGCAAAAAACAGAATTTACTCATTGTTACTATGACGTTTAGTTGTTTTTTAAATTTATTCATATTGTGCTTAGATAATAGAAAATTCTTCCTAATTTAAGATGTGGAGTTCGAGAGCTACTGTAAGGTAAATGGGATGTAACATGAGCTAAGATAGTAATGGCATATTATGAATTAACATATCTGCATAAATTCCCCAAACCTGTGAAAATCTCCTACACCACTCATTGGAAATCACTTGCTCATATGCAAGGTATTTGAGGCCCGATGTGCTAAACAATTGTGGGATTTGCAAACTCACATCGCTTGCCGCTGCAAAATATTGTTGGGTCATGTACTAAATCCTTTTTGCGAGCTGGAATGACTGTTCTGACTCCAATGGCTTTTCCAACTCACAAAATTGGCTTTGCAAATGTTTAAGAATGTTATTTAGGAGGGTGGGCGTGAAAGAAGCATTCTCACTTAATTGCAATACGCAACAATAAGTTTCAGTGGTTTTTTACCACAATTGCATTAACAAACTATTAAAAAGTTACAGAAAACTCAACGCTTCCTCTTTGATAATCTTATCTTATAGAGACATCTAGCTGCAGATTCCTTACCATTGACCTTCCGGGAATCAAGCTGGATCCGTAAGATTTTTCTCAGCAGTACACCTGCGTGCCGGTTGGTGGCATCGGTCGACTCAACGTGACGTTGTCAACGTCGTGTTCATCGTCGTGATGTCTGCGTATCAAAATAACCACCACTCCGGCGCGCTGATGTCAGTTCTTTCCTATCAGCGCTGATCCGTTGAAGAGAGCTACCCCCTTTCATTTATTGACAGACTTTTTTTCGAATTTTTGACGACTTCGTTGGTGTGTAATTGTGTCATGTTGAGTAAAAAGACTTCGGGGCTCAAGCCGTGCGGCGTCAGTCACCGTGCCATGTCGGTCCCGGACCCTCATTTGGCCTGTCTTTGGTGCCTGGAGCGCAACTACGACTCCAAGTCGTGCTCGGACTGCGGGGCCATGGCACCGAAGGCTTTGAGGGAGCGGTCCCTAAAGCTACGAGCGGCTCGGCATTCTGCATCCCGGAGTTCGCTTCGTCGGTCTCAGTCCTGTTCCAGGTCTCAGTCGAGAGGAAGGTCCGAGCACCGCTGCGGTGAATCTAAATCCTCTTTTTCAAAGTCGTCGAAGTCAGATAAGAGGCACCACAAGAGGCACAAGAAGTCAAAGCGTGCTTCGACTTTGCCCTGCCCATTGCACGACATGGCTGAAGAACCCCGGTGTTCGAGGTCCAGCTCTGTGGAGCAGGTACCTGGGCCAGCTCCGCGTTCCCCTCCCTTTCCAGGGCAGGAGACGACCCTCGCACAATGGAAAGAAATGTATGATGCCAGGTGCGCCATATTTGGGCAGCCTGACCCGGCTGCCGAGCCTTCGGGCTCATAGGCTCAGAAAATAGAGGGGCCCCTTTGGTTCTCATGCTGGCGGCTCCAGCACCACAGCCTCCGGGTGGACCCGTTCTCAGTTCCTGACCAACGCTGGTCGCACCTCCACAGCGACCTTCCCCCGTGTTGCGTCATGCGCCTAGGGCCTCAGCGTCGCCGGCACCTCCCCTATCCTCATTCCTGACGACACAGAGCTGGTCAAGCATCCTCTGAGACCAGAGCTGTACAGCTCCATGCCATTTTTTTCTGCCCTTTTCAGAAGGGTTAGGAATGGAGGAAGAGGATTGGGAGGGGTAGCATGTTCCCCTAGAAAACTCGCAACAGCATCAAGAACATCTGGATGGGTATGAGAAACTGGGTGAAGCCAGTTGTCTCGACAAGTCCTCAGACACTGGATTGCTTTCCCCTCCTTCCCTGGCTACGGAGGAGGAACCATTTTTTGCCATGTTAGTGCTTAGGGCTGCGGAGGTCCTTGACCTGCAGTTTCCTACAGTGGCAGTCAAGACAAATGTCTTGACAGAGGTCATGCCGAATGGGCTCTCAAGTTCAGAACCCCTACTGCGTTTTTAATGAGTCCTTGATAGACGTCCTTCTTGGGACATGTTCCAAACCCAGCACAGGGGCTCCTGTGAATAGGATGATTGCCGCCGTCATCGCCTCGCACCCAGTGACCCAACTTTCCTCACCACCCATCCCAACCCCCCAAAGCTTGGTGGTCCAAGCTTCCACTTTTCTCGGCGCATTCCCTTCCGCATCCCCTGACAGGGAATCCAAGAGGCTGGAGAACTTAGGAAATACATATTTTCTCCCGCCAACCTAGCATTGCGGTCAGTGAACTCTCTTGGGCCGTTATTCCCATTCCATATGGAATACTGTAGCGCAGGTGCTGCCCAGAGTCTCGAAGGAGGACCGGGCTCTACTCTCCCAAGTTATATCAGACGGGAGGTATACTACTAAGTTCGCAATCAGATGTGGTTTTGACGCAACAGCCTCACAAGGCAGAGCGATTTCCACAACGGTAGTAGTATGTCGCCACGTCTGGCTAAGAACATCTTTTTTTTCAGGCAATGTCCAGGACAACCTCAGGGACATGCCCTTTGTTGGTCCTGTCTCTTTGGAAACAAGACGGATGCTGCCCTTGAGCACTTTAAAGACTCACGGGCCACAATCAAATCTTTGGGCCACAACCAAGTCTTTGGGCCTGACTACCACCCCCAGGGCTTCATACAATTTTCCGCTCCTTTTGTGGCTATGGAAGAGCACACCAGCCGCTCAAGCCCTACTGCGGTCAGAGGGCCCTGCAAGTTCAGCAACCTCTGTGGGCCGTGTACGCGGTTCACCCCGGTCTCGTGGGTCAGGAAACCAGAAGTCAAGCCAAGCCACCATCTCCCCTCCACCGCAAAACCTTCCTAGTCTTATCCCCCAGGATCAATCTCGACAAGTCGGTGGCAGGATACGCCATCATCTCTACCACTGGCAAAACATTACATTGGACAGGTGGGTGTTGCAAATAGTCTGAAGGGGCTACTCCCTCCACCTCGAGATTAACCCTCCATCCATGCCTCCAATGTACGATCAGCTGACGGAAAATCACCTTGCCTTGCTTTGCGAGGAAGTCTCAACTCTCTTGGCCAAGGGAGCTATAGAGAGGGTTCCTGGGCCGAAGTAGGCTGTGATTGCTATTCCTGCTACTTCCTGGTCCCGAAAAAGGACCATGGCATTGGTCCTACCCTAGACCTCAGAGCCCTCAATTGCTCTATCAAAAGGAGAAATTCAAGATGCTCACTCTTGCTCAGGTCCTGTCTACCTTAGACCCAGGAGACTGGATGGTAGCGCAGGACTTGCAGGATGCTTACTTTCATATCCCCATCCTGCCTGCCCATCATCGCTACCTGTGGTTGACGTTGGGTCACAAGCCTCACCAGTGCCACTCGGGTGTCACAAAAGTGATGGCGGTGGTCGCAGCCCTTCTGCGGACATCAGGGGTTCCAGTCTTCCCCTATCCTGACTACTGGTTGTTGAAGGCAGTCTCGACCCCAGCAGTTGTCCCCACACTTCCAGGCTACGGCGAACCTCCTGCATTGGCTGGGGTTCACTATCAATGTGCCGAAGTAATACCTGACTCCTTCTCATACGCTCCTTTTCATTGGGGCTGTTCTGGACACAGTGCAGTTTCGAGCCTATCCTCACAAATGGTGCTAGATATTCAGGCTATGATACCGAGAAATGTTTCAGCCTCTATCTTGGATTTCGGTGAAAATGACTGAGGCTGTTGCGCCTCATGCCCTCCTGCATCCTGCTATTGACCCATGCAAGGTGGCACACGGGGGCTCTGCAGTGGGATCCGAGGTTACAATGGGCACAGCAGCGAGGAAATCTCACCGACCTGGTTCAGATTTCAGAGAGCACTGTGAACGACCTGCAGTGGTGGCTAACGAACCACCATTGGTTCAAGGGCAGACCGCTCTCCCTTCCCCGCCCAGACTTCACAGTAGTGATGGTTGCATCCCTTCTGGGCTGGGCCGGCCATCTGGGAGAGGTGGAGATCAGAGGACTCTGGTCTCCGGCGAAAGCCAAGCTCCTTATCAATCTATTGGAGCCTTGGCAATCCGGCTGGCACTGAAAGCCTTTTTGCCGTCGATAAAAGGAAGGCTCGTACAGGTGTTAACAGAGAACACTAACGCTATGTGGTACTGCAACAAACAGGGCGGAATGGGGTTGTGGACTCCTTGTCAAGAGGCCCTGCATCTCTGGACTTGGCTGGAACGTCAGGGCATTTCTCTGGTTGTTCAAAACCTAGTTGGTACTCTGAACGCCAGGGCGGACGAGCTCAGCCGAAGGTGTCTTGCATTTCACGAATGACGTCTCCAGCTGGAGGTGGCACCAGGTCTCTTTAAGCGGTGGGGAGAGCCTTGGTGAAATCCGTTCACCTCTGAAGAGAACACACAATGTCAGCTGTTTCGCGCTTTGGAGTTTCAAAGGCTGCACTTGCTCGATGACACTTTTTGTCACAAGCGGGGCTCAGGCCTCCTATATGCCTTTCCGCCCATACCACTCCTGCCCAGAGTGCTCAAGAAGAACAGGAGCGACTGGGCACAAGTTATTCTTGTAGCTCCGGACTGGGTATGGAGAGTTTGGTATCCCAAGCTTCTGGACATAAGTATCAATCCTACGGTCAGGCTGCCTCTTAGGGAGTATCTTCTGTCGCAGCAGCAGGGGAGGGTTCTCCACCCGAACCTGTCCACTCTTCACTTGCTTGCTTGGAGATTGAGCAGCGATTGTTGACAGCTTTTGACTTCCCTCCCGAAGTCTGTGAGGTTATATTGACAGCCAGGGGTCCTTCCACAGAATCGGTATACGCTTGCAGATGGAACAAGTTTTGTAGATATTGTACAGACAGGTCTGTCGGCCCCTTATCTGCTCCCTTATATAAAGTCCTTCTGTTTATTCTTTCCTTGGCTCAGCAGGACTCTGCTCCGGGCACTTTGAAGGGCTACCTTTCAGCCCTTTCTTCGGCTTCCTGATCAGCTCTCTCTATTCAAATCTCCTCTAGTACAGAGGTTTTTGAAGGGTTAACTCATTTGTACCCCCCTTCACCTTTCATCATGCCACAGTGGGACCTTAATTTGGTGCTCACTTTGCCGATGTGTGTGCCATTTTCGCCGCTGCATAACTGCAATCAGCGGTTGCTCACCATCAAGACAGCTCTTTTAGTGGCAATAACCTCTGCCAGGAGAGTGAGTGAACTGCAGGCACTGTCCTCACAGCCTCCTTACCTGACGACCTTCCTGGACAAAGTAGTACTCAGGACTAGGGCATTCTTTCTGCCTAAGGTGGAAACACCCTTCCATCTGGGTCAGTCGATCACCCTTCCCACCTTCTATGCACCCCTACATCCTTCCAAGGTAGAGGAATGTCTCCATTGTCTGGACCCAAAAAGAGCGTTATCGTTCTACCCTGATCGAACCAAAGAGTTCAGGGTGGACGAAGAAGTTTTTATTGGATACGTGTGTGCAAAGAAAGGCTGTCCTGTCCAGAAGAGGACTATATCCTGATTGGTTATCCTCTGTATTAAAATGTGTTATGCCTTAGCGAAGAAGGATCCTCCTGAAGGGGTTAGGGCCCTTTGCACCAGGCCTAAGGCGGCCACCACGGCTCTCAAGCGTGGTGCTCCCGTCTCTGACATATGCCAAGCTGCCACATGGGCATCTCTGCTCACGTTTGCCAGACACTAGTGCCTTGATTCTTAGATCCGCAGAGAAGGCCTGTTTGGTCACTCTGTTTTGCAGGACTTTTTAGTCCCTCCTCTGGGTACGGTATTGCTGGGTATCTGTTCAACGGGGAGGAATCTGCAGGTAGATGTCTCTATCAGATGGACAAGTTACTTACCTTCGGTAACGCCTTATCTGGTAGCGACATGATCTAGCCGTAGATTCATTGCCGACCCACCCATCCTCCCCCCACTTTGGAATTGGTTTATAAGTGTGAGGGATGTTCCCCTTCAGGGCCCTAGCTGTTCATTTTTTAACACACCATGGTCAGTCACTTCATGGCTTTGTGCTTCTGGCGTGAAAAATTGGGAAAAGTACTGACGTCAGCGCGCCGGAGTGGTGGTTATATTGACAATGCGGTTGTCACGACAATGACAAACACGACGACGTCACGCAGAGTCGATCTACACCACCTATCGGCGCGCAGGAGTACTGCTGAGAAAAATCTTCTGGATCCAGCCTACCGCCTGGAACTTCAAAGGTAAGGAATCTGCGGCTAGACCATGTCCCTGCCAGATAAGGCATTACCAAAGGTAAGTAACTTGTCTGTTGGGTACGCTCGAGGGGGGTAGAATTTGTCTAAGGTAGCTTGCCTACTCCCCTCTTGTGTTCCCAAATGGGAAATATATTTTAGACCTGCAGCTGTGGTTCAGCTTCAGTTGGGCTGGCGGCAGACCCTCTTCCTGCCACTCCCAGAGCAGACAGTGATGACAGATGCATTACTGTTGGCATCTGGCGGTCATCAGGGAGAGGTGTAGATCAAAGTACTTTGGTCTCCAGTGGAGACCTGCCTCCACATCAGTCTGTTGCAATTGCAGGTCATTCGCCTGGCACTGAAAGCCTTCTTACCTTCCATCAAAGGTAGAATGATTCAGATTCCCATGGGCAGCACCACTGCCATATGGTACTGCGACAAGCAGGGTGGGCTCCAGTGCCATGAGACACTTTGTCTCTGGAGCTGACTGGAATGTCAGAGCATATCCCTGGTAGTGAACCACCTGGCAGGAAAGTTGTGCTTCTGGGCATGAGTGTTTATGTTCCGATCCGACATCTGCTTCAGGAGGATGCTCGTCACAGCAGAAGGAGAGGGTCCCGCACCTCCATGCGTGGAGATAAAATGGCTGCAGTTGACTGCGCTTGTTCTACTTCTCAAGGTTGTGAATGTCATCTTTGAATGCATTGCACACCTCTACAAAATCTATCTATGCCAGATGCTGGGACAAGTTTGTACCCTGGTGTGGCACCCACAATACTGACCTGTTAGAGGTCAAGCTGTCTGATGTCTGTTTTATCCCTGGCCCAGCAATTGCTTGCTGTGCAACCGTTAAAGGTTATTTGTCTGACCTTTCTGCTTTATTCAAATCATCTGTTGTGATTACGTTTCTATAAGATTTTACAAATTTTTCTCCTCCCAAACCCTTTGGACTGCCAGTTTCTAATTTGCATGTTGTTGAAACCCTCCTATTGTGGCTCCTGACTCTGAAGACCAGTTTTCTGTTTGTTGTGACTTGGGCTCGTCTCATGGGCGAACTTCAAGCCCTCTTGGTGCAGCCACCTTATACCACCTTTTTCCCCAGACAGAGTGGTTCTGTGGACCATGTTGCCCTTTTTACCTAAAGTTGTTACTGCTTTTCATGTTTGTCGACATTCCATCACTCTTTTAACATTCTTTGCCCTTCCTCACTACTCTAAATTGGAGAAGGGAGTTCATTGGTTGAACCCTAAAATACCGCTAAGCCTTTACATCGATTGCATCAAAGACCACCAGGTGGGCAGTTAGCTCTTTTTCGGGTTCGCTGGGGCAGAAAATTGCAAAGGAGTGCAGAAAAAGAGTTTGACTAGGTGGCTAGTCATCTGCATCAAGATCTGCTAAGCTTTGGCCAAGAAGGTACCTCCAGAGAGGTTAAGGGCCCATTCCGCCAGAGTCAAGGCTGCTATCACAGTGCTAACATGCAGACCACCTATAACTGACATGTGTGGCTGTGACATGGGCATCAGTACACAATTTAATGAAGCACCACTGCCTTGACAGCCAGGTCCGATGTAAAGGGCATTTTGCTTAGTCGATTTTTTGATCTCAGCCATTCCACAGACCCACCACCTTGTCAGGTACTGCTTTGGTATCCATTCAAAGGGTGAGGAATCTGAAGGTATAAGTATCCGTCAGAAGAACAAGTTACTTACCTTTAGTGATGGTCATACTGCTGAATACTCTAACTACAGATTCTTTACTGCCCTCCAGCTTCTCCGTTCTGTGGAATGGTCTGTTTTCCAATCTAAAGAGTTCCTAACCTAGAAACTTCCAAAGTGATATTGCTGATTATTGTTGAGCTCTGAAGTATTCAGAGTTGACAGTGGTGAAAGATGCATTACTGTTGGGATCAGGAGGTCATCTGGGAGGGGTGTAGATCAGAGTACTCTGGTCCGCGGTGGAGACCCACATCAATATTTTGGAGTTGTGGGCCATTCGCCTGGCACTGAAAGCCTTCCTACTGGGCAGATTCTGATAGAGTTGTCTAACCTCAGACACCTCACCTTAGAATATTCCCCAGGCATCAGACTGTATCTGGAAAATCTTGAACAGTGTTTAGGTGGTGTCAATCTGCTCTTCGTCGACGTACTATGCGTTGGAAGTGACATTGTGGTGCTCATATATGTGGCACCCAGGCGCTCTGACATTAGTTCCTTTCTTTCTGTGGCAATAGCTCAAATTTAGAAAGCTACCTTGGTCATTTTTTTCACCAACTTTTTCGACCCTAGGGTCAGCTATTTTGAGGATTTGCTCCAAGTGTTCTAGGAACATGTCACCTGCTAAAATGTCAGTGTTTGAACCTTGCTGAGATTGTCATAGACAAATACCTGCGTCTAATCCCCATTTGGTCTGTCTCTGGTGCTTGGTGTCGGGGCACGATCCCAAGGTCTGTGTAAAGTGCAAGTCAAAGCACCACAAGGCAATTTGCAAATGGGTGATGAATCTCTGGGTGGCGCAGCAGAAGAAGGCTCTGCACCTTTCTCAGTCTTTTTCCCGAGGTTGATCTCGGGACTTTTTCGGAAGCGTTCCTGAGGACGATTGTCTTCCCTCTCCAAGCTGGCTAAGTACAAATAACATAAGAGGAAGTCAAAGTGTTCTTCAGCTTCTCCATCCAAAATGTCGAGCTATATAGCGTTGCTCCCACACTCCACCTACGGAGCCTGTGACGGAGCCCACTCCATGCTACCCGAGTTCCCCGGAACCAGAGTGACTCCTGTCCAGCTAAAAGAATTTTGTGATGCCATGCATGCCATCTTCGGACCACCGACCCCCTCCGGCACACCTTTGTGCCCTAGCAAGGATACCGCGGGCGGGCTCACCCCCAATGCCAGCCGGTCAATCAGGTTCCGCATCTGGCTTGGCGCCTCAACTGGTGCCTGTACCCACCCCAGCTCCAGTACCTCAGGCACCAATCCTGCCACCGGTTGTGTCCATATCCATGTCCGATTCAGAGTCGGTGCCCCCTCAACACCGCTCAGTGTCGACTCCGATGCCATCAAGACTGTGCAAAGCTCAGGATTTGCTGTTTTGGACAGGCCCTTTATCCCTGAGGGGGTGATAAGAAAGAGGGGTGTAGTAAATTTGAGGGAAACCCTGACCAAGATAACAACTGGTACAAGGAGCTGGGTGTCGCCAGTTGGCTGGACACCACCTCGGACTCTGACATGCTCTCCCTTCTGTTACCTGTTTTGGAGGAAGGTGCATCCTTTGCCACTGTGATGCACAGGGCAGTGGTGGTCCTGAACGTACAACTGCCAGCGGTCAATGTCAAGACCACCGGTTCGAGGCATGTGGGCTGCTGAATTCATATCTGTGCATAGATCGCCGCCTAGTGTTGGTCCGGATGATCGCACATTGTTGTCCTGGAAGAGTCTTCGAAGTATCACAAGATAGGTGGCTCCTCCCCTGGACTACAGTGCGCATGGGCACCGACTCCATCCCCAGATTTTTTTTTCCGCCAATGGGTTTGGATGCATATTTGTTAACTCAAGTTCAGAATCGATAAAAAACGTTCTTTTTGGCCAAAAGGCCTTTAGTATATCGTCGGTATTGTCTTGCGATCAGTGCCCAGTTCTGTTCCAGCTCAGTTCCCGAGCCGGACATCCAGAGGAGCCGCGTGGCTTTTCAGCACTGAAGGCCCGGTCGACGCCAGAGGCCTTATCGACGAACCATCATGGAACGGAGCCCGTTCAAGAGATGTCCCGTGTGCAACTCGAAATATCCTCACATCGACGTCCAACCGGTGTGCAACAAGTGCCTGTCGCCGGATCACGATGAAGCCAGCTGTATGGCTTGTTCTCGTTTCCGCTCCAAAAAGACGATTCGACTTCGACACGCAGCGCGCAAGGAAGCCCAGCAGACGGCACCTGACCCGGTGAACATCTTCGATGCCGAGGACGATGAGGGAGCAGAGCGGGAGGTTCAAGAGAACCTGTCTGATCCCGCAACGGAGATCGACTCCAGCTACGACGCTGATATTGAAATGGTCGATACTGAAGACGTCGTCGACGAGGTAGGAGACGACGATGGGGCCTTTGGAGCCATGGAAGATAGCTCAAGCGAGGAGCTAGGCCCGAACGTTGATACTGGGGCCGAGACACTTAATAAGGCTCAGGTTGAGGGATCGCCACATGGCCTTACCCAAGATCTTACACTGTGTTCTACAGCCTCGCCTTCGGGCCCGGCTTCGTACACTTGTAAGGAGCCACGGGTTGCAAAATCGAAACCGAAAGAGAAAGCTTCGGTGTCTACGCAACCAAAAGCACTAGAGTCGTAATCGAAACCGAAAGTGCGTATTGCTTTGGTCGGCTCGAAGTCCTCTGAACTATCGGCACCGACGAAGCATAAAGGTGTTATCGACCCGGTGAGGTCGCTAAAGGGTGTCGGCGCCGAAGACCGTCGACACAGACAAAGGACTCGGAGCTCAGAAGGTTCTCAATCCTATGCGTCAACCAGACAAGACTAAGAGCGGTACGAACCTCGAGTCCACGCCTGGCGGTGGCTCGAAGGAACCCGTCGAGTCGACGCAGCCGTCCGCCTCCTTCTCGAAGCAGGTGTCGGAATCGCTGAAGCGAATTAAGGAAAAGGCTTTGGCTGTCGGACCAAAGGATACTCCACCACCAAAGCCTGCCAGTAAACCTCAAAAATCGCCGGCGCCCATCCAGTTCACGCTGCCGCCGAAAGTGGTGCCTAAGGCCTTCGCCCCTAAGATGGACGTTGAAGCGTCCAAGAAGGTGTCCACGGGGCCAAAGCCCACAACCGCGGTACTGGTCACAAAGCATCGACAACCCTCGCTTGAAGAGCAGTCGGAACAATTCATCGATGCCGACACGGGTAGACTTTCAATTTACAAACGAAAGATCGCCCCGGAACAGCCTATGGAGTCATATAGAATCCCATTGAAAAAGAAGAAGGATTCCACTACAACACCCGTTCTTGTCGAACCTATATCTCCACGTGGCCAAGACACTGCTCCTGTTTCGCCCACTTACTCGGATGTGGAGATAGGGGAAGGTGACGATGAGGAGTACAGCTATCCTGTAGACACTGATCCAGAAGATCACAATGAACCCTGGGCGGATGCTGCTGACCCAGGGGATCCACACACTGCCCCGGACACTCATGTGTATGCTGTAAAAACATCGCCTACTGAAGACTCAGCGGCGTTTAATGCACTTATTGAAAGGGCAGCCAAAAATCATGATGTCCAGCTCCATGCTGACCCTATTGAAGTGGATTTTCTGTTTGACACCTTTTCCACCTCAGAGAGAACTGTCAAGACTCTGCCAATGCTAAAGGGTGTCTTAAAACATGCTGGGGACATATTTAAACAGCCCACAAGGGCCAGGGTGATAAACCCCAGAATTGAAAAGAAGTACAAACCGGCGCCTGGGGACCCTACCTACATTAAGGGACAGTTGCCGTTGGACTCTCTGGTTGTTTCCAATGCCTGGAAGAGGGCGAACTCGCAAACAACGGGTGATGCTCCTCCCCCAGATAAAGAATCTAAAGTGCTAGAAGCATTAGGGAAAAGGGTGGCAGCTCAAGCGGGCAATATCTAGCGCATTTCAAACACTCAGGCACTCTTAGCCAGATATGACAGGGCCCATTACGATACACTTGAGACCCTGTTACAACACTTGCCAGATGAATATAAGGAGGCAGCAGAGATGCTCATACAGGAAGGAAAGCTCATATCAAATGCTTCTATCAAGTGTGCACTGGACGCAGCAGACACGGCGGCCGGAGCCATTAACACAAGTCTGATGTTGAGGCGACATGCCTGGCTCAGAATCTCCGGGTTCAATCCAGAGATACAGACCACCATACTAAATCAGCCTGTAAACCCTGATCATTGATTTGGCCCAGAGGTGGACACCACCTTGGAAAAAATCAAAAAGGACACTGAAACTGCAAAGTCTATGGGGGCTCTCCAGTCGCAGCAGTTCAGGGGTGGTTCTTTTCGTCGCTCAAACAATAGAGGAGTTTCCAGAGGCCAGCTGTCCCAGCAAACACAGTACAATAAAGGTGGCGCGCAAACCACATACACCAAACAAAGTAGAGGTGGCTATCGTGGAAACAGCGCCAAGGGCAGAGGTCGTGGAAACAACATCTCCAGATCCTCCACCACTAACAAACAGTGACGCCTTGTCACTGCCCCCCGACCATACAACACCGGTCGGGGGAAGACTACAACAGTTCCTGCCGGTCTGGAAATCCATCACCACAGACAGGTGGGTCAGGAAGCTTATCCAGTACGGTTATTGTCTGGAGTTAACATCCACTCCACCCAACATACCCCCAAGACACCATCCTATGTCCACAGAGCATTTGCACTTATTGCAGCAGGAGGTACTCGTCATGCTGCATAAAGGAGCAATCGAACTCGTGCCTGTGGAAGAAAGAGGTACAGGAGTGTACTCACTGTACTTCTTAATCCCAAAAAAGGACGGGTCCCTCAGACCCATACTGGACCTCAGACCCCTAAACCAGTACATTCTATCAGAACACTTTCACATGCTAACACTGCAGCAGGTCCTACCGTTGCTCAGTCAGGGAGATGTCCTCGCAACATTAGATCTAAAGGATGCATATTTTCATATTCCACTACACCCGTCACACAGAAAATACCTCAGATTCACCATTCAGAATCAGCATTGCCAATTCAAGGTCCTCCCTTTCGGAGTGACGACGGCACCCAGGGTGTTTACAAAGTGCCTGGCGACAGTGGCTGCACACCTACGGAGACGGAATATTCACGTCTACCCTTATCTGGACGACTGGCTTATCCAAGCAAAGTCAACCAAGCAGTGTGCCACCCACATGTCCCACACCATTCACCTTCTTCACGATCTGGGATTCTCACTGAATTACCCAAAATCCAACCTTCAGCCCGCCCACGTACGACAGTATCTGGGCACAACAATAGACAATCTGGCAGCCAAAGCACAGCCAAATTCAGTGAGGATCAACGGCATTCAATTGCTGATACAAAAATTCAGACCGCAACACTCGCTTCCGGCACGAGTGTTCATGCAGTTGATAGGCATGATGGCCTCCTGCATCTTCATAGTCCCGCACGCGAGACTACATATGCGTCCGC
Organism: Lissotriton vulgaris; assembly: GCF_964263255.1. NCBI lineage: Eukaryota > Metazoa > Chordata > Amphibia > Caudata > Salamandridae > Lissotriton > Lissotriton vulgaris. The sequence goes on from NC_141691.1 coordinate 1,746,453,059, forward strand.
TTCAGGAGTGCTTAGCACGTCAGTGGAATCAGGCTCACGGACAGTTGAAGGACCTAGTGTTGGTAACCAGTCGTGCATACGACTCTCTGCATTGGTGGAATCCACAAAACCTTTGCAGGGGACGACCGTTCCAGGATCCTGTGCCACAGATCATTCTGACAACGGACGCATCTCTCCAGGGATGGGGAGCTCATGTACTCCACTACACAGTGCAGGGACTATGGACAACGCAGCAAAAGAAGATGCACATCAACCTTCTAGAACTGATGGCTATCTTCATGGCAATGAAAGCATTCAAAGTACATCTGTGCAACAAGGTCGTGTTGATCCGGACGGACAACATGAGGGCCATGTACTTCATTCAGAAACAGGGAGGTACACACTCTCCACAGTTGTCTCATCTGGTTCAGAGCATGTGGAAGTGGGCCATTCAGAGGAACATCTTCCTCATGGCGGAACACCTCCCAGGCAAAGATAATCAGATGGCGGACCTGCTCAGCAGGTACAGCCACCAAATGCACGAGTGGGAGATACATCCATCAGTACTCCACCCGTACTTCCAGCAGTGGAGTCATCCAGAGATAGACCTGTTCACCACAAAGGAAAACGCCAAATGCCAAAGCTTTGCCGCCAGGTTCCCACACCCACAGTCGCAGGGCAATGCGATATGGATGAACTGGTCAGGCATATTTGCGTACGCTTTACCCCCAGCACCTCTAATATCGCTGGTGGCACGCAAGCTGAAGCAACACTCGATGACACTCATCCTGGTTGCTCCGACCTGGGCACGCCAACCATGGTACACCACGTTTCTAGAACTATCCGTGGTACCGCATCAAAGGCTACACCTCACACCCAGGCTTTTGACGTAGAGCCATGGCGACATTCAGCACCCAGATCCGCAACGGCTCAACCTGGCGATCTGGCTCCTGAGGTCTTAGAATTTGGCTACCTCAACTTGCCTCCCGACTGTATGGATATCATAAGAGAGGCAAGGAGGCCCACCACAGAGCATGCTATGCGGCGAAATGGAAGCGGTTTGTCATTTATAGTGCAGACCACAACATCAACCCGCTAGACGAGACTACTCACAACATCATTTGTTATCTGTTACATCTATACAAATGCAATCTGGCCTATGCTTCCATTCGCATACATTTGTCCGCGATAGCAGCTTATCTACAAAACAGGCAGCATCTCTCACTTTTCAGAGTGCCTGCCATCAAAGCCTTTCTGGAAGGACTCAAGCGAGTCATTCCTCCCCGGACACCACCGGCTCCTAAATGGAACCTAAATGTGGTCCTTACCAGACTGATGGGTCCACCTTTTGAGCCTCTACATTCATGCGAGATTCAGTTCTTAACATGGAAAGTGGCTTTCCTGATAGCGATTACATCGCTGCGACGCGTTAGTGAACTCCAGGCACTAACTATCCAAGAGCCATTCATACAAATTCACTCCAACAGGGTGGTGCTTCGCACTAACCCTAGGTTTCTTCCTAAGGTGGTTTCACAGTTCCATATCAATCAGATTATAGAACTGCCTGTGTTCTTCCAAAATCCTGAGTCAGTGGCGGAGAGAATGCTTCACACACTAGACGTCAAGAGAGCTTTAATGTACTACATTGATAGGACCAAAGATTTTCGGAAAACAAAACAACTATGTGTTGCCTTTTCGCCACAACACAAAGGCAACCCCATTTCCAAAGCAGGTATAGCCAGGTGGATCGTTAAGTGCATTCAAATTTGCTATCAAAAAGCCAAGCGCACTTTAACGGTCCCCCCACGAGCCCACTCCACCCGAAAGTTGGGGGCCTTCTTGGCTTTCCTTGGAAATATTCCTTTAGAAGACATATGTAGAGCAGCCACATGGTCTACCACACACACATTTACAAAACACTACTGTGTAGATGTGCACTCCAAACAGCAGGCAGCTGTAGGGCAGGCTGTTCTAAAAACACTTTTTCAAACTGCTGCAGCTAGCACAGGCGGCCGCCGCTAATGGAGGGACTGCTATGTATTCTATGCACAGATATGAATTCAGCAGCCCACATGCCTCGAACCGAATATGCTACTTACCAGTATGCATCTGTTCTTGGCATGTAGGGCTGCTGACATTCATATCGCCGGCCCTCCTCCCCGGCGCCTGTAGCGGCTGCAGCACTCAGAATCACTCTTAGCATGGTCATCACTCACGGTGTTACACTCCATCTTTGCCACAATGGCTAAAAACAATCTGGGGATGGAGTCGATGCCCATGCGCACTGTAGTCCAGGGGAGGAGCCACCTATCTCGTGATACTTCGAAGACTCTTCCAGGACAACAATGTGCGATCATCCGGACCCAACACTAGGCGGCGATCTATGCACAGATATGAATGTCAGCAGCCCTACATGCCAAGAACAGATGCATACTGGTAAGTAGCATATTCGTCATGACAGGTGCTCCAGGCAAAAGAGTGCTCTGCAGAGCTTTTGCTTCCCTTCAGTGAGGCTCTCAGCAATGTCCTTCTGGGTGTCTGGTCTAAATCCTGCCCCGTGACTCCCTTGCACTGCAAGGTATTCCCATCTACACTGGCCCGCCCTAGGAAACCCAGCGTTCCTCTCCCAGTATCTATCCCAGAAGAGCCTGGTGGTACAGCCCTTCACGGCCAAAGTCAACCCAAACTATGTTCCCTTCTGTCCCACTGGGTAGGGAATCCAAGAGGCTGGCTACTTTTGGAAAGAACATTTTCTCTTCCACCAGCTTAGCCTTGTAGTCTGTGAACACAGCTTGTCTCTGGTGATGCTCCCATGCATTGTGAAACTGTTGTGCAGCTGCTACCCATGCTCCCTGAAAAGGGCCACACCATCCCCAACGAGCCTTTATGTACGGTTGGGACGCAGTGAAGTTTGCCATCAGGTTGGACTGGACACCATGGACAACTTAGACAGGGCCATGGCTTTTATGGTGGAACTTCACCCGCCATGCCTGGTTGCGAACAAATTGGTTTTCGGGGGATGTACAAGCTTCACTCACTGACATGCCATACAATGGCTCCTGCCTGTTTGGCAACAAAACCAATACGGCACTTGTGCGGTTTTTGGAGCGTCAAGTCACCACCAGGTCCCTGGGCTTTTCCTTAACTTGCTGCTCATAGCATCAGTCATTTTGCACCTTCAGAGTCTGTGGTCGGGGCACCTATGAGCGTCCACATGGAACTCAGGACTCCTGTACGCCTTTCTGCCAATAACACTCCTGCTCCAGTTCTCAAGAAGATCAGGACCGACCTGGCAAAGTCATCCTAGTGGCTCCAGTTTGGGTACAGAGAGAATGGAATCCCGAACTCCTGAGCATGAGGCTGGCCCTTCAGGGGGAATTCCTGTTGAAATAACATCATTCATGCATTGAGATTGAGCTGTGACAGTTGAGAGTTTTTAAACTTCCTCCTGAGGTATGTGATGTCTATTTGGCAGATAGGCATTCTTCCACTAACATTGTATACGCCTGCCATTGGTATAAGTTTGTGGCTTGGTGTTCCTCATGTCAGGTGGATCCCCTTTCTGCAACGCTGTGAGAGGTGCTGCTATTCATATTATCTTTAGTCTGGCAAGGCCTTGCCCTGGGCACTCTTAGGGGTTATTTGTCGGCCATTTTGGCTTTCCTGCGGTTGCTGAACCAACCTTCCCTGTTCAAATCACCAGTTGTTTCCTGAGAGGTTTACAAAATGTGTTCTGTGATGCTTCAATGGGACCTTAATCTGGTCCTCATATTTCTCATGTGTTCTCACTTTGAGCTCTTACACAGCTGTACTATGTGGCTCTTGACCATCAAGATGGACTTCCTAGTGGCCATTACATTGGCTAGGAGGGTCAGTCAGCTTTAAGCTCTCTAACTTCACCCCCATTCACCAGCTTTTCCCCCAACAAACTGGTCTTTCGAATGTGTTCCTTTTTCCTTCCATAGATCTAATGTTCAACTCTTCCATTCCTGAAGTTTGTAGGTCCTCCGCCAAAATTAGCCCAATCGGCTGGTCCACCTTATTTTGGCGGTGAATTTGTGCTTGCGTCTGCAGCCTTCCTGTATACGCCAATGCATTTTCCGGCGAGATAAGTGCTTGGTCTTGTGAGTCTTTGAATGGCTTTGGAAACTTCTCCTTGAGGCTACTCACATCAATCGCCTTAAGTTGGCCCCGGTTAGATTTAGGATCTTTCAATGGAGAAGAGTGGCCAGAAATTAAGTTCATATCGGGGAAGTCCGTCTTATCACAAGGCCTTGCTACAGCTGAATCAATTTTACAGTCAGGAACTTCACAAAGCTGAGCACTATTTAAACACAGTGACGTTAGCGAAGAAGAAGATAATAATCTGCAATCAACACTAGAGTTGCCATTCTTAATTTGATTTCTATTTTGCTTTTGAGTGTGATGATACTTAAAAAAGAAACTCTTAATTGTCGGTTGAGCGTCGCTATTGGATATCTTCTGAATCTTCCCAGGCGCTATAGGAGATGAAGCCTGTGAGAAGTTGGCCTGATATGTAGTGTTTCCAATTCTGGAACCACTTGGTATCAGTCCAAACAAACCCCAAAGATGTCTGGTTGTAAGTCAACCTTGTTAGACAAGCTATCCTAGTGGTAGCATGGACTAAGCAGCCTTAAAGGCTTAACTTAAGAGGTCGTGTTAAGCGAGCTGTTTTACCACATACAATCCTGTAATCAAATGAAAGGACACCACACAAGTATATATTATAAAAATATATGTATTTATTTCTAAATTACTCCCCAGTACTCTTTATGAGGAAAGGGGCACAAGTGTTAAATCAAAAGCACAGTATGACATATAAAGTTGCACAATTTTGGATAAGGGCCGGTGGCCACTTAAACCATATACTAAAAAAGTGGTATAAGAGATACCAATCGAACAGTGGTTAGGCCTAGGGCCTAGAGATTCGCTGGGAGCAGTCAGGACTAGCAATGCTGAAGTCGGGAGTAGCCCACAGGAGACGGGTGCAGCACGGAAAGTGCGGCTCGCACCAATGCAATGTCAATGGTGCGTAAAAGTTACATAAAGTGAGTTAAAAGATACTTCCGCTGAACCTAGAGGAACAAAACTTTAGACACAGACCCTAGAGGTGTGTACCAGTGTATGTACACCGGCGTTGCAATGTTACCTCACCCACAGGCCGAGGGTGCACAGGGTCGAAGTGGCGTCGGGTTTTGACACGCAGGCTCTTGGTGCTTGAAGCTGTTGCAGCTGCAGGCGATGTGAAGCAGAAGTGTCCGGTGCGATCCAAGGGTGGATCGAAGTAGAAAAGTACCTGAAAGCAGAGGGGACAGAGTCTGGGTCACTCAGCAGTGACCAGGGTGGAACCAGGACGGAACCAGGCAATGTCGGGCGCAGTCAGGTGGTTGTCGATAGGCTTCTCTCCGCTGTCACGTGGGCTCTGGGGCATCTGCGACGTCCAGGAGCAGGTCACGATCTGTCCCACGTAGGCTCTCGCCGTCAGCACCGTCGGCTTCAAGATTGCAGCAAACAGCACTTGGCAAAAGCAATCCACGCGGAACCGGGAGATTGCTTATCACTCGAACCAGGAGGGTCAGAGTGGGGGCTCCTTTTCACAGGAGCTGGTGCAGATCTGGAGCAACCAGAAAAGCAAGTTGTATTTCGGTTTTCGTCGGCACAGGGGCCACAAGCCAGCTGGCAAGTGACCGGGCCAACGCGTCGAGCCGCCACAAGCAGAAGGGCCCCACGCAGCACTCGTTGAGTGTGGAGGGGGTAGCTTTGGTGCAAGTGTAGCTCGGGGTGGGGGCTTCTCAAACCCCGGTGCACAGCTTCGAGGATCACTCGTGGGCTGCACGGTCAGCGTCTCGTGGCCTTTTCAAGCTGGCGTGCCCCACGCTACCGGTCGCCTCCACTGGTCTCAGCTCTGCAGGGACTGTGGATCGGGCAGGGAGAAGGCAGGCAAGCTTGATCTCGTCGATCTCTGTCGCTCGAGTTCCGGCGGGAACTGCAACAAAGCAAGGGTCGAGGGCTGGATGGTGCCTGTTTGCACAGGGTGGTCACTCCTTGACCACAAGGGAGATTCTTCAGTCTTCTGCGTTGAGTAGAAAGTCGAAGGGTCCAGAATTCGTTTCTTATGTTTCTTCAGGATGATCTGAGTTGCATTGGCACTGCTCCCACTCTTATTCGAATCTGGTGGGCTGGACATCCTGCTAGGTCCCCTCCTATGGGTGGGACCCAGGAAGGGGGTGGTTACACCCCTTTCCTTTGATCCAGGCCGCGCTGGGACAGGGGCTGGGAGGCCCCAGAACCAGTTTGGCCGGATTATGCAAGGGGCAGCCTTGTGCTCCCCAGGCAGTGTCTGGTTTCTTTGAAACCTCCCTACTACAATCAACTATCTCCTGTCTGGGGTGGTTTGACACCGCCCTGCGACAGGAAACTCTTTGTCCAGGCCACCATATGCTGAGTTTCGGTCAGCAGCAGGGGGCCAGACCCGTGTCTGTGGCAGAGGCATCCATTTTGTGGATCTGAGGCTCATTTTAAATCAACCGCGTTTCAGTAAAGTAACATGTCTTATCCCTCTAGAAGGGTGGAATGCTACCCCCGTCGCCAGAACTGGCGAGGGGGTAGTATTCCAATTCGTATGACACCTTACACGACATGTTTTGATAAAGCCAAACCAAAGTTGCTATATAACCGCGAGGATTATAAGGCGCTTAAGAGTATATGGTATGGCATTATCCCGGATCAGCTTAGGGAGTTGTTCCCGACAGCTGCAGACAGGCTCAGCTCATGCCAGAGCTCCATCTCACATAAAACCACGCACTCTGCCTCCAGGATTGATGAGGCCTTCCATAGGAGTGGCTTACAGGCTATATATGTGTCCAGATATAGGTTTAGATATAGGTATACTATATCTAAGCAAGGGGTGATTACACCCACTTGCCCCAGCTGAGTTATCAGCCAGTTGTGTCAATTTAAGAACCAGCCAGGGGTGGCAAAAGCTATGCTTCAGCCCCTGGTAGGCCTTGGTGGTACCTATGCCCTGAGCACCTATAGTGCAGAGTACAGGGGCTGACAAGGAGTCCATTTCCAATTGTGGTATGTACCTATAGCACATGTATTATAAATTTAGAGAGAGAACAGCAGGCTGGGGGTCTGATTAGCAGGCCCACAGCCTCAGTAAGTCGAAAACCAGTGAAGCAAAAAGCAAAAATTGGGGTGACCATAGGATAGCAGACCCTACTCTCCTACAAAGCCGATGAACTCGACTCGGCTGGCTCCGTCAGGCAGTCCCTTGATAAAGTGACCCCCTCATTGTTTTCCTCTGTCTTCAACTGTGACCCTGCTTCAGTTGATGTTTCATGCCTCTGGCGTTGTTTTAATTTCGGCAGAGCGCCATGTTGACGACCGGATCTCATCATCAACCGGCACCTAAATAGGGCAGCAAGATTGGGGGTAAGTACGGCCTACTGGGCCTCTCTCTGTGCCTCTCTCTCTCTAACTATAGCCTCGCTATTCTGCCGGAACAACCCCACTTATCGATTTTATGATTGGTCTGGCTTGGCTACGGCTACGGACAGAGAAGGGTTGGGAGGGGGTAGGGAGGGGGTACGGGCTACTTGCGGTCCTCTGCGGTCTTCTTGCGGTCTTCTCACACACACTGCCCGTGACCGCGTCCACAGCCCACAACCGTTACTCTGCTCCTCCTCCGCTGCACTTGTATCGAGACTCCTCCCTTGCTCTCAGTCCAGCACGAGTTTGCCTTAGATGTAGTTATTGTAGTTATTAACAGCACCACAGTCCTGATATTAAACGCCAACCCAATGCGGCGGGGATTGCAATGATCATTTGCCTCCCTGATAGTACAGGTTGTTTGTCAAAATTTTTGTCAGGTTCACCCCATTTTGAAGTTGCCTGCTTATTTTGTTTGCTTATTTAGCACTGCTTCAGGCAACCACTGAGGTCACTGGCCCAGACCAGTCACCTGTCTGCAGTTTGCTCTTTGGACTTTTGCTCTTTGCACTGTCTCCAAAAGGCTTGTCTCCAAAAGGCCAAGTGTAGCTGCACTAGTGGGGGCCCAGGCTTCCTCCTTTTTAGGGCCTCCGTGTGCTACCGGACAATACACTCCCCACGCACCCTGTGGACTGGCTGCACACCTGCACACCTCAGAGACCACAGCCACCTGCGCTGTATGCTGGAGGGTGGACTGTAGGCTGTAAATTGTTGCAGCCGCCCAATGCCGCCCCGAAAACTCCAAGGACGAAACAGGGGTGGCCATGAATGTCCAAACTCACCCCTCACCGCCACTCACTGGCCGCTGGTCCTTTGTTTCGGCTGGGCCCTCCCCGCGGCATGCTCCTCGAAGCTGTGGGCCAAAGCTGCGGCAATAACAATGCAGGGACAAGGGAGCCGCGAGGTAGCGTGTTCAGCGTTCGGTGTCTTCCGCGCTCAGCAGCGGTCGGCGTGAAAACACGGAGTGTGATCCAGGCAGGAGCTAAGCATCAGATATCCACTTCAGCCATTCTATTAGAGCGGCTGACACCTCAGGTCCCAAGATATCTTAGTAATAATATCTCTCTGGACATAACATCTTCGGTAAATTAACCTTGTGCGTATCACATTATCATTGGCTCTGAATTAAGATAATGTATTTGTATTTTATTAATTGATTATAGTTTTTTGACGTAGCAATGCTCAGCCCTAAAAGGGGTGTCAGAACGCTTTACATGTAATGCTGTCTCAGAGAAGGTTGCATTTCAGAAAGGGCAGGTTGGAAACGATTAAGCAAGGATTACACTTAACAATGACAGGTTGTAAGTAAATGTATTATATGTAATTAAATGTATTTATTTATATATAGTTTTATATTGCCTAAACAAGGTAAATTAATTGACGTACACAATAGCTTTTCAAGATGGTATTCATAATAATAAACATTAGTGATTATGTGTGTTAATGGGCTGGGACTTGAAACATTTCAGATTCCCATGCCATGTTACCTTTAGGCAATTGGACAAAATAGATATGAACATTCTGTACACTCTAGCCGCTTAGGTCAAGTTTCACAAAGCTTTTTTCTGTGAGTAGTTGTCTCTTATCTCTAATTTAGGTGTGATTACTCTTGAATTTCGAGCCATAGAAACCAATTGCTCATGAAATAATATTTAGTGAGCTGGCTCTTTATTTGGTACACAGAAGACAGCAGAAAAACGAACAGAAAAGGCAAGTCATAGCAGAAAAATGAGCAGAAAGGGAGAACAGGGTAGAAGAAGACAGAAAATTTAGCAGAAAGGCAAAATAGAGATCAGAAAAAAGAGCAGGAAAGGCAAAACAATAGAAGAGGGCAAAACAGAGGGCAGACAAACTAGCAGAAAAGGCAAAACAGAGCAGAAGAGGGTGAAACTGAGGGCAGAGAAATGAGTATAAAAAGCAAAACAGGGGGCACACAATTAAGCAGGAAAGGCTAAACAGAGGGCAGAAAAACTAGCAGTAAACGCAAAACAGAGAAAGAAACGAGCAGGGTGGTCACAAACAGAGGGCAGCGAGAAGACAAGCAGCGGAGAGTAGTGAACTGTGGGCAAGCTGGACAGGAGAACTGTCGTTGGGGGAGCTGGCATGAGGACCTTCACAATGGAGTTGTGCTGCAGCCTCCATTAAGTGAGTCCTGGGGAAGGGTGGGGCGCTGGGTGGGTGGAGGAAGTAAATGGCGAGAAGAGGGAAGAAATGAGCAGACAAAGCAAGACAGAGCAGAAGAGGGCTGAAAAACGAGCAGAAAGGCAAAATAGAGGGCAGAGAAAGAAGCAGAAAAGTTAAAACTGAGAGCAGAAAACAGAGCAAAAACGGCAGAACAGAGGGCAGAAAAATGAACTGAAAAGGCAAAATGAAAGGCAGGCAAGCAAGCAGAATACACAAAACAGCAAGAAAAGAGCAAAGGAGTCACAGACAAAGGGCAACTTGTAGACAGGTAGCGGACTGCAGGCAAGCTGGACAGGAGAACTGTCGCAGGGGGAGCTGGCATGAGGACCTGCTCTAGGCAAGCAGTGGAAGTACACTGTGCAAATAAAGCAGGATTTAGGCCAAGCTCTAGTATAGAGACAAATGCACAAGAGGAAGTGAAACCAGCACTTGCTGACTAAAGTGAAGCTAAGAAATTAGAGTGACGATTAAGCCAACCGGTTGTAAGCAATGGGCAGGTTCCAAGTCCCCTGTAAGCAGGGCAGGACTGGCCATAGCAGGCACCAGACAATCCCCCGGTGCGCTGCACAGGTGGGGGCCGGTTTTTGGTCCCTGGAGGCCGTTTTTGTTACAGGGCCGTTTTTGCAGCATAGGTGCAAAATCGGCCCTGTACCAAAAGAGCTCAGCGGCACCTCCAACCCCCCCGGTTGTGGTTCCCAGTCCGGCCCTGTCTGTAAGTAAAGAACATGTCTCGCAAGCAAGTATAGGACGAGGGAGGGACTGAGGGAGCAAACTGTCAGATGCCATAGTGCCCACCAAACATACGAAAGATCATAAAATAACTGACTATGCCCCAAAACATTTAAGGGCACTAGGGGTGAAGACAGGAGAGGGCAGGAAAAACTCCTACCTGATGGGAAACAGCTTGTACCACTCTGCCTTTAACATGGAGGATCTTTACTATGCAGTCTTTACCATGCAGTTAAGTACCACACACATAAGTATTTCTCCCTTTACCTTGCAAGTACGTACATATTTGTTTATAAAATACTTTTTATGTTATTTTTTTAAAAAGGTGATTTTAGTGTAATGAGATGGGTAGAGGTAAATGGAAGTAAGGATGATTAAGGGTTTACGGTGAGTAGAGAGGTAAAGGGAGATATGGGTGAGTTTAGGATAAAGGGGTGGGTTAGATGTAAAGGGAGGAAAAGGTGAATTTAGGATTCTGGGTGGGTAAAGATAAAGGGATTTAAGGGTGAATTTAGGTTTCAGCAGTTGGTAGAGGTAAAGGAAGGTAAGGGTGGGATTTTATCATTTAAGGATGGGTAAAGGCAAATGGAGGTAAGGGTGATTTTAGAGTTCAGAGATAGGTAGAGGTAAATGGAGGTGAAGGTGATTTTATGGTTATGGGGTGGGCAGAGCTAAACTGAGGTAAGGGTGATTTTAAGATGCAGGGGTGGTAAGAGACAAAGGGAGGTATGGGTTAGATTGAGGGATGGGTAGAGATAAATAGAGGTTTGGGTAATTTTAGGGTTCAGGGAAGGGTAGAGGTAAAGAGAGGTAAGCTTGATTTTAGTATTAAGGGTTTGGATATAGGTAAAGCTTGTTTTAGGGTTCAGGGGTGGAAAGAGGTAAAGGAAGGTAAAGTGAAATTAGCATTCAGGTGTGAGTATAGTTAAAGTGAGGAAAGAGTGATTTTAGGGTTCGGTGCGCGCTGGGGAAAGGGAGTTAAGAGTAATTTTAGGGTTCTATATGGGTAGAGTTAAAGGTGTTTAGGGTTGTTTTAGGGTTCAGGGGTGGGTAGAGTTGATGAGAGGGAAGGGTGATTTTAGGATTCAGGAATGGCTAGAGCTAATGGAAGGTAAGGGTAATTTTAGGGTTCGGTGGGTAGAGGTTAAGGGAGGTCAGGGTGATTTCATGGTTCAGAATAGGTTGATGTAAAAGGAAGGTGTGGGTGGTTTTAGGGTTCTGTGGGTAGAGGTGAGGGGTTTAGGCTGGGTAGAGGTAAGGGTAATTTTAGGGTTTGGAGTGGGTAGACTTAAAGGGAGGTAAGGGTGAATTTAGGGTTCAGAGATAGCTAGAGGTAAAGGGAAGTAAGCGTGATTTTAAGATTTTGGGGTTGGGAGAAGCAAGGGAGTTAAGAGTGAAAGATAATCCTTTTGAAAACACCATGTTTGATGAGGAGTAAAATAGCTTCTAAATTATAAAATGAAGTAACCAACAAATAAGTAAAAAAGTAAAATCCAGAAAAACACATACTGTATAGTAGCAGTTTTAAACGAAGGGCGAATGCTTAGGAGCAGCCGTGCAGGTAAGCGCAGGGGATGTGAGGGAGGGGAGTCGACAGACGACAACGAGGGAAAATAACATTAAAAAAAAAAACGTATCTTGTGCTCACCGCAACTCCGACTCGGCGATGCAGTGAGCACAAAGTAAGTGGTTTTCCTTTTTTTAAAGTTATTTTTCCTCGTTGTCGTCTGTCGAATCCCCCCCACCCCGCCTCACCGCACTTACCTGCACCGGTTGCTCCTGAGCATGCGTCCTCAATCAAAGCGTTAGGTGTCCAAAATTTATGTTTCAGGTATTGGTCATATCCGACAAAGTTTTGTTATTGCTAGCTGTTTGCATTCACTCTTTTGTAAATACCTGTAACCACAAGCCTCCACTACGATGGTTTCACTTTGTCTTGCACGCAGAAGCAAAAACAAAAAAAAATGTAAGTACCACAATCCGAGTACAAGCGGTGTGGAAGAACACTAATCAAGAAATCAATCAGTACTTGGTCCATGCTCCAGGGAAGTAAAGAACACGTAGAGACAAAGTGAAGTTCAAGTATGCTGATTTGCTTCCACCAATGAAAAGGAAGAAAAAAAGAGTGACAATGAAGCCAACCAGTGACAATTAATTGGTGGGCTAAAAGCCCCTTTACAGAGTTTTGTTTTTTTAAGATACAACAGATCATTGCTAGCAACAGAGTATGCCCTTCATCAGGCAGGACCTAAAAATAGGACATTTTTGATGGAATGAAAGTCAACTAATTTGGTGAACACAATGTAGACAAAATGCGAACAGTTCTTTTGTTTAGCTAAGTTTGAAGGAGTTCAGATTTGGGTTTAAATGACCTACAATAGCTTGTAGGCCCGTAAAGTATCTTCTACCGTCTGAACATTCATAACAAGTTGAAAATTGGACAAGAGTCTGAAAGGTGGTTTATAAGTGTAGTATAAAAATAATGAAAGTAGTGTTAAAGAGAGAACCAAAACACAATTTAGAATGTGGTCATAACGGCAAAGATATCACAGAGTCTCCGCGATTATATGAATTTAACGTGCCAGGAAAAGTTAAGTAGGAGCTGGGCTTTGGTACATTCTGTGCACTCAATTACCTACCTCGAACTGAACCTTACTAAGCTGTCTAGCTAGAACCAAGCACTAGCATCTCTTACACCATAGTAGAAGAGAAATGGTGTAGTGAAAAATGGTGTATATAAAACAGCGATCCGTAAAGTGTTTTTATCTCATCTTTGTTAGTAGCTGTCTTTTATTTAGCATCCTTCACTTTTTTGATAGACCACAATGGAATGTGCTCAAGTTTGTTCATCCAGGAGCCCCGATCTCACCAGCTGGGAACTGTGTTACTTTTACATGAGTCGCTACAGCACATAAAAAAAAATAACTGTGGTGGTTTCAACGCATGAGTACTTATCATGTATTTAAACAATTAAGTAAATTGACTACTAGCCCCTGTCAGCGTAATTGCTTTTCTGTTGTAATTGATTACTAATTTCACCCGTAATCTAATCAGTAATCACTAAATGCACAAAGTGTAATGACCGTTTGCTTTTATCAAAGTTATAAATCCGAAAAGTGCTCTGTATCCCTAATGTACAGTGGGAATTTCTAAGTAAAATTTCCTTGCATTAGTATTGCATTATTTTGTAATCCCACAAGAACTGTACGTTTTCTTTTCAACGTTTACCAGATATTTACTTTGAAGTCAGCAATTTGAGTTCTTTATACTTCCAAACAAGGTAGGAATGTTTCATTCAGAGTTGAATGGATTTAGCGGCTCATTGACGCAACACGGCAAAGGAGCACCGTGCCGTCGTGTTTAGTTAAGAAAGTGGGGTACTGGGAACCAGATTTCTTTATGGAGCGATCTGCGATTTTCAGAATCACAACCACGTGTAAAAATACCGCGGGAAGTAAATATTAGTTTGAAGTGTGAAGCGGATGGGATTCATTTCAGCTCTTTGTGACTGTGTTAATTCAGCTTAATCGGCGCCTTAGTGGGAGCCGCTGGAGTAATCCGAGTTTGACTCTCAATTTTCAGTCTGTGACTCTTATCCGGTAGGCGGGCGGACAGACAGACCGAGACCCCCATTCTAATCCAGCGCCACACTTAGAGGGATTGTTGCACAACAAACAGAACTCAAAATCAGATTTTTCCACACATTCGCTGTTGTTGAGTTAGCGTGTCTTTGCAAAACGATGTCTTTGATAATAATTAAAGAACATCAGAACAGGAATGCACACATACTCCTGTACCGAAGAGCCCGAAAGTTTTTAACCTCTGTTGGAACTGCCCTTCAAAAACGCCATGCCTCTATTCTGGCGTTTCCAAGGGGGAGCCATCCACCAAATACATGCATGGTTGTCTTAGTAGTTGGGTCTGGGGGCCCTGAGTCGGATATACTATCTCTTAACGTGTTTCGCATTATGAGCTCTGAATTAAAGACAAAACAGCGACCTTTGAGACTGAGATACACATCTGGTGGCTGAATTTAAAAATGTCAAAACCAAATAACATGGAATAATTACCGCATTCTGTGTTTTTACAAATTGTGTAATCCTAGGCACATACTTTATTTCAAAGAGGCTCAGTTTTCTTGATTAACACATAGGAGCGCGCTTTCAAAATATATGAATTCAGGACAAGCATCTCTTAGATTTGATTTAGCAGACTAATGTTGCTCCATCCATCTATAATGAAAATGTCGGACACATTTAGAGCCTGATTCACAAAAGTAAACTTACACTTCTGTGTACATTTACTATTTTTTGGTATTCCCCTAGGTAAGCTTGCACCAAAAGTAAAGTTAGACTTTTGGTCTAAATTTACCTTTGGTCTAAGTTTACCTTTGTGAATGCCGAAAAGTAGTAAACTTTCACAAAGGGTAAGTTTACCTTTGTAAATCGGATCCTTAGTGGGTTCAGGACTCCTGATTTGTCTCCTAGATACTAACAGCATTGTTGTTGATGGGACAAGCCATGCGTATTTCTGAAAACTATCATGAATCGCTTCGACACCATGTCAGGGGTAGTAAGCGCTATGTAAATTCAATTACAATACAGTGTTTAATAAATGTCTGTCTAGGCAGTGATATAATATGATGTACTTTGGCAAAATGATTCAGCATGTTAAAGGAATACACATTTTTGAATTTTAAAGAGATTGTATTATTTTTACATTATGCAATTTCATGGCTCGGCTCATGAATGGACTCCTATAGCCAACCCAGACCCATGACTCAGCGCTAGCTTGACCTGTCCTATTATTTGCATCTGTGCCTGCCTTTATTTGCAACTCGGGCTTACTACATGGGACCATCAGCCACTTAATACATTGATTTGTAAAAGGTGAGGGTTAGAAACATGAAGCTCTACCCTCATGCACTGACTGGACAACTATAACCGCAAGGCGTCTTGTAGCAGAAACCAAGAAGAGTGAGTACACTAAAAATACATTTAAAATAAGTGATACTATGGCAGGGACTCGAGGCTATTGTATTGTATCTGACCATAGTCATGAGTACCATGAAGAACTACCAGGCCCAGGGTGGGACAGACTGAGGCATAGCTTCAGTGGGAATTTTTGGGGCGTGACACGCCTCAAATGCATTCTTCATTTGGTAGTTAGGTCTCATTTCACTAAGAGGTTTAACTTGCTCATTTTTTGTATAGGATCTTAAATATATATAGCGGCTGCTTTACCAAATAAGTAGGAAATTTGCACCCCTTAAATACTCATTGAATGGGTGCCAATTTACTACTCCTTGGAATTCACAATCATTCTCAGTAGTAGACTGAGAAAGCTTTGCCAGTCTCAGGTTTCCAAGCACACTACTGGCAATCAACACTACTGGCAATCAATCACCCAAAATGTGATAGGTTGAATGCTTGCAAATAGTCTAACCAAATCACAATGAGAGGCTGCAGTTTGGTTTATATCACCCCAACAAATGTAAACACCTGATGATCGATTTCCTCTGTTAACCTCTTAAGCGCTGCGCCTATACCAGCGGCCGACGGCACCACTACCTCGGGAGTGCTGCCGTCGGCCGTTGGACGTTCCATCTGCACCTGCGCAATGGAACGTTCAGCACTGGAGCTGGACGTTCCAAAGCAGCTAAGGTGTTAGTTTTGTACCTATCAGTACTGTTCCTCACCACCCATATATGTTTTTAGCTGGCTACTCTGACACCTATCGCAGCTTGAAACATAAATGCCTGCCTGGTTGTCCCCTTCCTTTTGACATAGAGCTACATACCTGCCATTGCATACGTGTCCCCCCTCCCCAACTCCTATACATGTTTCTATGCTGTCCGTGCAGGGCACATGCCATGTCTGTAGAAATTATGTGTTACCATGTGAGTGTTTGAGAGGGAGTATTCCTAAAATACAACACATTTTAACAAGGGTCAGAAGAGAATTGGATGCCTTAGGGGGCAAGAACTGAGAAGATACACCCTAAGGCTTGCTTGCATGTTATTTAGCAGTTGTGAGTGTGAAAAGCTGCTGCTTTGGAAAAACTTGGTGTGAGCGCCTGGTTGCGGATCCCAGAGCAGTCAGAGCTCAATTCAACCGTAATAACTGGAGCCTTTTACCACTGGTGTTCTGGGGCTGCATGACTATTGGACCATTGCCCAAACTGGATACTCAAGTACTCTCTTTAGCACACCAGTCTCTCAGTATATGAGCCAGAGCTGTCCAAGCTTACTCAAGAAGGTGATTTAACTTTAGACATTCAAAATTCAGTGTGGCCCTTTTATAACTCTTAACAACTGATTATACAGTTAGTGCTTTACTTGAGTAAGGTGAAATACTTCAATACACACTTCAATTCAACACATACAAAAATGATTAACAAAAAAGTCAGAAAAAAAGACAGAAGGCTAACTTCGAATAAATGATGCAAAACCGGAAGCAAGAGACTCTGGGTTGTACCAACATTTCTAGCTCCATATGGATTGCACTGTGCTGATTCTATGCCTAAAAGCAAAACGAGTATGGGGTGGTTGTTATGTATTACAGGTTGGCTTGGGTGGTATTTTACCAATCCAAAGCTGTGATACTAAACCTGGAGTGGTAAAAGGCTTTTGTTATTTTTCACTGTGATAATCCCATGCTTAAAGACTTTGCTGTAAACATGGCAAAAAGCTTTGTTCCTTTCTAGACTGGTGTGGATGGCACTATCCTAATCCCATGCTTAATACTTTGCTAGGAAAACAGACATTTTGGGGAGCAGGTCCAGGGTGTTGCTGGTGCTGTAGGGTGCTCTCCAGATAAATAAGCTTCTTTCTTCCTAAATTTGGGAAGTACTCAGAGTTCCTTGCTTGTGTGTGTGTGTGTGTGTGTGTGTGTGTGTGTGTGTGTGTGTGTGTGTGTGTGTGTGTGTGTGTGTGTGTGTGTGTGTGTGTGTGTGTGTGTATACACATAAACACACTCACATTTCAATCCCTTCACGGTCACTTTCCAAACGATGGACGTCAGGACATAGACAGCATGACTGCGTGCAAAAGGTTCCTTATTGAATCACAATCTGCCACGACACGTTTCAGCCAAGCTTGGCCTTGATCACATGACGCAGCTACGGTAGTTTCAAAACCATTTAAAGTGCCCAGTGCCTGATAGCAAGATAAAAATGGAAAACAGACTGTTTTTTGATGAGCAATCGAGCTGATACTAGTATATTAGCCGGTTGAGAACTTGAACAAATTTCATATTGTAAAATCTCTTGCAGTTCTAAATGTCAACCATAAAATGGAGTAAGGCTTAAACAATTGATTACATGGTATACAAGCAAAAATATTACGAGATGAATTCAATATGTCATGTGCAAAATAATGCAATGTGCAAAATAAGCAATTCATTATAAATAGTCATGAAATATGCTTAATATAACCTTAATTTTGTGCTCATCTATGATTGTCAATCATGTGACTCGATCATGACAGACTCAGTAACATGCAACATAAGATAAACGTGCCTTCTATTATTGTATTTAGACTGCTGTTTTACCTCATATAGCATGACAAGTCCGAAACTAACATAGCAACAATATAGACCCTGTGGGCAGTATCATCTTTTGTGGCCGCCTTATTGGTTTGTTAAAAGTGCTCAAAGTGCAATAAAGTGCTTAATAACAAAAAAGACACTATGAAAAGGACAACTATAAACAAGCGAAAATATAAATGCCAAGCTGAGCTGCAGACTCTGTTCTAGCAATTTTAGATACTGATATCAAGATATTACGAATGATATTATGAGTATAGTGCAAGAACCCTACTGCTATACAGATTGTGGTTCTAGCAAACACCACAAAACGTGAAATGATGAAAAAAATATATATAGATCATTAGATTAAAGGTAGGTGTATATATCCTCACTGGTGTTAAGCCCATTAGGTGTCTTGGCGTCCAAATTAAGAATATATCTACTTTCCAATTTTCTTAATGCAAATTCCAAATTTCCTCAGTGTCTTGAACTAGGTATGGTGTCTAGTACGTAATACCTGAGGTGACTCATATTGCTGTCATGGAATTTCTTACAATGGTGGGCGACTGGCTATGTCAGATCAAAATTTGTTATTGCCCGAATGTGTTGTAGGATCTGCTTATGAACCTGTAGCTTAGTGCTACCAACATATCGTAGCCCACATGTACATTCCAACATATAGATAGCAAATTCTGTTTTGCAGGTGAGGAATATACTGATCTTAATTGGTCTGTCATGGAAATGGGTGTAATATTGTGTAATAATGGAATCAAATTGGCATGCCCCGCAGGAATTACATTTGAAGAATCCCTTTCTCAACGTGAGCCATTTACACCCCTCTGAGATTTCTGGACTACTCTTTTCAAGGGCATTGCTCGTGGAAATGGCTCTTTTAAATGTAATCTTTGGCAATTTAGGGAGTTTTGGACCTATAACAGGATTGCTGAGAATTAAAGGCCAATTTTTCCTGAAAATGGTTCTCAGCTGTCGCTCCTGCTTGCTATAGGTCAAAATCATTCTCGTTTCACCCTCCATCTCTCGTTTCCTGTCAGACGCATTTTGACAACTGCTACTTTTGCCAAATATCAAACTTCCTCTACTTGAACCTTCTGTTTTGGCTATGATAGATCAGTCCTTTACATAGGGTAGCCCCTGGCTAGAAATCTGTTTTAAACTCACTTTGGGCCTTTTTCAAATCTATACATTGCTCTGACTGCTCGAATGTTACTTTTCTTGTAGCAAAGTGTGTCATTAAGATGCTTAAAGGCTTCTTCTATGTAGTCTGATTTAGGCCAAATGACAATGTTACTGCCATTGTCAGCATTGCAAATTACTAGATGCTTGTTGTTCTGTACCTTTTCAATTAGTTATTGATA
Organism: Lissotriton vulgaris; assembly: GCF_964263255.1. Lineage (NCBI taxonomy): Eukaryota > Metazoa > Chordata > Amphibia > Caudata > Salamandridae > Lissotriton > Lissotriton vulgaris. The sequence continues at coordinate 1,746,472,368 of NC_141691.1, forward strand.
TTTTCTGTTGTGTCTGCTTCGTTTTCTCCGAGCTCTCTGAATTTGATAGTTACGTTCTTCGATCTGCACAGCTAGATTTTCATTGAATATATCAATTGAATCATGGGGCATATTAGGCATAAAGGTTAATTTTAGTTTAAAAGCTGTGGTAATGGTGCCATGAGTCCTTAGTCCCTGCTGCAATATTGTCCTCTGATGGCATCTTGCTATTCATACTGTTGGCTCTCAGCAGGTGGTATTTCTTTTGTTTGAGTTTACGGATAAACTTGTAGATGTCAATTCTGGTTTGGCTGCAGCTGAAATTGCTCTCTGTGCAGAATGTCAGCCCTAGGGACAAAAACTGTTTTCTGCTTGATCTAACACCACCATATTTATATCTATTCCTCACACAAGTGCCGGTCACATCCACCTGTCTGGGTTGCGTAATTAGCCTGTGACGAAGACCCGTTTGACTTGAAACGTGTTGCCATTAAAAATATTGGAACCTGCATGCTCTGTGCAGGCTCTTGAATCTTGTTTATCGCTACAAGGTTTACACTTTGAGAGATATACATATATATATATATATATATATATATATATATATATATATATATATATATACACACACACACACACACATACACACACGTGTGGGGGTAAAGTAATCATATGGTTAGGTGAATTGTTCAATAACAACGTAATGCTTTAAACTCTAAAAACTACAGAAATTCACCAGTTATAGTTATATTGAGTAACTATAACTCATGTCCTAAGTTAACTGTAACTTGCGCCCCCGCCATGCACAGTTTTCTCATCAATAATTTTGAAGCAAATGCCGCAGTGAAATTATCAATGGTGAGTGATGTAATATGTGAGGTAATTAGCAGTGCATGGTGAAAGTGCGAGCAATAGTTACTTAGACCACGAGTTATAGTTACTCGAGATAACTATAACTATAACTGGTGAATTTCTTTGGTTTTTAGAGTTTTAAACATTATGTTGTTACTGAACATTATCACCGACCTATAACGTTACTTTAACCTTTGTTGTTTCCTTGAATTTCTATGGGTATTTTTGACCCAAAGTAGTATTTAATTACAATATGTAAATCCCAATCCCCAGCCGGGATGACCTCTGGCTGTGTGCGGCAGGGGATTGGCTGCAGGGCCTGGCCTGCAGCCAACTCTCTGCAGTCAACACTGTAAAGGCAGCCAAATCCACATTGCAGGACCTTCGGTCGTGCATGGCTGGGGGTTGGCCACAGGACCAGGCCCTGAAGACCCCAACCCCCAGGGCCTTTTTTTTCTCTACTTTTTATTAAGGGGAGGGGGCTTCATAAACCGCTCCCCCTTCCCAAACCTATTATTGCCCTGGGAACCCAATCCACAGGGCCATATATATTATAAAGGAGGTGCCCTCACCGAGCCTAATTAGGCTCTGGGGACCCCATCCCCCTGCTGATTTTTTTTTATTAAGGAGTAAGGGGGTGGCATGACCCCCGCCTTGTTAGGTCCTGGGCACAGCATTCCCCAGGTCCCCTATTTCATGGTAGGTAGGGCCACAAGGCCCTCCTTCCCTCACCTTGTTGGACCCTTGGGCACCCAGGACCACTATTAAAATTGAAGGGGAGCGGTGCTCCCCTCTCCCCAAGCCTTGTAAGGCCCCCGAGACGCCATCTCCCCTGGCCACTCTTTAAAATAAAAGAGGAGAGGAGGGCACACAGCCCCTCTCCCCAAGCAGATTTTGACCCCAGGGACCATATTCCCTGGCGCGCGTATCTTTAAATATGGGTGCCCTAGTGCCTACCCGGGGCACCCACCATATAGTCGTTAGGGGTTGTGGGGGGAGCCTTGTGGCCCTAGCCGGCTCCCAGCATCCACTGGGAGCTGGCATTGCTCCCACCCACAGGAAGCATCTACTAATGCTGCTCCCTGCGGGCGGGAGCAATACTTAGATCTAGTTCCATGCCCTCATCACTTCAGGCAGGTAAACGTATCTAAAGTTCGCTCGGAGCAGGAGCATTTTTGAAGCTGAGATGTGAAAATGCTCCTGCTAAGTTAGAGCAAACACAGACAAAGCCTGTGAGCTGGTCCGGGGGATGGGGTTCCCAGGGCCATTATTGGGGCAGAGAGGGGGGTCGCATTACCTTTCTCCCCTTAAAGAAGGGGCCGGGCCTCTGGGTTGAAAGCAGCCTGAGGAGGGGGGTAGTGTTCCCCGCTACCCCTTACAAAATGTGCACTGCCCTGTAGGATGGGGTCCCTAGAGATGAAATCGGCCCTAGTAGGTGGGCCACGTGCCCTCCTCCCCCTTAATAAATGCGCAGGGCCCATGGGGATGAGCCCCCGGGCAAGATAGGCCAGGCAAGGGGGACCATTTGCGCCCCTCCCCAAAAAATTATCCTCTCTTCCGACCAGGCATGGGCCCTCCGGAAGGGGGGGGGGGGAAGCCTTAAAAATAAAATGCTGGAGATTGCGCCTGTATTTTGAGGGGTGGGTTGTTTGGTGCCGATTCGCATTTTGGCCCCAGGCAGCTCCCTCAATCTAGGTGTTCAGGGTATTCCTACCCTGTTCCCTTGTTTTTTTGGGGGACCGAATCGTGAGTCTTAAGATTGCTGCCACCACTTCCTGGTTGAGTTGGTGTCAGCCGATCAGATCTCAGCTTGAGATCTGTCAGGATCTGCGGAGGCTACATGTCTCCAGATATACAAAGTTTTTGAGAAGGAATTGCTCAAAAGCGGCTGAGCGGATTTACGCAAAAAGCACTCTTTCTAGACCTAAATCTAGCTTTCTGCCAAATCTGGTGTAAATCCGTTCAGCGGTTTAGGCTATAGCTGTGTCTAAAGTTCTTATGGGAAAATGACTGGGGATAACACGTTTTCGGGATCCCTTTTTTTTCAGCCCTTGCTTGATGGATCATCCCGAAACTTTGCATGTGCAAACTAGTCAAGGAGAAGCACGTTTTTGAAAATTTTAATTGAGCTTCGTCAAACAACGCCATAGTTATTAGCAGGACAAAAAAATGCATTTCCTATGGAAACAAGAACCTTCGCATAACTACCCATGATTAAAGTGACATGAGGTGATAATCTCAGTTAAAATGTAACATTTTAAACTCGAAAAAGCATTAATTCATCAGTTATAATTAACCAAAGTAACTAGAACTCACGTCCCCGTCATGCAGTGTTGTCATCAATGATGTGATTCAGATGTCATCAGTGATTTTATTATTATTATTATTATTATTATTATTCTGAGTTTTGTATAGCGCCTGGTTACCAATAGGCATCCCAGCGCTTATCAGAACATAACACTACTAAAAGAATGCAGGGATTAAGCGGAAAACAAAAAGGTTTTTAAAAGTTTACGGAACCTGAGAAGGTTGGCTTCCGAGCGCAGTTGTAGGGGCAATGAGTTCCACAAGGAGGCCACATTTATTGAAAACCTTCTGCCACCAGTTCTTGCCTTTTTCACCCTGCCAACCTGAAGGAGATGTTGGTGGTCAGAGCGAAGAGAGCGAGAGGCCTTGTAGGGCTGGACCATCTCCTCCAGAATAGGTGGACCTACCCCGTGCAGAACTTTGTGGGCGATGCAGAGTGACTTGAATTTCACCCTGTCCCTCACAGGGAGCCAGTGCAGTGCCCTCAACGCCGGGCGGGCAGGCGTTCTGCACTTGCTGCAGTCTGTTCAGGGTAGATTCGGGTGCGCCCAGGAATAGCGCGTTGCTGAAATCCAGCCGCGAGATGATAAGTCCCTGGATGAGAAGCCTTCGAGTGGCCACTGGGAGCAAGGGCAGAATCTTCTGGGCTGAACGGAGCAGGCCAAAGCACACGCCAGCAGTCTTTTTGGCGTGGGTTTTAAACGATAGGTCCTGCTCCAGCCATACCCCAAGCTCTTGATCTCCTGCTTGGGGGGAGGCATCGGTCCCAGACAGTCTGGCCAGCTGCTGGGGGACAAAGATGGAGAGGAGTTCCTCAGCAGCATCAGTTCCGTTTTGGAGCCATTTAACTTTAGGGCTGAGCTGCACATCCACGTGTAGATCTTTTCAAGACACGTGTGCAGCCGGTCGGGATGGTACGCCGACTGGGAAAGGCCTACCACCAGCTGAGTATCATCAGCGTAACTGATGATTTTAATACCCAGCGGCCGTACCACACTCTCCAGGGGGGCCATGTAAACGTTGAATAAGGTAGGGCTCAATGAAGAGCCCTGTGGCACACCACACTGGAGAGGGGTAGAGGATGATTTTTCCTGGCCTTCCCACACCTCAAATGTACGACCTTCCAGGAAGGAGGCGAACCATTTGAGGGCCAAACCCGTGACCCCCACCCCCGACAGCCGTTGGAGAAGCACCTGATGGTCCACGGTGTCAAAAGCAGCGCTGAGGTCCAGGAGGATCACTGCCACTGATCCCCCCCGAATCCAGCATGCTCCTCGCATTCTCCACGACCGCCAGCAGGGCGGTGTCGGTCCCCTGACCGGGGCGAAAACCCGTTTGGGAGTCGCCCAGGAGGGAATTGGCTTCCAAGAAGTTGGAAAGGCGGCTATTCACCAGCTTCTCAGCCACCTTACTGATACCCGGCAACAAAGAGATAGGCCGAAAGTTGGCGAGATCGGCGGGATCGAGGTTAGGCTTTTTCAAAAGAGCCTTAACCACCGCCTCTTTCCAACTGGGGGGGACCACCCCATGGGCGAAAGACAGGTTTATCAAGTCCGTCACAGGGCCGACGATAGTGGATGACACCTGTTTAAGATATTTAATAGGTGCTGGGTCTTTCGGGGAGCCGCTCTTCATAGATCTCAGCACCGACAAGACTTCCTCCTTAGTGACTGGACCGAGGGAGGCCAGCTCCACCAATTGTAGCTCAAGTTGAGAGCTGGGATTGTCCTCCATTTTATCCATGATGTCATAGAATATCATGAGTTCCATATGCCTGATCTTAACCTATTTTCAATTTATTTCAGTTTTTTTAACATAATGTAACAATATAAAGAGAGTAATACTTAAGTATAAGTAAGTCTGAACCACTAGCTTTGTCCAAGAGTCAGAGCACCAAAATATAAAAGGCAGACCTATTGGCTTTAGCAAGAGGTCAGCACATCAGTCTATATAACGCAGACATGTTATCTCTGTCAAATAATCAGCACAATAATTTATCAATAAACATATTCCAAAGTAATCCTTAGAAATACACACGGCAATGTATAATAATTATTGTCACAAAAATATTTTAAATAAAGCATTTTTATTCTAGTCAAAGCTAAATATGTGCTTTGGTCTATCTTTAACGCTCTTCAGGCCAAAAAAGGCAGCCATAGAACCAACCACAAGAGGTCTCTGCACTACAAGTGAGGAGCATCCAGCTCCACATCAGATTGCTTTAAAAATAATGGTTATCTCTCCTGGGGTCATGTATTCAATGACCCGGGAGCCTTCCTGGGGGCTGCTGCTCCCTTGCAACCCCCCACAACACTTTTTGTGTTGGTGAAGCGCTTCACCTCCTTTGGGCGCAACAACAAAAATTATCTATAAAATCAAGCCATTCAGGGTATTGTAGGGTTCTCCAGACAGGGAGCTCTGAATACAAAATTCACAGCCTCGCCTCTTTAATATTGAAGCTGGGATAAAAAAAATGTATGCTGGGGGCTCAGGTCACACTTTTTTAATAGCAGCTTGGGAAGTCCACTCCTGCACTGCACGTATCTTTGCTTATTTTTTACATGGTTGCCCCAGGTCCCTACCTGGATGTCCACAAATCCCTGATCATTGAAGGCAACCGGGGAGAGGCCCACCACCCCCGTTGACCCACTGGCTTCCCAACCTACACCCATCCTTGGTGCCGGTGGGAGCTGGTTGTATTGCTGTGCTCCTGTACACCGTTTTTGTTTCTGCTTCTGGGTGGGAGCAAAACTATGTTCCCTACCTGAAGGAGCGCAGGCAGGGAATTCGATTTTTTTTCCCTGCCCGCACCTCTGGGCAGGAAACAGGACAGTGTCCCTGGAGAGGGAGTCCCTGGGACACTATCCCACTTCAGGCCTAGAGTGTTGGGGTCCCGGGCTGTTCTATGGCTCAGGGAGTATGACCCACTCCCCTTTCCCAAATAAAACATCATACCCTTGGGATGGGGTCAACAGGGTCATCAAATTGCTTGGGGAAGGGTGCTGTAAGCCCTGTCCCCATAATTAATTATAAATGGCTTCAGGCTCTAGGGGATGGGGTCCTCGGGACCATTGTCTGTCTCGGGGATGAGGGCCGCAAATCCCACCCTCTCCTTTAAAAAATAAAAAAATAGTATAGAGGCCTTTGGGGATGGTTTCTCAGAAGCCATGAAATGGCTCTCTAATTTTTAGTTGCTTCTACCTATCCCCAGAATCATTAAAAAAAACTTCTACCTATCCCCAGAATCATTAAAAAAAACATATTTGTCCCCAGAGGGGGTCAGGATATCCCTACCCTGCCCCTCTATATATTATGTTCATTTTTTCTTCAGGATACGGAAACTCAGTCCCTGAGTCCTAAGATGGCTTCCAATCATCTATGTTGATGTGAGGCATCCAATCCGATCTAATTTTTTGATCTGCTGGTCCTGCAGTTCTACAGCGTCTCTATCTATGCATACATTTTGAAACTTAATTTCTCAAAGCTTCTGAACGGACTTACACCAAATCACAAAAAGTATGTTCTGTGTAAAGATCTAGCTTTCCAAATTTGGTATAATTCCATTCAGCAGTATTTGCAGGATTTCTGTTCAAATTTCCTAAGGAAAATTGCATATATATATGTGTACATATACAAAGAAAAAGAAATATGCATATTTATATATAGGCATCATTATAAATAAATACATATAAATATATTTATATACAAGTGTTCCCTTTTCATAACTTAAAGAGGGACATAAAGTCTTAAGTCTGCTTTGTGCACTACTATTTGAAAAGATTCCTAAGAGTTTCTTGATCCAGTTTTGCTTCCGGTTGGGTATCAGCATCAAGGCAGCAATGTCTTGTTAAATTGATAACCAATTTCCAAGTTGCTGCCCTGTAAATGCCAGGAATCAAAATAGTTCTCAGTCAAACCTAGTGTCAACTTTAGCTGTAGTAGAGTGCATGTTAGATTTACATGGAAGGGGTTTATTTTCTAGCTGACAGTGGGTAGGGATTAAAACTATCTATGTAGCAATAGATTGTTAAGAGGTAGAAAAACCTTGTCTAATATAGCAATAGTTAATGAAAATTTGAATAGTATTTTTCAGGTCTTTTGATTTCTTTAGATAGAACTGCAAGACTATATTAATGCCTAATGAATGTAGGGACCATTCAGGTTCAGTTGAAGGGTTCAGAAAAGTGTTACTAACGTAATGGTCTGATTAATGAGGAAATCCCAAACTTCCTACAGTATGAATAAAGGATTTATCTTCATCACTACCCTATTAGCATTACAATGAATGTAGGGTTCTGTTGAAGAAAAGATTTGTATTACACTCACTGTTCGAGCTGAAATGACAGCAAGTAAAAAGGCTGCTTTCCAAGAAAGATGTTGCAATGTAGCCTTGTGTATGAGTTTAGAAGGAAGCCATATAAGTTTTGATAATAATAGATTAAATTCTCGCTTGGATGGCCTTTTATAATTGATGGAAATGTTTTCCTCATACCTTCCAAATAGTCATTGATTCCAGGAATCCTTTGTCGAGTATATGTTTTGGCACGACCACGATTCATGCTCTCCTCAGCCTTTATTTTCCTTGTTTATTGCATACGAGAGGAGGATGAGGTAACTGTGTATCTCTTTGTATGACCTTTTTGTTGTGTAATGTACTCTTACCTACAAAATGTAATAAAAGATATTTAAAAAAAATTGATTCCAGGAATCTTGAAGAAAGAGACCTCATTAAGAGGTTCCCTGCAGGCTTTAATGGCAGTTAAATGTACTTTTATTGAAGGATTTTGTAACTTGGACTGGGCCAAACAAAGCTGTATAGTGTCTTGGTGGACAATTGGATTGTAAGTGTGTTTCTTTTTGTACGCACGCACCACAAGTAGTGCCTTTAAGCACCTGTTCTACTGCACTTTTCTTTTGATTTACTTCTGCTCTTGGAATTTTGAAGTAACACTATGACATGATCTGTTTGGCGTAGGTGATAGCGGAAAAGAGAAGCTGATCCCCTTAATCCAGGGACCATCAGATACCAAAGATCTGCACAGAAGCAAATGGCTGAATGAAAGTAGGAAACCAGAGTCACTTCTAGGGCCTGATCTGATGGCCTTCACGGTGCAGATCCCACAGCAGATGGACTATTGCCACAATTCTGGTGAGTGAATAATAAGTTGATACACTGCTGGCATCACACCAACTTCTGCTCCATGCCTGTTATAAATATGGAATATGAGTAAATGCTTTCATGCTTGCACTGTTTGTGTTTACTGTATTGCCCTGCGTAGTGATTCCTTTTTCAATAGATGCTGTCCATTAGCTTTTATATTTGCCTTAAAAGAAGCGGTGCTATAGTTTTTTTTATCTTCTTAAAGTTGAATTCTTCTAGGAGACAAACTTTGACGTGCAGCTGCATGTACTGTGTATATTTAAATGAAAACCTCGAGGCTTATCACCCTACTACTCATTTGTCGTCTTCGGTATACATTTTCAACAGGTTTGTACAGAGGCACACATTCACACCTTTAGAGACTTCAAAAGTATATTTGAGATTTTTGTTCCGATAATGACAGAGTTGGATCGACAGCTCTGAGGTGACAGAGTAATTTGAATAAGATGATCAGGTCTAGCTGTTGAGAAAGTTTGGATTTGGCAAAATATCAAGCAGAAGTATCTTTATAAATCTTAGAAGGTTTGATAAATTGGTGTTCTTATATGCCAAAGCAGAACGATGGAAGAAGCAACAAATGCTCCGATTCCACTTAGTCATGACGTTGACTAATATCTATTTATTTTTCAATGCCAATCTCACTGGACATTTTTTTTAAATGTGTCCTTTGCCATCAGTGGCAGGTCATGGTCTCGCATTATGGGCCTACCAAAATTGTGGATAGCGCCTTATGTATCCTCATAGTGTTAAAGAGAAGACACTTGTAGTTCATAGCCACTCTGCAACCCAAAATCAAAAACACATCTCGGTCTTCAATTAATCCCGGGTTGAAGCCCTTAATATAGTACGCCTGAATTTCTAAGTTTATTCTTTTGCTGATATTTCCAGGAGAGGAAAATGGTCTGACAATTGAAGAGAACCGAACAGAGAGTAAGTACCTTTTCCTCTTTTTGCTTCATTCCCTCTGTCCCCTTTTATGTCAGCTTTCGACTTGATTTCAATTTGATTCCAATGTGCAAGGCAATAATTTCCCCATCTAAAACTACAGGGTTCAAACCATGCAGTGACTGTTGGAAACATATGTTGGTAACTGAACCGCATGAGGTGCACCTTTAGTGTGTGGGCTCTGGATATGACTTCAGGTCACATGAAGAATGTGCCCTCATGCACCCACCCGATGGTAGTCTGAAACAATGATGGACCGCCAAACATTGAAAGAAGTCACGGACCTTGTGTAAATCCTGCACTTGCCCCAAGTCAAGGGTGTGGACATGCTACCAAGGTCGAGTCCAGGACTGATCTTTGTTTGAATTGAAATCATCAGGAAAAGTTGAAGTGCAAGTCAAAAAGAAAACATAAGACGACAAAGCAGGACTTTACCCAGTGCAAATTGGTCTTGCCCCCCGAAGCCCGCTTTAGGAGTCAATTCTGCAATGGATTCTAATGTGGTCTAGGTTCTATGGGCCGTCAGAAACACCAAGTCAAGACTTTAAGTGCCTATTTTTAGCACTGTTTAGGCTCCCTCTGGTGCGCCTTATGGCCCCAAGGATCCACAGACATCTCCTGTAGGTTTACCACCAGTGGATACGCCCTCTGTGCCATGAGAACCTCTTAAGCATATCTCAGGTTCCCCACCGAGTCCGGTACCTCCTTCCATTCTGGCTTTGAGACATGCATGATCCTTTTTTTATTGATACCCCTACCGATGTTGCTGGTCCCGGAGGAGGATCTAGTGCTGACAATGATGTCAGATGCCGGGTCTGTTTTGACCTCGAACAAGATTGCACTCCAACTCTGCTCCAACGCAGCCTGGTTCTTACATTTTACCACCACTACTGTTGAGTCATGCTCAAAAGCTCCATCATCTGTTTAGTTCTGATTCAATGGTGATAATGGGGATGATTTACCTTCTCATTACTATGATGACAGTTATATATGGGCCTGCAAGAGACCAGTGGCCCTGATACAAGGTTGTGTTCCATGGTTGGTTTCGCTCCTTGGGTCCTCAACAGTTGAGAGTGCTTTGCTGTTGCAATTCTGTGGCCCTGGACCTACAACTTCCTTCAGTGTAAATTAAAACAAATGGCCTTACATAGGTTCTACAGCTTGGGCCTGCATCCTCTGAGCCCTTACTCCCATTCAACAAAGCCTTAACTGATAATCTGATGGACAGTTTGTCTAAGCCTTGCTCTTGCCTTCCTATGAACAGGCAGGTGGCCAGACACTACAGTCTGAAGCCCGGCGACCCTGATTTTCTAACTAAGCATCCTGCTTGAAAGAGTTTGGTGATCCAGGTTCCCACCACCAGGTTGAATCCCAGTTCATTTGGTATAACCCCTCCTAGATGGAGAGTCAAAGAGTATTGCAGCGCTGGGGAATATTAACATTCTGTTTGGCCAGCCTAACCTTGAGGTTGGTTAATGTTATTTGCCTGTTGGGGCTCTACATGCATGTTTTCTGGGACATGGCATGCAATGGAAATTTGCAAGCACCCCTTATGGATATGCTTTTTGATGATTTCCACCTATTTGGTGAAAAAGCTGACTTCGCCTTGGAACATTTTAAGGAGAGCCAGGTCATGGCACATTCAGTTTGTCCTCTCAACTTGTGCACTGCCAGTAGTTTTGGTCTTTCCAGGACTACTCCAGAAGGTTAGTGTATGGTCAGTGCTGGATCTCCCACCCCCACAGCAGTCACCCCAGTCCTTTCGTGGCTTGATATGTGGTTCAGTCAGACATCGTGCAGGTCCCCAAAGGCACCGATCTTCTCAGTCCCCCTTCCCTGCAGCATTAGCTTCCAAGACGCTTTAATTTTTGGCACACGCTTTCACCCAGGATGTCAGTCTATCACATCGGACAGATGGGTCTTCCAGATTGTCCAGCAGGGTTTTGCCTTTCCATTTCTTTCTGATCCACCGCAGCTTCCCCTCACATTAGAGCATCTCTCAGATGTGCACCTTTCTGCAAGAAGTGTGAGCCTTACTTTCTTAAGGGGCCATCAAGGGGTTTCCAGATGCGGAGATAGGGACGAGTTGTTACTCCTGCTATTTATTTGTGCTGTAGAAGGATGGAGGCCTCTGTCCCATTTTAGATCTTCGCCCTCTAAATGCCTTCTTTTAGATGGGCAGATTTAGTATGTCCATGCTGGCCCAGGCTCTGTCTACCCTGGATCTATGCGATTAGATAGTGGTGTTGGACCTACAGGATGCGTTTTTTCATATAGCTGTTCTGCAGTTCAACAGACATTGCCTGCGGTTCAAGGTAGGTCAAGCATTTTAATATTGTCCTGCTCTCCTTCAGCCTTAGCTGTGCCCCTTTGATCACAAAATTGATGATTGTGGTCAACACCCGTCTTCAGAGGTTGGGGTACACGTTTTCTCCTTTCTCAATAACTGAGTGTTGAAGGTGGGCTTCCACAGTCATTCATGGACTAACTTCAGATGACGGCGAGCATCCTGACATCGTTGAGGTTCCTAATCAAAGTGCCAAAGTCGCACCTGGCTCTCTTCAGAGGTTCCTTTTAATATGAGCTCTCTTGTACACAATGCAGTTCAGGGCTTTCCCTCTGTCACAACGAGTCTAGGACATCCTGGTTATAATCTGGATGTTTCAGTCTTGGTGAGAGCGGTTCTGAGCCTCTGAATCCGGTTTGTCCACTAAGCTATGTGGCATATGTTAGCTCTGCAGTGGAATCTGAAGTCTCACTGGGTCATGCACCAAGGAAATCTGTCAGATTCAATCCATGGTTTCGGAGACTGCATGAGATCTGCAGTGGTGGCTGTCTGACCACAATTGAACCAGTGGCAGAACTCACTTCATGCTCCGCCCAGAATCGACAGTGATGATAGATGTGCTCCTGCTGGGTTAGGGAGGTCATTTGAGGGAAATGGTCTGTAGCTGAAACCTGGCCCTTGTCATTCTGTTGGAGTTTCTTTTCGTCTGGTGTTGATGACCATCCTGTGGTCCATCAAGAGGAGGCTGGTGCAGATTCCTAATGACAATACCACCATGTTGTACTTAAATGAGCAGAGTGGAGTAGCGTCCTGTGCCTCTGAAGTTGTCTGGAGCATCAGGCGACTCCCTGATTTGGACCCACCTGGCGGAATCTTTAAACTCCAGGGCGGATGAGCTCAGCCAGTGGCACTTTGTGGATCACAAATAGTGGTTGCACCCAAGGAGGCTTAGGGCATCTTCTGACCGTGGGGAGAGCCCTGGCTTGATTGTGTCTCCACTGTTGACAAGAGTGCAGTTATAAAACATTTGCACATTGGAGTTCCAAAGAAAGCTTTCTGTAGAAGACTCATTCCAGCTAGAGTAGAGCCCAGGACACATGTACGCCTTTCCACCTCTGCCACTCATGCCCAGATTTCTGAAGAACATCGGAAATGGGCCAGGAGAGTTTGGTACCCAGAACATCTGGGCATGAGCATTTGTATTCAAATCAGGCCACTGCTTCGGTGGGGGGACTTCTATTGTAGTAGTAGTGCAGAGTTCTGCACACAGACCTATGATAATTACACCTCCATGAGTGGCGATTAAGAGGTGACAATTGAATGTATTAGATCTACCATCTGAGATTGTGGATGTCATCTTTACTGCCAGATATCCCTCTACAAATCAATTTACACTGGACACAGAGACACATTTGGGACATGTTTAAAGTTTGCAATACAGGCATCTTACAAACCAAATTGTTGGATGTTTTGTTTGTTTTGTCTTTTGCCCAACAAGATTTTGCAGAGGGTACTTTTAGAGGTTATTTATTGGCCCGTTTGACCTTTTTCTATCTGACTGACCAACCGTCATTGTTTTAATCACTGGCTGTGATGGGGTTTATTGCAGGTTTAACACACATGTTCCCTTCCCAAACCATTTGTGAGGCCACAGTAGAACCTTAATTTGGTCCTGATGTTCCTTATTTGCACCACCTTCGAGCAGATGTACAGCTGATCTTGCATCTTTTGACTCTTCCTCATCCCTTGAGAGAAGAGGAGAAATTCCATTGGCTGGACCCCAAAAGAACTTTAAGATTTTAAATCGATTTTACTAGAGAACCATTGGGTGGATGATAAGCTTTTTGTGGGCTTCTCTGGGGCAAATACAGGAGAGGCTGAGCAGAAACGGATTATGTTGAGGTGGATAGTCCTGTGAATTACGATCTGCTATGCACTAGCTAAAAAGCAGCCTCTGGAAGTACTGAGAATTCATTCGACCACGGCTAAGGCTGTTAGCACTGCGTTAACATGGGGAGTACATGTTCTTGACATCTGTCAGGCTGGATATGGCACCAGTGCAAACGTTCATGAAGCACTACTGCTTTGAAAACCAGGTCCGAAGGGAAGGGCATTTTGCCCAGACAATCCTGCAGGATGTTGTGGTCTGTACCCACTACACAGACCCTCCACCTTTGGGAAGTACTGCTTTGGTATGTATTGAAAGGTGAGAATCTGCAGTTGGAAGTATCGATTAGAAGAGCAAGTTACTTGCCTTTGGTTCAGTCTTGGACATCCCCCGACACACAGCCACATCTCCGCCCACCTGAGGGACCTGCACTGGCTCCCCATCAGCAAAAGTATCACGTTCAGACTCCTCACCCACGCACACAAGGCTCTCCACGACTTGGGCCCCGAATAACTCAACAACCGCCTCACGTTCTACACGCCAACCCGCCAGCTCCGCTCCGCCAGCCTCGCCCTCGCCATCGTCCCACGGATCCGCAGAACCACCACCAGAGGAAGATCCTTCACCTACCTGACGGCCAAGACCTGGAACACCCTCCCCACCCACCTACGACTCACCCAGGACCATCTCAAGACCTGGCTTTTCAAGCAGCAGCAGCCCCCCCCCCCACCACCACCCCCCCCTCACCCCATCCCCCCCCGTGCCTTGAGACGCTAGTGGGTGAGTAGCGCGCTTTACAAATACTCTTGATTGATTGATTGATTGGTTAAGCTCTTTATAGTGGCTCCTCAACCTAGCCATAGACTCCTCACTGCTCTCCTACCTCCCTGTTCAGGATAGTGATCTCTTTTAAACACCTAAAAAGTCCCAGATTAGAGACCTGCACATTGGTACTAAAACAAATGAGCAGCATAGTGCCACCTGAGAGAATTTCCATATCAATCACTGCATTTATAAAGCGCACTACATACCCGTGAGGGTCTCAAGGCGCTGGGGGAGGGGAGGGGGCGCCGCTACTGATCGAAGAGCCAGGTCTTCAGGAGTCTTCTGAAGGCCAGCAGGTCCCGCGTCTGTCGTAGGCTGGTGGGGAGAGCGTTCCGGGTCTTGGTGGCGAGGTGGGAGAAGGATCTGCCGCCGGCGGTGGTCCTCCGGATACGAGGAACTGTGGCAAGGGCGAGGTTGGCTGAGCGGAGGTTTTGAGTGGGGGTGTGGAAGCTGAGACTTGTTGAGGTATGTGGGTCCGGCGTTGTGTAGGGCTTTGTGTGCGTGGATGAGGAGATTGAAGGTGATCCTCTTGTTGACGAGGAGCCAGTGCAGGCCTCTCAGGTGGTGTGTGATATGGCTGCGTCTGGGGATGTCGAGGATCAGTCGTGCCGAGGCGTTCTGGATTCGTTGGAGTCGTCTCAGGAGCTTGGTTGTTGTTCCTGAGTAGAGGGCGTTCCCATAGTCGAGTCTGCTGGTGATTAGGGCCTGGGTGACGGTTTTCCTCGTGTCGGAAGGGATCCATTTGAAGATCCTGCAGAGCATGCGGAGGGTGTTCAAGCAAGACGCGGAGACGGCGTTGACTTGCCTGGTCATGGAGAGGGTGGAGTCGAGGATGACCCCCAGGTTGCGTGCGTGGTCTGTGGGTTCCGGGGCTGTGCCTAGCGATGTGGGCCAACAGGAGTCGACCCAGGCTGATGGGGTGGGTCCGAGAATGAGGACCTCCGTCTTGTCTGAGTTCAGATTCAGTCTGCTGTCCTTCATCCAGTCGGCTACGGCCTTCATTCCTCTGTGGAGGTTGGCTTTGGCTGTGTGGGGGTCTTCGGTGAGGGATATGATCAGCTGGGTGTTGTCGGCGTAGGAGATGATGTTGAGGTTATGTTATCGTGCGACGTGGGCGAGCGGTGCCCTGTAGATATTGAACAGCGTCGGGCTGAGGGAGGATCCCTGGCGGCGCTGCAGATGATCTTGGTAGGTTTCGAGCGGAAGGGTGGGAGGCGGACGCTCTGGGTTCTGCCGGAGAGTAATGATGTGGTCCAGGCCAGGGCCTTCTCTTGAATTCCGGCGTCATGGAGGCGTGCTGATAGGGTGCGGTGGCAGACTGTGTCAAAGGCTGCTGATAGGTCCAGGAGGATGAGAGCGGCTGTTTCTCCTTTGTCCATCAGGATCCTGATGTCGTCAGTGGCAGCAATGAGGGCGGTCTCGGTGCTGTGGTTGCTGCGAAAACGGGATTGGGAGGGGTCCAGTATGTTGTTGTCTTCAAGGTAGCGGGTTAGCTGTTCGTTGACTATCTTCTCTTTCACTTTTGCTGGGAACGGGAGCAGGAAGTTGGTCCAGAAGTTCTTGAGGTCCTTGGGGTCCACCTTGGGCTTCTTCAGAAGGGCGTTGTCTCGGTATGCTTCCAGCTTTCCGGGAAAGTTGCTGTCTTGAAGGAACTGTTGATTGTTTATCGCAGGTGGGGCGCAATGATTGTTCTGGCTTTGTTGAAGACGTGGTGAGGGCAGGGGTCAGATGGGGATCCGGAGTGGATGGAGTTCATGATTTTGATGGTGTCTTCGTCGCTGACGTTGGGCCAGGCGGTCAAGCGGCTGGTGCGGGTGGTGGTCGCAGGGGTGATGGACTCGGTGGTGGGTGCGGGGGTGTGAGAGTTGAAGCTGTCATGGATGTCTGTGATCTTGCAGTGAAAGAAGGCGGCCAGGGAGTCGCACAGGTCTTATGATGGTGGGATGTCGTTTGTGTTGGAGCTGGAGTTGGAGAGTTCTTTCACGATGCTGAAGAGCTCTTTGGTGTTGTGTGCGTTGTTGTCTAAGCGGTCCTTGAAGGCCGTCCTCTTGACGGTCCTGATGATTTGGTGGTGTCTGTATGTGGTGTTCTTGTGGGCTGTGTGGCTGTCTGGTGTTTGGTCGTGGAGCCATTTCTTGAGATCTGGAGGTCTTCGGTGAACCAGGCGGCTTTCTTGTTGGTGTGGTTGGTTGTGGAGGTCTTGAGAGGGGCGAGGGTGTCTGCGCAGTCGTTGATCCACTGTTTGAGGTTGGTCGCGGCGGTGTCTGGGTAGATGGGGTCGGCGGGTGGTCTCAGGGCGAGGGTGGTGGTCAGTTGGTCCTTGGTGATCTTGCCCCAGCAGCGGCGTGGCAGCTGTTGGGTGCAGTGGTGAGTGGTGGGTTTCCTGAAGGTGA
Source organism: Lissotriton vulgaris (assembly GCF_964263255.1). Lineage (NCBI taxonomy): Eukaryota > Metazoa > Chordata > Amphibia > Caudata > Salamandridae > Lissotriton > Lissotriton vulgaris. The sequence goes on from NC_141691.1 coordinate 1,746,489,005, forward strand.
AGTGGACGCATCTGTGGTCGGTCCAGTGGGGTTCGGTGGTGTGGTTGAAGGAGACGTGGGGGCTGGTGGAGAAGATGGGGTCCAGTGTGTGTCCGGCAGGGTGGGTGGGTGCCGTCACGAGCTGCTTGAGTCCGAGGTTGGCGAGGTTGTCGATCAGGGCGGTGGAGTTAGCGTTGTTGTTCTTCTCGAGGTGGAAGTTCAAGTCCCCGAGGAGGATGTAGTCCGTGGAGGCGAGGGCGTGGGTGCTGACGAGGTCGGCGATGGTGTCGCTGAACTGTGGTCGAGGTCCGGGAGGTCTGTAGAGGAGTGTTCCTCTGAGGGTGGTGTTGGGGTCGGTGTGGATCTGGAAATGCATGTGCTCGGCGGAGGTGAGGGTGTCGTCGGTGTTGACCGAGATTTTGATGGTGTCTTTGTGGATGATGGCGATTCCCCCTCCCACCCCGTTGGTGCGGTCTCTGCGGGAGATCTTGTAGCACTGGCTATGGCGATGTCTGGTGCTGAGGTGGCGGTCAGCCAGGTCTCCGTCAGGAAGGCGACGTCGGGGTCGGTAGAGTCTCGGAGGTCCCAGAGTGCGATGGCGTTTTTGCGAGCGGAGCAACTGTTGAGGAGAATGCAGCGGAGGTGGTTGGGTTCTCTGGTTGGTTGTTTGGTGGGCTGGATGCTGGTGAATCTGCAGTTCCGGCAGGTGAAGGGTCCTTGGGTGCGCTTTGGGGCGCAGCCTCCATAAGAGGTGAAGTGGGAGGGAGGGGAGGCCAATGGGCGGGCAGGGGTACAGAAGGAAAAAGGGGGCAGGCCGCGGGGGAGCAGCGGCGGGAAGCGGGGAGCGTGGGGGCACAGAGGGACTTGCCAATAATGGTAGTTGTAAGTTCAGTCCAAACCAAATACACAAGTGTATCAGTATGTGCATCTTTTTGTGTTAAAAAAGCCCAAGAGTCGATACCCAAATTCAGCTAAACTTGAACCCACTTTACTTAAGCCGAGCAGCTTTTCCCAGACATTTTCGTGATAGCCTCATGCATTCATGCTGTTGGTTCCCTTCTCTTCACTACCAATACTGGTGAAGCTTCTGAATTAATTGTATAGGAAGTCCTTAGTAAAATCTATTTTTAAGCTTCACCTCCATTCGTAGCAGGGAACTCTTTGCTCGTGCTGTCGCCTCAAGACATGTCAGAGCAGTGGTACCTTTTGCTCTCTGATCATAAGGTGATGTGGGAAAAAATGTTTTTAATAAATCAAGCAAACACAGTGAAATAGGCCCCTGAGGTTGTAATAGGACACATTATGAATGTTTCTTTCAAGCTGTCCTTGCTCTGCGTTGGCTACCTCATCATCTCTCCGAAGTTATCCTGCACTTATCTGAGGTAACAATCGAGCATACCTATCACATCAATCTAATGAGAACTCCCAGTGGTATCTTGGTGTCCACAGATTGAATACCATGTGCATGGCCCAAGTTACATGTTTGTAATGCTGGGTCGTCTGGGTCCATAAAAATTGAAATATGTTGAATGCTTTGGTCACTATGATTAGTCACTTTATTTTCTTTGTTTGCCAAATTGCATTAGGGTTATTTCCTATGGGCATAAAAAAGGAGCCATGCAGATGAACAAAAACAAACTACCTTATCCACCCTGCTGCCCCCCACCCCCTGACAACACCTCCCTTTGCCGACCAAATTCTGAAGGAGTACAACAGATAAAGCATATAGCAATCCAGTGTGAACATCTGTTTCTATGTATCTGATAGAAGCTTCTAACCCCAGATTCCTTACCTAAGAAGTAGAATTATCCCCAGGCAGACTGGATCCAAAAGTTTTTCATGAGCAGTACCCCTGCATGCCTATAGGTGGCATTGTTTAGCTCCGTGTGGGGTCAGCTGTGTCATCCATTCAGTGATGTTCCCTGTGCCTATATAGGTGCCACCCCAGAGCGTTGACGTCCGTTCTTTTCCGCGCCAGTCAATGCAGATCCGGAGAAGAGCTACCCAGATTCATTTTTTGACTGACTTTTTTCACATATTATGTCGAAGATTTGAAAGACATTGTCTCCTGGTGTGGCTAGGAAGGTTGGTTTCAAGCCCTGTGGCACCTGTCATTAACAGATGTTGGTGGAGGACCTGCATCCCATCTGCCTTTGGTGTCTTGAGCATGACGACGACATCAAGACATGCATCGATTGTCGCACTGCGCACGCCAGGGCATTGAGGGAGTGATTGCTCAAGCTCCTTGCAGATCGATGTAGAGATTGCGGTAGTCATGGAGCTACTGCTCATCATTAGCTGGAGGGAATACATTGACAGTTCTCACACTGAGGTGGGGCGGCTGAGACGGCTGTTGACCTGGTTGATCCGCAAGGACCAGCGTAGTCATGCCACCACCCAAATTAGTAATAAGCGATAATGCCTACAAGGGATTTCATTTATATAATTACTAATCAGATTTCAATTGAACTCGTAATTTGGGTGTTGAACTCTACTTCGTAGCTCAACCTGGAGTAAAGCTAAACATCAGTGAAATTATTCATATCTTGAATTTTCAGCTAAACACTTTTGAGAAACACGGGTATATCTTTTTTAAAAAAAATATACAATTTTAATGTAATCAAAAGTCAACAGGGTAGGGGGCGTGGCTTTGAGGGCGAAGATGGCGGACGCGGCGCTGTAGAGCTCCTGCCGGCCCGATCCTTATCCGCTAATTTATCCTTGCCCTACACCCTCTTCCCCCATCTCTACTAGTGCAGGAGTTTACTGGAGTCCGGTGGATCCCGGTGGTGTGGTTCTTGGAGCTCCGGACGCCCGTTGGCGCAACCATCGAGAGCCGTCCATGCTGGGCCTGCCTGCCGCGTGGTGAGCCGGGGCCTCGATTTTTCTTCTGCCCGCCGGGAGGCCCTGAGGCCGGCTGGGCGTCATCCATCTCAGTCCGCGCCGCCGGAGCGGAGTCACTGGAGCCGAGAGACTGGGGCTCGTGACCATACCCTGTGGGGTCCCGACGCATTGGTGGTGTGGACTAGGGGTGTATCCTGATCAGCCTGCCCTGACGCTCTCGTGGGGTGGCGGCGTTTCCAGGGACGGAAGATCTGGTGGCGCCAATCCGGCGATTCAGTCTTGGGCCCTTGCCTGGTGGTCCCGGCGCCTCGGCGGGGTGTGTGCCCCCCCCCCTGGTCTGGTCTATCTCTTGGCAGACTGGGGCGAGCTGGTCCCGAGGAACGGCGGTGCCGTGGACGTCCCGCCTGCTGCCTGCTTCCGTGGGGTGACCCATAGCGAGTGTCTCTCGCCGGACTACCCCGCCGGCGGCCATGACGAGAGGCAAAGGCGGTCTCAATACAGCCACTACGGGACCCATCGACAGGTTCACCGGCCCCGGGAATGGTACTGGGGCGGCCGGAGGGAGTCAGGCGGCGGGTCCGGACAATGCAGCGCTGCTAACGGCCATCACGCAATCCCGCGACATGTTGGATGCGAAGATCGGCGCGGTGGGCGCCGATGTGATGCTGCTGCGCCAGGACCTCCGCAACGCGGTTGCTCGCATCACGGAGGCCGAAACCAGGTTCACGACGGTGGAGGACGATGTCGGTGCCCTGAAGAAGAGAGTCGCCGACCTGGAGCAGACGCAGCGGGGCCTATCGCTCCGTGTGGAGGACGCCGAAGGGCGGGCACGGCGGAACAATCTGCGCTTTGTGGGCTTTCCGGAGGGATGTGAGAAGGGGCCTATGGACGTGTTCCTTTCCCGGTGGCTAGAGAGCTGGTTACCCCCGGACGCCCTGTCAAGCTGTTTTGTGGTGGAACGCGCCCACCGCGCCCTGACACAGAAGCCACCGGCTGGGGAGCGGCCTCGCCCGATCATTGCTCGGATCCTGAATTACCACGACAGGGATGCCATCCTCCGGGAAGCGAGACTCAAGGACACCCTGCTGTTTGATAATTGCAAAATTATGATCTTCCCAGACTATACCGAGTTGGTTCAACAGCAGCGGCACTCTTTTCTGGCGGCCAAGGCCAGGCTCCGGGGCCTGAAACTTCAATACTCATTGCTATACCCGGCCCGCCTCCGTGTCATCTACAATTCGAGGACCCACTTTTTTGACACTCCGGAGGCCGATTTTGCCTGGACAGACGAGGCGGTCCGGCTCCGTCCACACGTCCAGCCGGGGCTGCACTCCGGCTCCTCCCGCAGTTCATCTCAGGAGCGGGGCGATCAACAGGCCAAAGGGAAGCGACACCGCAAGTCCCGTTCGAGGCGGAGGTCCCTATCTCGAGACCCCCTGTTGGGGGACACACAGCCGGAGACGGATCACTCTGGCGGGGGGTCGTGACTTCTGTCCACTGACCCTTGACTCTTGCATCTCTATTGTGGCCACCTGCTGCGGCGGCGACCTGCTGCACGACGGTCCGGACTTCATCTGGTGCAGTATTACCTGGCTCTTACGGGCCTAGCTGGGACTCGTGTGGACAAATGCACTATATCTTGCAATATTATGGATGGTGCTTATTGATGGGGGGAAGGATGGGGCATGTTTTGTGGGCTGCTTCCTCCTGTTGGGGTTGGGGGAGGTTTTTGGGTGTGTGCTTGGTTGGTGCTAGGGGGTTGTGTGGGATCCATTGGCATGCCTGACTTTTGGCGCTCTGTTTTGTGCCTGAAGTACCGTATGCCGCGACAGATACTTCATTGTTTCTTGAGGTATTGGGGTGGGGGTGGGGGGTTTGGGGTTGTTTGGTGGCATGTTGGGGGGGTTGGCATTGTGGGGGTAGTGGGTATTGGGGTTCTGTTCATTGGGGTGCACGTGATCTTTCTGACCTATGCTACTGTGTGGTTTGGGGCCTGGGCCGGGGGCCGGGGATTGTGGGGTGGGATGAGTCGTGATGATGGTTGATGTCCCTCGTTTGGCGCCTTCTGGCGCCTCCATGCATGTTCTTAGCTGGAATGTCCGGGGCCTCTTGGATAAGATTAAACGGGGTGCGGTCCTTCGCTGGGCCAAAAGGGATCTTGCAGATGTGCTCATGCTCCAAGAAACGCACATGCTGGGTACGAAGGCCCTCAGTCTCCAGCGCTTTGGCTTCCACCAGGTGTTCCATGCCGGGTTTACCAGGGGTTCCAGGGGGGTGGCCATTCTTATTCATAGGCGGCTGGCATACACTCACGAGCGTCAGTGGCTCGACCCCCACGGGCGCTTTGTGTTTATTCAAGGGAAGGTTGGTGTGGAGCCCGTGGTGTTTGGATGTGTATATGCTCCCCCCCCCCCTGCAATGGGCCTTGGCTGAGCGGGTATTTGCCTTATGGGCTGAACTCCCCGACTCCTTGGCAGTGATTGGTGGCGACTGGAACGATGTTGTGGATGTGGCTGTGGACCGACAGCGGAGGCCTGGGGTGGCGCCTGCCCCCCCTCCTACGCGGTTGGGGGCTATGATGGATGTACTGGGATGGGCGGATGTGTGGAGGCATTTACATGCAGAGCGCCGCGAGTACACATACGTCTCGGCAGTTCATGGCTCCCTTTCGCACCTGGACTATGTCTTTATCCCGAGGGCTTTCCTTGCCAGAGTGAAGGGGGCGGCGATTCGGCCTCGTGGGCTCTCCGACCATTCCCCGGTGGCGGTCCAGATAGACCTACATAGACCGCGCCAGCCCTTCAGATGGCGGATGTCCACGTGGCATCTGCAGCGACCTGACTATTCCCAGCATCTGCGTGGCGCTATCGCCCAATACTGGCAGGACAATCTTGCCGTGGATGTAGACGCGGTGACTGTCTGGGAGGCCATGAAGCCCACTCTGCGAGGTATTGACCTGGCATGGTGTGCGTCTGCTCGTCGGGCTCGGCTGGAGGGCATAGCCGCTGCAGCGGGGCGGGTGGAAGAACTGGAGGCTCGCCACCGTGATGCGGCGGATGAAATCACCCTGCGACGGCTCCTGCAGGCGCAACAAACATACTCCTCGGTCTTTTTGAACGAGGCTCGCTAGGCGTGGCTGGCCACCCGTAGCCGGGTTTACCAATGGGGCGACAAGTCGTGCATAATGCTCCATCGGCTCTGTCAACAAACCTTGCAGCCCATTACGCTCCCGGGTCTCGTTGATGCCGCAGGAGTGGCAATCACAGACCCGGCCACTCTGGCCACGAGCTTCGCGCACTATTATGGGCGTCAATATGCCTCCCGGGAAACTCTCTCCCCCGCTGCTATTGCAGATTATCTCGCATTGGTCCCCCCCGCTGCTGTGTCTGATGAGGTGCGTGACGCCCTAGATCTCCCCCTGACGGCTGAGGAGCTTGGGGACGCACTGGGACAGCTGAATGTGGGCAAGGCACCGGGCCCGAGCGGCTTTCCCAGTGAATTCTATAAGAAATTCCATCTACTGCTCGGGCCGCACTACCTGCGTGCTTTGGAGCTGGCGCGAGAGCGAGGCCGCCTCCCACCAGACTGGCGTCATGCTGAAATTGTTGTGTTCCAGAAGCCGGGAAGGCCGCCGGACCGCCATGACTCTTATCGGCCCATTTCCCTTATCAACTTCGAGGCCAAGCTTCTGGCCAAAGCGCTCGTGAATCGCTTGCTTCCCCATATCTCTGCCCTTGTCCATCCTGATCAGGCTGGCTTTATGCCACGCCGGGCAACACGGCACAATATACGGCGGGCGCAGGCGGCGATTGATGCTATCGGAGCTTCGGAGGATCAGGCGGCGTTGTTGCTGGCGGACATTGATAGCGCCTTTGATTCAGTCAGCTGGACCTTCCTCTTCACCCTTCTACCGCTGCTGAACCTCGGCCCGGTCTTCATATCATACGTCCGTCTGCTCTACACTGAGGTTACGGCCTCGGTGCGGATATCGGGGGCGGCCTCAGCTCGGTTCCCAGTGACTCGGGGCACGCGTCAGGGGTGTCCGCTTTCCCCCTACCTCTTTGCGCTGGCCATGGAGCCGCTGGCAGCCAGGGTTCGCAATGATGCGCTGTATCGTGGCTTTGTCTGGAACGTGGATCATGCGGACCGCATCGCCTTGTATGCGGACGATGTGCTGTTCTTCATGACCGACCTGCAGAATACGGGCCCGCGGGTTCTGGAATTGATGCAGGGCTTTGGTCAAGCGTCGGGGCTCTTCCTTAACCCACACAAGTCGACCCTATGGGTACTGGGTGGTGGCGCGGTGGACTTTCCATGGGCTGCGTCCCTTCGGATCGCAGTGGAGGGAGTGAAATATCTGGGAGTTTTCCTCTCTGCCTCGCCCACGGAGGCGTGGAGCCAGAACATTCAACCGGTTTGGGACCGGGTCCAGTTGGACATCAAGACGTGGACACGTATGCCTCTTAACATTTACGGTCGATCGGCCATCTTTAAGATGGTGGCCTTGCCCCGTCTCCTATACCAGCTGCAGAATCATCCCTACCCGATAGATTTGCAGTGGTTTGGCAGTGTTGACTCTGTGTTGGGCAGGTTCCTGTGGGCTGGAGGTGCCTCCAGGGTGGCGCTCCGTACGTGCTTCCTCTCTACTTACTGCGGCGGCTTGGCTACCGCGGATATGTTGTCCTACTATCAGGCCTCCCATCTTCTGGTGCTCAACGAGTGGTGGTATGGGGACCGCTGTGACCCGGCCTATGCCCTGGAGCACTCTCTCATGGGTGATGCCTCCCTTCATACGTTGTTGTATTCGGCCAGGAGGAGGCGGCTGCTCCCGCGAGTCACTCAGGTGGTTTTTGCTGTCTGGCGGAGGGCCCTGCACCGCATGGGCTGGTGGGGTAAACTGACGGCGGAGACTCCGTTGTGGCGTAATGGCCTGCTGCCGGCGCTGGCGTCGCTGCAGGGCTTTGACGGCTGGGACGCAATAGGAGTCTCGTCTCTGGGGCATGTCCTCTCCGGCACCACTCTTAAATCCTTTCAGGAACTTAGTGCTGAGTTCAACATGCCCAGGTCCCAGTTCTTTCGTTATCTCCAATTCCGCCACGCTCTTACTCCTAGCCTGGTGGGGCTGGAGCAGCTTCCAGACTTCAGTCCCATAGAGGCGAAGCTGTTTATGGGAGATTTGGGTGACAAAAAAGTCTCCCAGATTTACCGCTCCTTGGTCACACACTGCTCCCCATCGCTCTCGACACTGAAGGCCCTATGGGAGGCCGATGTTGGTCCCTTGGACGAAGACGACTGGCGCGAGGCCCTTGAATCCCCCCGGGGGGCTGCCATTGCAGTCCGCCTCCGCTTCATTCAGTTCAAATATCTGCATCGAGCTTATTTCACAAGGGACCGTTTGTGGCGGGCGGGCCTGATTGCAACCCCGGAATGCCTGAGATGTGGTTCGGAGAGAGGCACCCTCTTTCACACTGTGTGGTCTTGTGTGCGGTTGACTCGGTTCTGGGCCGGGGTCTGGGATTGCCTGTCTGAGGTGCTGGGGTGGGACCTGCCCCGTACCCCTAGGTTGGGCCTTCTTCACGTCCTAGAAAATGTTGGGGGCAATATATACAAGCGCCATCTGTTGCTGCTGGGGCTGGTGGTAGCGAAGAGGGACCTGGCACAGGCCTGGAAGAGCGAGCGAGCCCCCCCCCCCCCCTCAGTGCCTGGAGGGCGGGCCTGGATTTCATCATGGGCTTGGAACAGCCAGTTTTTGAGGCTCGGTGCTGTCCCCGCAAACATTTCAAAATTTGGAAACGGTGGGCAGACTATAGGGGCCTGCCTCTCGACCCTCCTATGGACATAGACGATGCATTACCACAGGATGTTGACCCTGCACCCTAGGCCGTTGGCCGGCTCCACCTTTGTACACCTTCTCTTATGGTTGACTGATGATCACGTGCACAGGGTTAGGGTGGGATAAGGGGTGGGCAGTGGACAGGGTTGGAGGGAGTTTTGGGGGAGGTGGGTGGGAGTATCTTTTAAAAATTTGCTTCATATATTGGGTTCGATCCTGTGACAATGATGTGTCTTTTCGTATCTACTGTTGACAGTCTCCTCCTGATTGTGGAGGGCTGTGCTTAAACCTGATCGAACTCCTAATAAAAATGGTTTTGAAAAAAAAAAAAAAGTCAACAGGGTACATTCAGAAACAATAAAACACCATGATGGAGGAAACATAAAAGAAAGTACAAATCATGAGTGTGTACATCTAGTCCAAATAAATATGTCAATGGAAAATGAATCTTAAACAATAGATAACAATTCCTCAGGAGCAATCAATGCTAGGGAAATAGATGTGACAGTCGACGTTTCGGTCTGTTGTGGTAGAATCATCCATCAGACCTTCTTCAGGAAATATAGGTAATTGTTTAAAAGAGTCCCTATATTTGAATACACTTGGTCAAAATAAGTCCAATAGATCAGATCAGAGCATGGACCTTACAAATAGGCTCCAACATTTGAAAAAATTAATTGTATTCGTTTTTTCACTGTTTATTGACTACAGTCGTTTTTAAGGAAAGCAATGAGTCTTGGAGACCATCAGTACTTCAGGGATACGAAATTAGAATAACTAGTTGTGTCCAAAGTTTACTTTAAGGAAAGCATGCAGTCAATGTAGTGAGTGAGCTGCACACAGTCAGTATAAGCAAGCAAATTGTGAAAAAAGCAAAGTCTCACGCCGTCGCCCGTATCCACGCTTTGTAGGCCTTGACGGAGGTTGTATTCCAACTCTTGCTGATATTATTGTATGTAAGTCGTAGGGCGTGCCAGCCACTGTACTAGATTTTTTTTGTAATTAAGAAATGTTTTTTTTTTAAAAGCTGTCAATAACGAAGTTGTTTTCTACTGAGGGTTTCCAAGTGGCAGCAGATATATACCTAGAGCAAAGTTCGGCTTGTCTTTCGTATGGATTGGAAACCGAGGTGGAAATCTACATTAGCCCGCCACTTACAATTTTATGTGGTTTGCAGCCCTCCTAGATTTCCTTCAACTGCATGGCTGATTCAATAGGCCCGCTGCATAGGAGTAGAGGAGTCCTAGGGAGCCGTACACTGCCTGGCCTCACTTCCTCAGCCCTCCTTTTCTTACGCTATCCTAAAAGCAATACATATATGATGTACTGCCACCCACTCCTACTTCCCCTTTGGCCATCACCCCCCCCCCCCCCCCCCGCCTTACTAAAACAAAAAAGAAAAGGAAAAAGTCCCTGGTTTCCCACCACCCTCCTGCTTCACCTGTGCTGGAAAGCTTTCCTCACCCAAATGTTTGAAACCTATGTACCTGACGTTAAACCCCTCCCACCCCCATCTTGTTAATCGCAGGCCTGCCTCAATGCAAATATTAAAAATATCTGGTGTCCTACCAAGTAAGATTGAAACATTTTACCATCCCGCTCTTAACTAATCAGTTTGAGAATGCTGAACAAGCACTATATTGACAGCAGTTCTTTCTAAGATGATCTTAATGCTCAATGCATTTTCCTGCCCGGCACGGGTCTGATACACAATGATAAGTCTAGTAGATAAATAGTCCATATAAATATACAGCGTGTACACAATACGCACACTAAGCCAGTCGCAAATAGTGAAAACAGTAACAACACTTCGCAATAAAAATTATTTCAGCTCATTGCACTAAAAAGAAACAGATTTGGCTTATGTTCACATTTAAGAATGTATTCAAAAAGTGTCCTATTGCGAGACAGGACTAGGTCAGATGCTTTCAAAGAGGAAACAAATGTGAATGGAACAGACTGTAAAAAAGGATTTTCAGAAATACGGTACAAAAAGCATTTTCTAGCAGCTAAGAAGTCAAAACAAATAAGAAGCAAATTGAGTAGTGAGTTCTTATTATTGTAGTTACTTCTGCTCCTTCCATTATTTACATTGGCATCCCCTACATTCAACTTGGTCTGTTGTCAAGGGGGAGCCCAGGTCTAATTTTCAGTAACAGACCTCTAAGGCTAGAGTTGGGAATAAGGGTCAAATCGGGGCTAACCCCAAACTGGTTTTATAGCACAAAAAGTACAAAAAAGATTATTTACCACATAATTTAAATCGTCAGTTGGTGATTTAAACCAATATTTTTCCCAAGTTTAGCGTTGTTGAAAAGTATTTTGTATGTTAGAGAGACCAAAGGAATAACAATTTCTTGTTTGACAGCCAAATTATGCAAGGTTAAATCGATGCCCGGGTGCTATTACAAAACTTTGTAAAACAAGCACTTGCAACCGAAATCACATCACTGAGAAACAGACAAGACCTTTCGCCCAGATTGCGGCCATTAAGTTGAGAGAACAAATCCCCAAATCTAATCAAAGTGACTCGGTCACAGGAAGCATCAGACGGGTAATTTATATCAATCCATCATAGCATGTTACATCGGAAAGATGCGGAGTGATAGATCACAATTGTATTCATGCCACACATTTAAGAAAGGCATTGAGATTGAAAGTTTTCGGTGCGCTACCCCTTGCACATTCCCAGGCCGGGCTACTGAAATTATGTGATTCTGTGGCTGGATCATTTCCCCCTTAATTAGGGATTTGCTTCAAATGCCACACAATTAATCATCTGCATAATTCGCAGATGTTATCAAAAAATGCTGTGCCTGAAAAATATCAAAAGTTATTAAAAGCACAGCGACAAGTGTTGCCGAGCAGTGGAAAACCCTTCACAATAGTTGGGTACCTCTCAGTTGCATATTGATGTGTTTGTGTTAAACTGGTTCGAATGAGATGACACTTTTGTCCTTACAGTGTTAAATGAGTAAAAAAAAAAAAGAAGTAATACCTCCACAGCATGCCACATAATTTAGTCAGCGCAGCCGTATAATTTGGTCCTTCACTGCTGCATAATTTGTGTGACCCTGGTCTAAAGGTGGATGGAAATAGAGTGTCTACTTCACGACAACTTCACTACATCAAGACTTCCACATCAAGTTGTAAATGTATTGTCTTGCGCTTGCCTCTTTGCAATTTGTGGGCATATAGACAGCGGTAGCAGAAAATCACCCGTGTATCTGGTTTTTTCCCCTCCCAAATGTATAAAAAAAATAATGATTTACATAAAAAGTGTCACCGTTGGGTAATGTCAAGTTATCAGTTGTTGCCTCGTGGTCTCGGGTAGTTTTAAAAGTGGAATGCATTAAGATTCCCCTGGATGCATTTTTGACAGGCTGAAGTAAGCGAGGGTGTTCAGTAACTGGAGGCCACTCTGGCCACTGCAGTGTAAACACCCCATCCACCTCTCTGGTTACACGCCTCTGCCGTCCCCTCATACCGCACCACGCACTCTATCTGTAATTGTTGCCAATTTTCTATCATGTTCCCGCTGGGCTTCGGGGGCACAGAATCTTATCCTCTCGATGACAGAGCTCGCCTGAGTGATTTCATGCTCTTAGCATTTCAGTCCACGGGAATTAAGGCAAAATGTCCGTCCAGCTGAAGGGAGCTGCTATTTTTGTGACTGCGCGGCTGAGACTGTTATTGGAAGTAAATGAAGAGATGCAGGTGCTCTCCAGCGCCGGCCCGCTGGGAGGGTCTGATGGCCGCTGCTTGAAAAGAAAATGCACATGTTTCCCGAGTCCAGCAGCAGCTGCGAGACAAGGATTTATGTCGCTCTCAGAACTCGGGCCTTTCAGAATGCTACATTTAATCACACGCACAGAAAGCAGAGCAAATGTTAAAGATGTTGCATATAAAAGGCAGGGGGCTGATCTCTTTACCATACCGGCAAGCTGTGGGAATATGGCAACAGAAGTGAACTTTCATCTTAATATGAGCAATTTGAAAAGGATTATGCGCTGTGCCAGAACCATGCCTTCCGAGAGCTTTTCATGTGCAGTGCAGACATGTCTATTCCCTTCAGTGTTTCCATACCTGATTCATTCTCCTTTGTTGGGAGTTGATAACTTAACATGCACATTACAGTGCATGTATATTCCCCTTGATGCGTCAATATCCGAGTCCTTCTCCTCTCTCCATCTTTTTTGTTTCAGGAGAATTTTATTGAGCCATTTTTCAAAAAACAAACCACAGAGAGAAAGAGCCATCAGAGAATACAAGGATCCAGTTTAAGATATACCGTTCAAGTGTGTAACATCCTGGAGGGTTGATCGTGACCTGAGGGTCCAAGTTACAGAGCAAAATCCAGGGAACCGATGAGAAATAAGTGCACACAACATATGAAGATTCAAGAAACCCAAAGATGGGCTCTTTCTTTAAGTGCTGTCGTAGTTGGAGTTGAGAACCCCGGGATCAATGAGAATTGAACATGATCAAGACAGAGCATTTCTGATTCAGATTTCTAACTGCAGATTCTTCGCCTTTTGAGTATTCCCCAGGCGTCTGAAACTTTTGAGCAGTACGCGCCAGTAGGAGGTGCTGTGGCTATTTACTGGTGCCTTTACGCTCCCAAAATGATGTGCTGGCCCTTATAGGCACCATTCATGCATGCTGACATTAGTTCTTTTCTTTCCACGCCATCAGACATGGATCAGGAGCAACTTCTCATCTACTTGAGTCCGTTTTTTGACAAAATTCTTTGAGTGAGCAAGGGAAATTTCACCTCCCAACACGTCAGGTTTCAATCCCCGTAAGGACTATTGCAAGCAAATGTCTGTGACAAATCATCACCAGAACTGCTTGTGGTGCCTGAGGTCAAGCCACAACTCCAAGGCCTGCAGTGTCTGCTCGTCCATTAACCCGAAGGTCATACGGGACTGTGAGGTGGCGCTCTACGTCACCAAGCATCACAAGAGCCCCGTGTTGTGACTAGTCCAAGCCCAAAGGTTGGTCTAAGCATTCCCGGTCTAGGAGTTACAGGAGTACAATCCCATGGTTGATTGCCTTTCCTGAAGATTTGGAGCATGAAGACAAAGTACAATCTTAAAAAATCCCAACTTGACTCACCCCTTTCCAGCACACTCGAACTCCTGAGAGGGCACGTAGACAGTTCCATGCCTCTTGATGTCGCACCCCAAAGTCAATTGAGGTCAAGCAAGACCCTTTACTTGTCGTGGCACAACCCAAGTTTCTGGGGCCATCTGCGACAACGAGGCAGATCCAAGAGTTTCGTGAGACCTACAAGACACCGGTGGCCTCAGCACCTCTCCTGACTCTTGCCTCCTCACACCCCCAGGTCCTGCCACTGAAGAGGGAATGCTTCTTGTGCAGTGGCCCTGCGGAGGGGGGTCAAAGTCTTCAACTCTCAGCTTTCAACCTTACTGGTCAAAATACAATTGTGATACAATTACAATTGCAATGTCTTGAGTGAAGGCAAACTACTACCGAGCCCTCTTTGGGATTCGCTTGCTTAAGTCCTCCGGGCTGTTCTGGAAGACCTCGGACTTGTCCTAAGCCCAGCTATACAGGATGGTCATGCTGTGGCCAAGTTCACAATTGGTTGTGGCTTGGATACTACCAATTCCATTGGACGTGCCCTTGGCATTAGTGCCACACCTAGCTGAGATCGTGTTTTTCAGACAATGGCGAATTGTCTCTCATGGACACACCTTGTTTGGGTACAAGGCGTATGCCACTCTAGAGTGCTTCAATGAGAGCAGGGCCACAGCACGCTCTATGGGCTTGTCGACTTCACCTTGCCAGCCACATCAGCTCTACCTTTCTTTTCACAGTTTCAGCAAAGTTACCCAATACTGGCAGCCAATTGAGCCTCAGCAATGTGTCCAGCAGTTTCACAACTAGGGTCGCAGCATTCACTCAGGGAGCGTGCAACTCAGCCCCTCCCCATCTCGCTACCCTCCCCCTCAACAGCCCAACTTGCCAAACTTCTGTATTGTGCCCTTAGTGGAGCACAGCCACTCAGTTCGAAACTGAATCTAACATTTCCTCCTGGGTTGGCAAACCATGACATCAGACAAGTGGGTGTTTCCAGTAGTCTGGAGGGGGTACTCCTTGCCCTTCATTGCCACTCTACCTCACCTTTTACCGTCCCTGGAGCAACTGATGGAGGACCACTGAGGCTTTTGAGGGGGTTCTTGTGCCAGAAGTAGGTCGTACTTTTATTCTTGCATCTTTTTTGCGCTGAAGAAGGGCGGAGGCCTTCATCCTATTTTAGATTTGTGCCCTCTCAACGCCTTCCTTCGGAAGCACAATTTCAAAATGCTCATCCTGACCCAAGTGTATTCTGCTCTCGACCCTGGAGACTGAATGGTGGCATTATATCTGCAGGACACCTACTTCCACATACCCTTCATGCAGGCCTGTCTGCGCTACAATCAGTTTGTGGTGGGGCAGCAGCATTTTCCGGTCTCTGTGCTCCCCTTTGGTCTCTCCAGCGTCCATTGGGTGGGCCCATTGGCCAAGTGATGACGGTGGTAGCAGCACATCTTTGAAGCTCAGGGTTCCCAGTCTTCCCCTACTTCAATGACTCGAATAGCTGTTGGAGGCGGGCTCGCCCTAAGCAGTTGTCAACTTCTTCCAGACTACAGCAAACCTCCTGTCATCTTTGGGGTACACTATCAACATGCTAAAGTCACACCTGACTCCTCAGGTGCTCCCCTTCATCTGAGTCATTTGGACACAGTTTGGTTTTGTGCCTTGTGCCTTTTCTCCCAGACAGGAGAATTCAGGACATTCAAGCTGTGGCCCTGATATGTCTGCCTCTGTCCTGGGTTTCAGTGAGGTTGATTCTAAGGCTGCCAAAACTGATGGCCTCCTGCACCCTGTTGGTCAAGCATGCCAAGTGGCATATTTGAGCTCTGCAGTTGGATCTGACGTCTCAGTGGGCCCAACATCAAGGGGACCTCTCCGACTCTGTCCAGATTTTAGAGGAGACTGTGAAAGACTTGCAGTGGTGGTTACTGGACCTAGATTCATTCTGCAGCAGACCAGTCTCCCTACCTCATCCCACCCAGAGCTGACAGTAGTGACTGATGTGTCTTTTCTGGGTTGGGGCGGCCACATGGGAGAGGTGGAGATCAGGGGTCTCTGGTGGAGGCTCAGCTTCACATCAAAGTCCTGGAGCTGCGGTTCATCCACTTGGCTTTGAAAGCCTTCTTTTCCTTCATGAAGGTAAGGTTGGTACAGGTGCTTATGGACAACACCAATGTTGTGTGATTGCAAAATAGGAGGGACAGGGCAAAGTGGGGTCCTGAGTGCTGTGCCAGGATCCCTACACCTCTGGAAATGGCTGGACCACCAAGGAGTGTTCCTAGTTGTGAACCACCTGGCAGTACACCTGAAGGTAGTGTAAGATCTGTTCCGTGAATCGGGAGAACCTAGGCTCGATCTGTTCGCCATCACAGAGAATACACAGTGTCACAGGTTCATCTGCGAGTTGGAGTTTCCAAAACATCACTTGCTAGGAGTTGCGTTCCGCCTAAAGTGGAACTCTAGACTCCAGTATGCCTTTCTCCGGAGACCTCTTCTGCCTTCAATTCTCAAAAAGATCAGGATTGAGCAGGCCCATGTCATCCTAGTGGCCCCTGATTGGGCACAGAGAGTATGGTGTCCTGAGCTCCTTGGGTTATGTATCTGTCCAACGATCAGACTGCCCCTTCAGGAGGACCTACTGTCACAGTACCTGTTGGAACAAATTTATGGTGTGGTTTGGAACAAGCCAGAATGAGCCCCTCCAGTTCAAGTTATCTGTCGTTCTGTGGTTTGTTTTGCCTCTGGCCTGGCAAGGCTTGCCTTGGGCACAGTTAAATGGTACCTTTTGGCTCGTTCTGCCTTTTTACAGTTGCTGGGCCAGCCCTCATTATTAAAATCACTAGTTGTGGTATGTTTTTTGAAAGGCTTACAACACGTTTCCTTCCTCTCCTTTTGTTATGCCATAGTTGGACCTTAACTTGGTCCTCACTGATGTGCGCTCCCTTTGAGCCGCTTCACAGCAGCCTCTTGCGGCTTGTTGCCTTCAAGATAGTGTTACTTGTCACCATTATATCAGCGAGTGAGCGAGCTTAGAGCCCTCTGCATACATCACCTTTTTTCCAGATAAACTGATTCTGCAGACTCAAGTATCCTTCTTACCTAAATTGTGTCCCTGTTCAATGTCTGTATCCATCACACTGCCGCTGTTCTATGCTCCGACTCTCCCCTCTAAGGAAATGAGGAGACTCCATTGTTTGGACCCCAAAAGCTATCTTATCTTTTACATAGATCGTACCAAAGATCACTAGTTGGACAATCCGCTCTCTGTGGGATTTGCTGGAGTGAAAAAGAGGCAAGGCCATGAAGAAAAGGACCCGCTCCCTCTAGATTGTACTCTGCATCAAGATTTGCTTCATGTGGGCCAAAACGCATCCTCAGCAGGACTGTGTGCACATTCCACCAGGGCCAAAGCAGCTACCACTAATTTGGCAGGCCTTCTTCTTGTTCTAGACATCTCCTTAGCCTGGTAAACAACCTTCACCCCGCATCCGTAACCACGCATGCTGTCACAACGCGGTCGTAACAACGGCTGCGTTGTAACAACGCATACCATTACCCCGCAAGTCGTTACAACAACTTGCAGGGGGGGGAGAAGGTGTTGGATTTAACATCCAACACCTTCCCTACAGTCCGCACAGACTGGAGTTGGAATAGTAAATTTTACTATTCCAACATCCAGTGCCCCCCCCCCACCCCCGCAAGTTGTTGTAACGACTTGCAGGGTAGTGGTATGCGGGGAAAAGAGCCATATTCCCTTAACCCACTCAAGGAGCTTACCAGCAGCAGCCATTCTTTAGGGGTCTACCCTTCTGATTGCATATTTGCTTATCAAATGGCCATTTTGTCTTCAATACTAGGATATATTCCCAGGCACTCATAAGTCACTTCAATGAGGAAAACTATGCATCCTTTTTGAAAAAGCAAATGTCCTGAATTTCAGGCAATATTGAAAAAATAATTATTAATATTGTCTGGTGCTAACCAGGCCTGAAACTTCTGGGGGAGCATTAGGAAGACTACACTAGTAAAAATCAATTCAAATTAAGAATAGTATCCATGCTCTGCTGATTACACAATTGCCGAAAAAATTGACACAAAAAAATCTTTAAAATCAGCCATTTCCAAATGCCAGCCAGGCCCTACTGCCCCAAAAGAGCAACACAGACTCTGGAAAATGGCACAAAAGTCTGGAATATGAATGCGCGTTGTTTCCCGTAGGAGTAACGTCTCCTGGAGGCACTCGAGATGAACTTCAGTTGCGTTGTTTTAAGAAAACATTCAATGCAAGTTCGTATGAGGGTTTCAATTCATCGTTTTATTTTCATATTATTGTTTTCATAATATGTTACATCATGTTGTGATGTTTTGCCCACTGCATTTAGGGCGAGAGCCCTTCGTCAGGGGACTTGTTCTCTGAAAGAAATCAAGTAAAGCACACTTTAACAGTAAACTTATGAACATATATCATGTCAACTGTTTAATACTTGTCATACTTAAGTGATGGTGGTGTACATGCTTGTTTGTACACAGAAACGTGAACGAGCCAAGGCAGTTTGGATTAAGAAAGGGTAATAGTGATCTGTTTATAATGCGTACTTTCTCATGCAGAAACAATCAAATGAGTCGAATGGTGAACCGACGCTCAGTGCAGTTGCGCGCTGATTAAATGATGACTAAAAACTGCAAATGATGAGAAGAAGGGGCGATAAAAATAGAAACATTCGTGATGATAAAAAAGTGCACGTGCAGTGAAATTAGGTGATAGCGAGAACATTCTAGTGGTGTACACCAGTTTCGGGAAAAGGACGTAGAAAAAACGGGTTTGCGATTGTGACTCAACTATGACAAGGCTGTGAGTGATGATTAAATGCCCAAACTTTCACTGAATGCCAGGTTACTTGGCCATCAAGGAACACATTGCTAAAAAAAAAACTGAGATGGGCTGGTATCAGCTCACTGTTATGAAAAAGAAAAAAAGGGACTTCAGAACTACTTTTCAAACCCTGATACTCTCACATCTAGGTGGTGATAATGTCCTGCTCAATGGCCTCCCAGATTTGACAATGGCCTCCCTTAAGAGGACCCAACCGGCGTAGCATGTCTCATTAAGGGACTGAAGAAGTATGATTACATCACCCCCTTCTTTTTGGAACTCCATTGGCTTTCCTAGGCAGTCCGCACCATCTTCAAAACGTGCTTCATCCTTTGCAAAGCCATTCAACCAATTTGCCTATATTTTGCTGACAAGCTCGCCATTTCTGATGGTTCTCTGCACACCCGCAGTCAAGACACCATGAGATTGCAGACTGAGAAGTGTAAAAAAGTAAAACAATGCAGCAGATCTTTACCATATATGCACCCAGGATCTGGAACTTCTCTTTATCCATCAGGACTTATTCAATTTAGAAACAAAGTTTCTGTAGAGAACACTACATCACAATACAATGACAGTACACTTCTGCTTTAACCCGTTAACTGCGGCGGTAATTCCGCTGCGGTGCGGGCGTTTTATGCGCGGCGGGGCCGCGTCGCCCATTGGACGTATGCAGCACTACAAAGGTAGTGCTCGCGACGGCCAACAGCCGACGGCAGCACGCAAAGGGGTTAAGAATACAGCTTCCTATCCTTTCATTGTATGCTTGCCTTTACCCCTGCACCGCAGAGCTATGCTGGCTTGACTAGGTTTGTAATATACAAATACCACATATATACATGCATTTTTCTCTGTCTTGGAGACGCTCACCACCAACTCATTCAGAAGAAGAAATGTATAAACGACCCCAAATGTGATGTGGTATTTAGACCTGTCAGTCGTCCTCTGGTATCCCCATGGCAGCAGGAATAAGACTGTAAAACATAAAACTGGCCACATTGTCTTCTGGGTGCCACATTGGACACGAATCCCTCAGAAACGCAGCAGGGAGACTTGCAAAAATTAAGAAAATAAATGACATCCATGGCCTACAGATACCTCCAAGCCCCAAATGCACTCGCAAAAAATGCAGGCAAACAAATCAAGAAAATCATCAAAAATAACTGGGGACACTAAAAGGGTCTTAACACTACAACACACATGCACATTAGAAAATGGCAAGAAGGGATTGAGGACAAAGGGAAATGGTTTCTTCCCTTGGAGCACTCCCCACCAAATGCATGCAAGACAAGGACCCCACTAAATACCTCATATTTGGCATGAAATCTAGGCCTGTGCCTGGACCTCTAACATGCCACCTCCCACCCAAACCCCTCCTTCCATGATGGCAGCAGTGTCAATGTGAATAATTGATTAAAATTGAGGAAATCATCTGTGGCCTACCATGTCTGTGCTGCACCGGGCTGTGCTATAGCAGTGATGAAAATATCATTAAATCTTGACCGGGGAACTAGTGGCATCGATGTAATAAGCCATTTTGCGGAGGCAGACCGTGAAGGTTTGAAAAATTAGATTATTTGTAACCACAAAATTGAATTTTTCAAAATTAGCACCCTCATTTTGTGACACATAAAAGCCTTTCCAACTCGAAAAGTCAGTTTTGCGATCGATTCTGAATTGTAATTAGGAGGGGGAGTGTGAAATGGGTATCCCCTCCTAATTGCAAGCTGCAATGGGCGTTTTTCAATGGTTTGTAACTGCAGGTGCTGTCTCACCCACATCTCAAAGAAGGGCACCTTTCCCTTTGTATATCTTGTCGGGTGACCTGGGTGAATATTCTCAGTAATCTGGGCTAACAAGAAATGCTATCTACTTGAAAGAAAATAAGGAAAGGTCTAGTGTAGAAACCCCTAATTGAGCTCGGGTTTCCCCAGGCACGCAGTATGTAAATCAGCCACTGTCCAAAATCTCCTCTTTTCAGTTTAACAAGAAAGAATACTGCTTTGGATTTATCGGTTTTCGGTAGCTGCATTAGTAAGCTGTTAAATGGAGCTGGCGTGTAAAAGCAGTAAATCAGCCTTATACTACACAGGCTATAATTCTAGAGTGAGAGTATCATTTAGTCTCAAAAGAGGCAAAACAGTGGGAAAAGATATGTGGAACTTGTAGGACAATCTGGCAAATGGGTTAAACGTGCATCTGCACTGCTGTCTGTTGCGCGTAGTACAGCTAAGGGTCACAACTCTAGTTTTATGTAACAAAAGCTGGCCTCTTCTAATCCAACAAACACAAATATTTCAGGAGAGGCTTCAACCTCCAAGGTTAATTAAATAAATTAAATGTTGCTGTGACCTGCACAATGCACAGGTCACTGAGGTGCCCGAGTTTTCTGGAGTGCAAAACCTGGCTGCAGACTGTCGACATGCTTTAAAGGTCCTCGTGATGATGATGATGAGGTTGGTCCTGGCCGCACTCCCCCGAGCCCTCAAGGGAGAATATGTATGTTTAAGACTTGGCCCAGCGGCGTCTGAGTTCTCCCTTCGGCCCTCACACGGGTCGATAAAGACTGGCTGAGGCCCCCCCCCCATCCTTTCAGCTGTGGTTGTCCTCTTCCTCGCTGTACTCCTCGCTCTTCTTGCAGGTCGAGTGCTCTTCCAGTGTCTGAGCGGGCGCAAAGAGGTTATTTTGACAGGTGAAACTTTTGGTTGTAGTAGGATGGTAGTAGTGTTCAGCACTTCGCCCCCCCCCCCCCCCCCATTAAGACCCCAACCCCTTTCTACTTCGTGAAATGTGGTGGTATTCTCTTCTCCACCTTGGAAACACATTGCCGAAATAGTGTTACACATTACCACAGTCAAATACACCATGCCAAATACTTGTGAATACCCAAAAACGAGTCTGTTCTTCTTCCGTGACCCGTCCTCTATTCATCCCCTTTTCTGCCCTGTGCCTAACTCCAGTTTATTTTATTTGTATTTATTTATAAAGGACATGAGGTTGCATAAAGATATAAGCAGAGACAACTCCAGTCCTAAACTTAGCCGGTATTCGACTTACTAAATTTCACTTGTGAACGTAAATCTCTACGAATCCTGCTTCAGTGAAAAAGTTTCATAGCGACACAACTACTTCCGCAGCTCCATTTGTTGAAATCAAGATGCCGAACTTCGCACCTGCACCTACAGATTCCTTTCTTTTGCACATGGAAAGCCTGATGTACTATTCCCATTTGCACATCACGGATGTGCAGTTTGCACACTGGCTGGTTTGTGAATGGAATGAAATTTACGATGCGACCTGTGTACTAATAGGTCGCATCGCAATTGTACATTTGCTGTGTGTTCACAGTGCGATCTGCTTAATGAATATTAATTAGGCAGAGCGCAGTTTGTGACCTCTCTGATTAGCTGCAAATGCAGGGATGGAGCCTGCAGGGACAGCAGACTTTCGTCCCTGAATTTGCATTCCTGTACGGGAAACGTTTTTTTTCCCGTCCAGATGTCCATTAAGTGCTACTCAAAAAAAAAAAAAGATTTCCATTTGGGAAGACCTGGGGGAGGGGAGAGGGGGTGGGAGGCAAGGCATTGGTCCTGCGGGAGATCTTCTATTTTTGGAATCAAATACCACCCCCTATGAGGTGTCAGTATCTGATCATTACAGTAATTTAGATCACAAACCACTGATACAGTCCTCTCCAAATCCCAGACCGGGAGATTACTCTTTCACACCCCCTCCTATTTATAATTTGGAGAGTGTTGCAAACCCCTTTTATGAGTCAGAAATCACTTTCTGACTCATAAAGGGGATTTTGTAAATAGTGAAAAGGTCTTTTGCGGTTGCAAACACTGTGATTTTGCGAATCGTAGGCTTTACATCTACAAAATAGCTTGTACGTGAGTCAAACTGTTTTAACCCCTCCCACGCTGGTGACGGAATCGCTCCGTCACGCGCCTCGGGTGGGCAGTGCTGGTGACGGAGCGGTTCCGTCACGGCCAGCTCGCCGCTCCAGCGCAGCACTGATTTCGTGCCCGTGCCTGC
Organism: Lissotriton vulgaris; assembly: GCF_964263255.1. NCBI lineage: Eukaryota > Metazoa > Chordata > Amphibia > Caudata > Salamandridae > Lissotriton > Lissotriton vulgaris. The sequence goes on from NC_141691.1 coordinate 1,746,511,675, forward strand.
GCGGCGCGTTCTATTGAACCGGCGGGACCGTGACGGAACCGCTACGTCACAAGCACAGCCCACCCGAGGCACATGACGGAGCGGTTCCGTCACCAGCGTGGGAGCTCCGCGTGGCCCCTCCGCACTGCCCCCTAGCACTGCGGCAGAATTGCCGCCGCAGCGAAAGGGTTAAGATGAGGTGAGAAAGGCCCATTTTTACTCGGGATTGGATAACTGTATAAGTGAAAAAAAACAGTTGTAAGAATTTGTTGCTAATGAAATGTGTGTCCCTGTTTTGAGATACAGCAGGCTTTCAGCCCAGTCCACCAACCAGATGTTACGTTTTAGGAATGGGTCAGTGGTAATGAGTGAACCATGTAACGTGTGTTTGTGTGTGGCTACTTATCTAGTGCCCGCTGCTGATCACTTCGATCTCCATGTACTCTCAACTATCCTGCATCCCCCTCCCAGGATCCAGTACATGTACTTGCCACAAATTCCTGCTACCCCCATATAACATCAGTGTTACCTGCCCGCCGGGTATCAGAGCACATCCTCGTAAGACACTACTACTGTCTTAGATCTGCAGTCCAACTTCAATGGAACGATTTTATGCGCCAGATTAAATTACCTTTTGTTGTTCGAGTGATACTTCGCCTAGAAGCAAGGCTTGTTGGTACCATTTGTTGCAATTTGGCGCTCTCTTGTGGCGATTTGTAATGGTGCAGTAATGCGACTGTCGGCACTCGCCTTAATGCTAAACTGGCCCTGCCACCAATTAGCGATTAGCTGTAATTATTTACACATTCTACCTCTTATTAAACCTCACCCTCCCATCCAAGTGTAGTACCTTACCAAACCCATATAGGGACCCTGAACCACCATCTTGTCCATTTCCTCGTCCTTTACCCTTTTCCCTCATTTCCCCCTTGGCCGTCCTCAAATGTTTCTTCCCTTTTCTGATTTGCCTTTTCTCCATACCCTTGTATCCCTCCCATCCTCCCTTCGTGCTGTGACTGCGTCCCCCCACCGACCCCACTTAATGGAACTCTGCTCTTCTGTTTTTTGTTGTTGTTTTTTTTGGGGTCTTGACTTGAGAAAATATTAAATGTGTATATATATATATAGAGATAACTCTAATCACTAGTATATGCAGTAGACAATTGTACTCTCCACCATTCCTATGTGACTCTTAGAGTATATCCATTTGTATCTCTTCCTTGAGTGACTCTACTATTTGTACATTTGCAATTTTTCTTTCTGTTTGTATCTCTTTTTTGTGTGACTTTACATCTTGTACATTTGCAATTTTTTCTGTTTGTATCTTATATATAACGCATGTAATCCTAAGTCCTTATGTTCTGCAACCGGTTTGTGGGTAAAGCGCTCTGACACCTTCGGGTAAAGTTTGCTCTATATTGTAGTGTAGTTCCTATTTTCCCAATAGGCCCTGCGCATTGGAATAACATAAACAGTAGTATCGACGTAGAAGTGCGGATCTTCCAGGCCTCTACTGACTATGCTAAACATAATTGGGTTTGTTACCAACTAGCTCAGAGGTCACTGGAAACTTTCTTGACTGAATAGGAAGTGATCAGCTTCCCTGGCACAGCCAAGAAGGGATTCAGTTTTCCAACAACCGTGCAACATGACAACTTTGCTCCTCAGATAAGAGTCAATCTCTAGAGTCGTGTGAACAATAGACAGTTATTTTACTCAGTCAGTGGTTGTGCAGATTACTTTCACAATATGTAGTGAATAGAGAGACGGGCGTTTTCAATAAAGGGTAACATTTATTGAACAGTCTTTCTTCTCGTACAAGAGAAATGAATTGCCACAATTGCAAGACTTGTTATTATAAAAAGTATGTACAGTAAAAGGAGTATTGTGAAATAATACTGTAAAAGCATTGATATGGTTTCTTAGCCATACAATGGTTTAAAATGAATAAAACATATATACATTCATATATACATTTAGGCTAAAATACTCAACTGGTGCTTCTAACTACGCCTACCCCAGTGTACCTGACCTAAGCCTAATACTTGGGAGGGGAGTAAGTAAGTAACTTTAGTTAAGTTGGTTTTGCCAAGGTTTGCTTCAAGAATTCTCTCTAAGGGTTTAGTCAACACCATACCTCTGGAATAGAATGATGGAGGTCTGGTATCTCCTTCAGGGGCTCAATATCCCAGTCACCCGCAAGGGTAGACTAGAAACGCCGGAGCTGGATTTCTCTGCAGGAGAAAAGACAGCGTCTCTCTCAGCGCGTCGAGGAAGAGGAGGGGCAGCGTCCGCGGGCAGCTTGCATCTGCTGGGCTCTTGCAGGGGACGGCTGTTTAGCTCCTAAGTTCACCACACCATCGTTCGCTCGTTAGCAGCGATAGCAGTAGTGATAGCAGCGATGCTATCATCAGCATAACAGCAGCAACTTCAGCGAAAACAGCAGCGTTTGCTTAAGGCAACGTTGGTAATATTTATACCTGAAAGGTGCCTTGTTTTTGGACATAAGACGTCAATAAAGATGTCACTAGAAAGTGATTGTCTATCAGTGCTCATTAGAGTTCTATTACTAATCAAAACATAGCAAGCGGGGCTTTCCCAGGTTGCTGAGTTTTTATCTTGTTGAAGAACTCGGAGTGTTCATCTAGGAATCTTAGATAGTAACTTCTGCTATGTCATTGCACTAATTAGCTGCAAAGGAAGTGGCAGAGGAAGCGATTCTGAAATGTGGCTCTGTTCGTGTGAGGCCAGAGACGAGTTTCTGAATATTGCATTTGATTGGTTATGCCAATATAGGGATACAAGGGGATTATAGCCATACAGGGGCATAAGGTCACAGTATCGATCAGGGTCCTAGATTAGAACGCAACAATATAAAATCGCATTAAATAAAATAAAAGCTGAGCACGACGGCTTTAAAGTATCCTGCAGTGTCAGGTGTATTTTTGGGAGCAGGATCGGACAGAAGTTCTTTTCCCGCCAGGTTTCCTGTGGTGGGAGGATACAGAGTGTTTCCGGCTGTGTTCTGATACGTTCCAAACTGCAGCTAAATAGGCCGGATGAGAACTACGATCCAGGAGAGTTCTTGCTTTTGTTCGCAGTTATTACAGTTCTCTGTTCCCATACTGTACAATTGAAACAGCCTCGTGTGTTTATTTAGCCCCCTGGATTTTTTCAAAGCTTTGGTCTCCTGTGTGTTGAGTGCTGGCTTCCTCTCGTTTGTTGTTCTCAACTGACTCAAGTCACCGTGTATCAATTAAAAACGGTCAATTAAATCATTGAAAGTGCTTAAAATGATAGGACACAACATACAGTTTTGTGTGAAATTATGTTAGGACTGCGCTCTTTATGTAGGCGGCCCGCAAGTACCCGTGATGGTAAGCATCATGAAGTATACATATCATAACGGATCAATTAGGCATTCTGTGTAACAACTACTGTTTTTATAAGTGCTGTAAACAGCGGATGTTACTGTCACTCTAGTAATGTGTATTCAGTTCACCACCCTCAGAAGTGTGTGGGGGGGGGGGGTGGGTAGAACCGGCCTTTTCGGGATTCGAACTGTGGTCTTCAGAGCACTGCGTCGGTGTTGGCCTCCCTGAGCCTTTCTGCAGAGAGAGCATCCCTCAAACACAACCTTTGAATCCCTTTTGAAGTTTCCATGGCTCTTCCTTTGCACATTTTTCTTCCGGGTTTCATGTTGTACATTTAAGCTGTTGCAAACTGTCCTTGTGTGATTTATTGAATTACTTTTAAGGTATATGGGTGTATGGAGCTCCTATAGGCACACGCCTTTGTGGGCCTTACTGACTGACATTGCTTACCTGTGTTTGTAGTAAGAGATTGTGGGCCTGCTCGCTCACTCTAAGGGAGACTGAAATTAGGCTCAGGCGCCTGTGGGATTCAGCCCTAAGCCCACTCCCCTGATTTTTTTTTTAGGTATAGGATTGCCCTAGTGTCCATGGCGGCGGTGGGCACATGCACGTGTCTCCTTCTCTTGCCTGTCACCGCGTGAGCCGGAAGTGCAGCCGAAAAGTTGTGACGTCACGACCGGGCCGTGATCGTGGCAAGTTCTTCACTTATAAGACGGGGCAATGAGGGCCGCCATTTGGGACCTGGCAAAGGTGGTAAACATAGTGGAAGGTTTTTTACCTATGCCACCCCAACAACTTTTAGCGGCTACGCCAGGAGACCTCAAGGCAATGGCAATGTTTTCAAGCACCTAAAAGCATCATGAGAGCAGAAGCAGAATATACTAGGGGCGATGGTTCATATACCCCGGGAAAGATGGCATTCCAAAGTGCTGACATCCGGAAAAAGTATTTCTAATTGTCCCAACAATTCCAAAAGGGTAAAAAATAAATGTAAAAAAGCGTTTTAAGCTCGCTTTAAATTATTGCAACAAAGTGGCTTCACCTGGTGTTTTACAATTCAAGAAGGGGCGCACGTACGTCAGAGGCATGGTATCAGATTTGGCGCTCAAGATGCTGCCCGCTAGTGTGCACCGTGTATTCGTCTGTACCCCAGCTCCTCAGAGCTTCAACGCGGACGTGGCCCCGAATGAAAGACAAACACTGCGCTGATTGAATTAGCTGATTTTACCTCATTAGCCAGACAGTTGATTATCGAGATGGGTGCCTCCGTGTTTGGTTCCTATGAAAACAAGAGCCGAAGTTAATAAAGCTGCTGTCTTCGGGGGCAGAGGAGGGGGCGCCCGATGGAGCCGGCCGCGGGGATGACTGACTTGACCCTACTGTGGATGGGTGCCCTCGAGAGCAGCATCTCTGTCGGGTTAATACAAGCGGCGGCCGGGCCCTCCCTGCATTACTCATTTACAGTGGCTGTGGGGAGCAAGAGCCTGCCGCCGGGAGACTGATATCATGGGAACAGCCCGAGACCATCGAGGGGAGGTCCAGCTCCGTCTTCAGTCTCTTGCGGTGACGCTTTTATTTATTTAATGCATTTCTATAAAGCGCGGACTTTACCCGAAGGTGTCAGAGGAGCACTGTACAATAGAACCAGTTTAAGTTACATGAGAGAACTGTTACAGGAGTGGAACAAACAAAGGTAGCAGGCCATAGAGTCAAAATAGCACAGGCAAAAGGCACACATTATTAAACACAGAATGAACAAACAAAAATATATGAGTATATATGACACATTTACAATGAATGACTAAATAACTTCCTGGCGAAAAATAGTAGGCCATAGAATCAAAACAATGCAGGCAAAATGCACACAATAACAAACACAGCAAGCACAGAATATACAAACAAAAATAAACATATATATGACAAATTTACAATGACTAAAGAACTTCCTGGCGGGGTCTGAGAAGGAGGGAATTAGTTCTGAAAGTGTCTTTGGAATAGAAGAGATTTGAGGTCTGCTTTGAAGATCTGGATGGAGGTGATGGCACGGAGCAAAGGAGGAAGTGAGTTCCAGATTCTCACCGCATTACCTGAGAACAATTGCGCCATCAGTTTTTAGGTTTCGCTGGGGGGCGGAGCCGTTAGGCTCCTCCTCCAGCGAAATCTGTAGTTTCTAGTATGGGTGACTTTACCCCGCCTCTCTGCTTCATTGGCTAGCTCCATAAATGGAGGCTAGCCATTGGAACAGAGAGGCGTCCGTCAATGCCGGACCAGACACGGGGGCGTTCCCGAGATTCTTTGGCTTTTGCCGACGTCACGCGACGCCGGGAACGCCCCCGTGTCTGGTCCGGCCGTGTTTGCTGCCTTCCTGCCTTGTGTCCCTCCTCCCGCCGTTTCCCGCCTCCCTCCCGCCTCCCTCCCGCCGTCCATTCCTCTCGTGTCCTTTCCCGCCCCCCTCCCGCCCCCTGTGTTCTCTCCCGCCCCCTCCCGCCGTCCGTTCCTCTCGTGTCCTTTCACGCCCCCCTCCCGCCCCCTCCCGCCGTCCGTTCCTCTCCCGCCCCGTCCTCGTAGTTTGGCGTTGTAATTTTCGACTTTCGCCTCCCTCCCGACCCAAGATGGCCGGTTCCCGAATGCACAAGCTGGCCTCACGCCTCAGTGCGTTCAATGTTCGGTTGTAGGCGTGAAGGCGATTTGACTTACGAAGCTGTAAGGCTCAGGAACCGGGATGTTCGTGGTACCTCTATGGACATGTTAAAGTCAGGCGCAAGAAACGGGCAGTTTATCCATTAAGATTGGGCTCCTCTTACTTACTATGAAAGGTTGCCTGACCTTACAATGGTCGTTGCCGTGACGCGTTCTCACCCATGCGCAGACTAACTTGCCTGGTTGAAGCTGTGCTGAGAGGAGGGAGGCTGCAAGAGCTTGCGGTGATCCGCGGGAGTCCGGTGTCACCCTTTCCGGAGGGCTCTTGAGGCCGGGGCTGGCCGTTCTGGGACTGGCGCCGCGGACCTTCCTCAGTCAGCTGACCTCCTTCTACTTTTGTCCATCCGGCGGTGTCCGTTACCATCTGACTGGGAAGGCAGCGGGCCTGGGTCGCAAGGGGGCAGGTGCCCCGGGGGTCGTGTTCTCTGCGGCTCATTTAGCGGTCAGCGGATCCTGGAGAGCGGCCATCCATGGGCTGTGGGTTTGTTGAGCGGTGACGCCGGCTCTGCCCGTGCCACCTCCCCGCCCCAGAGACTTGTTGCCACTGATGCCATCTTACGAAGTTCGCCCTGCCCGAGGAGGAGGAGGCGCGCCTCTCCCCCCCCATCACTTCTTCAGCTCTCTGCAGGCCCGGCTGCTGGGCCCCTCTGGGTAGCTGAGGCAGCACCCGCCTCTCTCTCGAAAGTAGAGGACACTGCCCACTGAGGGCAGGGGCCCTAGACCTCCAGGGCTGCTGGGCAGACCAGGATTTCATTTGGGTACAGATTATTTCCTGCGCCGGGATGTCTTTCTTTAATTTCCGGAAAATCTTTAAGCTGGGCAGTGAAAAGAAGAAGAAACAGTACGAGCACGTGAAACGGGACCAGAACCCAGAGGAATATTGGCAGATCATCGGTGAGCTGGGCGACGGCGCGTTTGGCAAGGTGTTCAAGGTACGCCCAGGCTCTGTGGTGTGGACCCCAGTCTGTAGTTATGTCCATATATATCTGCTAAAGAAGCTTTTTCGTGATATCATATGCGATATATCACGGAGGGTCAAATTGTAGTTATTAGTAGGCTCAGCTCTTAGTATTCTGAAGATATGTTTTGCCCAATCTTACCCACCACCTGATGAATCAGATGATTTGATAGAAAAAAAACACATATGCCCTTTACCATACACTTGTTTTTATTTTATTGGAGTTTGCATTTGAAGAATCCCTTTCCTTTTCTGTTTCAATGTTCTCCATAGTTGTGAATTAGTTTCTTTCTTGTAACTTGCTTTATTACGTTCCCACAATCGAGTTGGAACCCAACTCGTTTAGGTGGGTTGCACTACGTTTTTACCCTCCTCATAAGTGGAAAAGCTAATTTTAATCCTGCGATCCTCCAAACCAGCCCATGAGCCAATTGGACCAGACTTGCCGTGGTTTACGACCCTCCAATAATATTGAATTCATGCGAGCATGACTAGTGGACTGGGGAGAAGATGGGCTGACAGAAGGCTAGAAAGATTGGTGAGGCACTGGCTGTGCCGGTCTGTGCCGTACACCCTGTCCACAGACCTGCAATCATACATGCACTTCACCAGACAGAAATGTGTTTTCAAATTCACATGGGCCAACACACAGACCATCACTCGTCCAGCAGATGCACAGGCACCTACGAACACAGGTCATTCAAACGTGCTGAAGTGCACAGACCAACAGGCAGAAAGCATGCGTGTGCCCATCTATATTTAATTTACAGAGGCACATCACACACACCCGGGACAGGACTGACTGGACTCCGGGGCTATCTGGCAGCGCTAGACTGACAGGTCAGTGTGGGGGGCAGTTTTTTGTTGGCTGTTCGTATGCCGTTTATATGGCGTGGTGGCTCGGTTTTTACTGTTGATTTCCCGATATTATCACAAACAGTGCCTGCAGCAAGCACAACTGCCTGCAGTCTCCCACACCTTGGAAAACACACATACAGCTCGGCCTTTCTAAGTTCAAAAGTGTCCCGATTGGCAGAATGAGGCCCATTTATTTGAGTTACTTATTTACTAATGGGGGACACTTATTTTGATATCCAGACCTATTTCTCTGTCCCAGTCTGACCCTGCACACAATGCACATACAAGAAAAAAGGTTGGATGGATTACAAATTCAGTATCTTTATCTCTTTAGAACTAACACATGGCACATTTAAGGTTACCATATCCACTACAAATCATGTGTTCAGGCCTGGACTTTATTTTCATGAATTGTTGTAATCAGTTGTCTTTGTACAATTAGTTCAATGGAAGCTAATCAAACCGATAACTTAAAGAATGCAGTGATGTGTTAAGTGAAAGTCCTGGACTAAAAGCATGGCGTTTGGCCTATGAGGAGTGATATGGCAACCCTGGTAGCACATTGTGATATACAAACATTGCATTAACTAGGTTCATCTTCTGCAAAAGTGTCTAAATAGTGCTGCTAATGTTGACAATTTCACTTGTTTTACTTTTTCTCCTTTGTCTCCTTAACTGGCTTTTGCAACAGCTTAGAAGCAAAAGAAAACTCTATAAAAGTATTTTCAAGTAGGCTCTCACTTCAAGCCCATATAACTGGGTGAAATAGTGGCTATTTTTAGCTGCCATATACCACTCACTTTTGCACTTTTTAGCCCGTTACAAATTACTTTTTTATGCAGATCAAAATAAAGGAATGTGTCTGTTTTAAACTGTATTCCTGATGTATTGCTGGTTGCATATGCTTTTATGATTGTAAAAAATAGAATACAGCTTTTTGAATGGAATGGAGTCAGCAGTTTTGACATTTAAGAGAACAGGATTTTGTAGACTTGGCAGAACAGCAGTAAATGCTTCAAGCATTTCTGACACATCATGTTCTTATCACAGCTGACTAGTGATGTCATCACTAGATTGTAATAGGTAGGAAAAATAGAGACTCGATTCTTTAGATGGACTGCAAGCTCTCATGTATAGTAGTGTTACTACGCTGTCCTTAAATGTGCAGCTTTAGTATGCATGTTCTCTCTCATAGCAGCTTGACAGGTGCTATCAGAGCTAGACATGTCCTATTCTTTTCTATTCACATTGTTATTCTGAATCACTCAGACCTCAAGAAAGCACAACGTTGGTTCTCCGATGACGTAAAATTTAAGAAACTTGCTCTGCGTCAAGCTGAACATAGCCTTCGTCAAGAGCAGTGGCTTCAAAGGACAGCCCGGATGGGGGTAGGCGAGGGCGACATGCCCTGCCCTTCACAGTCCATGGGGTGCCTGCCATCCAGAGATAGGCAGGGAACGGTAGCCTTCATACCACAACTGCCGCTACAGGAGAGAGAAAACTGGACACTATTACCAAATCTACTTGAAATGCCTGTTGACTCAACCCCAGACGGATCTTTTCTTTGGGAGTCCGACCTCTCGCCCGCTTGTCCTCCGCCGGCCTCTGCCACAAATATTTGGCTGTTTTTCACTTTTCTCTGGCGCCCGTGAAGCCTGCGCCTATTGGTAGATTAATCATTCTTTTCGAAGAAATTCGCCCCTGGGCGCATTTCTTAAATGTTTCCCAACCTCTGGCCACACAGAGGCAGCCGGCTCACGAGCGTGCATGTGCGCAGGCCGCTCTCACAACAGGGTGTGCCAGTACTAGCCTGGATCAGGGGTACAAGATTGCGTGAAGATACAAGCTGAGGTGAGCAGTAACCCCCCCCCCCCCCAAACCCCTCACCCCATGTCCGTCCCCCCCCGTCGGAGCTGGGATCGAGAGCCTGCGGGCGTGCGGTCTAAGTGTGGAGTGGGCTAAGGAACTGCTTCTGGAGGCCACACGAGCGCCTCGTTGTGCAGTGAATAAATAACATATAAAGAGCCTGGGCCTACGTGAGGTGCACTGGTCCTGCCAGCAGGGGGAGTCTGGAGCTGGTGACTGCCGCCGCTGCAGTGAAGGCGGGCCCCTGTGTACCCAGTCCCGGAGGTAGTGAGTGCGGCGCGGCCTAGCCCCAGTTAATGGTGGCAGAGGCGGATGCAGGCCGGGTGCGGGCGGCGTCCCGTGAGCTGCAGAAAGGTGATAGGGGGCGTGGGTGGTGCCGGAATTCACTGCGTGCGGCTCTTGGAATTATGCTCTGGGGCTCTGTGTGTGGGAGTCTGGCTCTGTGTGGGCGTCTGGCTCTGTGTGGGCGTCTGGCTCTGTGTGGGCGTCTGGCTCTGTGTGGGCGTCTGGCTCTGTGTGGGCGTCTGGCTGTGTGTGGGCGTCTGGCTGTGTGTGGGCGTCTGGCTGTGTGTGGGCGTCTGGCTGTGTGTGGGCGTCTGGCTGTGTGTGGGCGTCTGGCTGTGTGTGGGCGTCTGGCTGTGTGTGGGCGTCTGGCTGTGTGTGGGCGTCTGGCTGTGTGTGGGCGTCTGGCTGTGTGTGTGTGTGTCTGGCTCTGTGTGTGTGTGTGTGTCTGGCTGTGTGTGTGTGTGTGTGTGTCTGGATGTGTGTGTGTGTGTGTGTGTCTGGCTCTGTGTGTGTGTGTCTGGCTCTGTGTGTGTGTGTCTGGCTCTGTGTGTGTGTGTCTGGCTCTGTGTGTGTGTGTCTGGCTCTGTGTGTGTGTCCGACTGCGTGTGTGTGTGTGTGTGTATTTGTGTGTGGGGCTCTGTGTGTGAGCAATGCCAATAGCTCTAACTTTTCCAAAGGCGAAACCATTGCATTGTAAATGCTTGTTCCCTTTTGGAAGAGGGGGGCTCAAGGAGGAACTTTTCCACATTCCGAGAAGGTCTTGAGCCTCCAGACAATTTCAGTTTATTCGCCAGATAGCGAGGGGAGGAAAAGTGCAAAGCTTTGTGGGTGATGCACGCCGTTTTGTAGATAGCTCTCGCCTCGATGGGGAGCCATCGGAGGGAAGACAGGATAGGAGGGATGTGGTCACTTCGTTTGGACCCTGAAATGAAGCGAGCTGCTTAATGGAGGACGGATTTGAGGGGGGGAGAGGTGAGATTTGGGAAGGTCAGAAGTGAATTACAATAATCCAGTCTAGAGAGAACAAGCGATTGGACCAAGGTTTTTAGGTCATTCTCCGGGAAGAATCGACGAATCCCCCATAGAAGGCGTAGCTGATAACGTGCGCTCTTGGCAATGGAATTGATGTGTGAGATTAGGTTGAGTCTTTTGTCAAGTATGACACCTAAGGATTTAGCGCAGTCCACAATTACGGGTTTACTGTTGAGTAAATTCAACTGATCCATCCAGGATTGAACAGGAGGCGGGGAGAGAGAGCTAGATAAGAGGAGGAATTCCGTTTTGGAGGGATTGAGAATGAGTTGGTGCACTAACATCCAGTTGTGAATAACGTTGAGAGTAGATCTGAGTAGTGAGAGATCATGAGAGGAAGACACCTTGAGGTAGATTTGGGTGTCATCCGCATAGATATGGTTGTGGATTCCAGATTTGCTTAGGAGGTTCCCTAATGGTTCCAGATAGAGATTAAACAGAGTGGGAACAAGAATAGAACCTTGAGGGACGCCTTGACCAACCACCGATGGAGACGAGAGACTGTTCACAATCTTGATCATTTGGGATCTGTCCGAGAGGAATGAGGCAAACCATTTGAGGACTGTGCCTTCCACGCCCATTCTCTGTTGAAGATTGTTAAGGAGGGTGTGTGATTAACAGTATCAAAGGCTACAGAGAGGTCAAGAAGAATCAGAAGGCACGAATCCCCCGAATCGAGAATATGCTTTAAATAGTGTGTTTAAATTTAAAAGCCAACGCCAGAACACATTTATTTTCAAAACCGAAGCTCTACATATCAGTATATGTTTTATCTATTTTTATATCTATTTAGCTCTTGCTATCGAGTGATCTTTGAACACAGGTGGTCGAATGCTGTGCAGGGGTTTAGCTTTCAATGAATCATATGAGGCGCTGCATAGCTCAGGTACTGTTCAGCCTGTCTCCAACCATAGAGAGCGTAATTGAGAAAATTCCTATTTTTTATTTCAAGGCAAAATCACAGAGATAAACATAATTCTATGTACTTTATTTTTACATTCTCTGTTAAAGTTTACACAAAACAAATATTTTAACAGCATCCATTCACCAACCACAGTCACATTTACTTACCTCAATTGCCTGTAGACAGATAAACATTTAACTTATATACTAGTAATCCCACCCCCTGCCGCAGGATACTTTTCAGGTACTTGTACGTGTTAAATATGCCCTCAGTTTAACAGACGAGGCTAAGTGAAGAGAGAGCAATAAGGAAACCGAGAATAAAAGAAGCATTGGTCTCACAATGGGTCTGGATTTTATTTTCAGTTTTAAGTTAGACCTGTTGGCTTTGGCAAAGCTGTCGGGCATGCTGAAATTGTATTTCAGAGGAGCTGCCGGGTGAGGTGAATCTTATTATACTCCTGCAATTTGCTGCGAAATAAAATAACAAATGGCTGTGCCAGACATAGAATTGATTGTGACTTAATTTGTAATGATTGATAGTCTCTTATGCATTCCACTGGAATAATTTCGGTGAGAAGGAAGGATAAATTCAAAGATCCAGTAGCATGGCAGTGAGACTATATTCCTCATCTGGACTGTTGATGTGAATGGCCAAGTATCAAGCCACTGGCTGAAGGGCCTCAGAGACCACTTTTCGTTTTGAACACAAAAGAGTGGCTTTGAAAGGCCTAAAAATGAGCAGAAAGATTGTTGGTCATTGAAAGGAGGAGCACATTTTAATACTATAATTTAGGTCCGTATGTGTAAGATTACTTCTGGTTTGTTGCTTTAGATCTCTCTTCAGTCACAAGATCAAGCAGGCTTTCTTGCGTTCATGTTTACTCGAAGAGTATTCTAGATCTTAGTACTATTACCTTAGACGGAGTGTTTCAGTGTGGATACCCTTTTTTAAATTTAGTTGTCAATCTTGAGCATGGCTTAGCTTAATGGGGTTCTTCTCTATCAGCAACCTGAAGTTTTTGAGTTGCTTAATATTTTCATATTGCATAGTCATTCTAGCGACATATTTTGGTGCTTTTGAATACTTACTAAGAGAAGAGATTACTTCTGTGTGCTCAGTTTCCTACATAAGGGTATATGGGCATCATACTCCAGTTTTAGAAACTGCCTGCAAGATCCTCGATTGCCTTTACTAGAAATGCTTTCCTTAATCAATATGTGGAAGTAATCATAGTAAAGTATTTTGTGATTTGGTTTGAGCTTAAGGAAGAGTCATAGAGAATGTATTTTATTTGGCATTTGTTCACTTTCTTTGTATATGCCTGTTGAAGTTTGTAAAGTGCAAACCTGACTGGGAAAAATCTGAGTGTTACACATTAATAGAGGGAAGGGAACAATTTAGTATTCGGAGCATCAGACCCTGAAGCCCCATTTGTTCCTTATGCTTGTTTTTATCTTGCTTCTAGTAGTCTATGATTCAGGGAGAGAACATCCCTATCCTTGGACATCCCTAACTGATCGACATAGGCTGATGACTTTGATCTGACAGAGTCGTTTTGTTGGATCTGTGTGTCTTATATTGCCTCTGTCATCTTTGTGTCTGGTTGAACATCTCAGCATTCAGAACCTGCATCCATCTGGAAACATTAGACAGAACACCTGCCACAAGTTCAACACTGTGAAAATATATCATATGCTCGTGTGTCACCACACTCACAACACCTCTCTATTCCAAGCAACAACATATACAAAACAAGCACTGGCAAATGTATTAGGTCTTGCCTTTGGGACTCATTTGCTTCGCTTTTATGAGCAATATGTCACTGTGTATACATTACATATTTTATGTGAGTTAATACTTTGATTTAGTTATCATTTGTAAATTCTTTACTTTAGTGCACTTTGGAATTGTTATTAGAATTGAGTTTCCTAAATATTGACAAAGTCTTCAGGCTTCAGCTCTAAAAGGATGAAATATTAGATTTTTCAATGCTTGTATGGTACATGTTAGCTGAGTCGCATTTAAGTGTCCAGGTGGTAGGGGCGGTGATCAGGGGATTGCAATCCTTCATTAGCTTCCGGAACTGACTCCCTCTCTCGGTCATGGGCCGGGTGGCCCTGGCACGGATGGTGCTCCTACTGAGATGCCTGTATATTATACAGAACTCACTCTGCATTATCCCTAGCTCCACCTTGAGACCCTCAATAGTATTTTGATATCACTGGTCTTGGCTGGAAGGTGTAATAGGATTAAGCTGGAGATACTGAAATTAGACACCTAGCAGGGGGGACTAGGCCTACCGGACTTGCAACTTTATCACAGGGCCGCCCTCCTCCAATACGCAGCGCTCTGGTGCGCGGAGGGTCCAAACGTGGAGAAGGAGCTCCTGGCAGATTGGGGACGGGAAAATAACTTACCAAGATGTCTCATGATGGTGTCACGAATGCAGTCACAATACACATGTATAGTGCATCAGGCGGCGACAGCCTGGGAAAGAGCAGTCACATTGGTACCGCTTAGAGCACCTTATGCATGTGCGCTACATTTACAATGGCTGTGAAACTATTGCCATATTCAAAAATTTATGGACTTGCCAAAAGGGTTCGAGGGAGGACGCCTTACTGAGGGTGACCTATACTGTAATGGGTTGTTTCTTACACTCGCCGAGGTGCAGGACTGCTTCAGTCTCCCAGACGGGCAATTTTTGCAGTATGGAAAGATCTCTCACAGCGCTTGGGAGATATGGACTACATTCCCAGAGGAACCAACGGAATCTCAAACATTGGTAGCAATTCTAGATCCAGGTACTCATAGGGACTTAATCTCACTTCTGTATCGGGGACTAAAGCCGATCATTGAATCGATGTCTCTCACATCCGAGATAGATGGTCGCCAGATCTGCCAACCTAACTTAGAGATAGTGAGTGGAAGAGGGCAGGGCGCTCGTACAGGTGCATGACATGGCCAGAAATGCCTGTTTCAAGCTCAGACAATTTCACTATCTGCATCGCACCTACATGACCCCCCTCAGGTTGGCATGTCGTAATACAGCGCGCTCCGCAGAATGTCCTCGCTGCGGCGTTGAACCAGCTGTGTTCGCACATATGTCATGGGATTGCCCCAGACTTCAGTGGTATTGGGAGGGGGTGTTGAAGATAATTAGAGGGACGACCGGCATCCGCGTTGAACATACTATTAAACACAGCCTCCTGGCGGTCCTGCCGATCCCGAAGACGCCTAACAAAATGCAGCATGGTTTGCAAACTCAGGATTGGTTCTTGCCAGACGTTGCATAGCGATGAGCTGGACACAGGCTACACCACCCACCGCACATAAGTGGATGACAGATATGCAGGAATGGGGAGTGACAGGGGAGAGGCGGTTACGGATAGTGCGCACAGATCAGAATGCCAAACAAGATTTGGAGACATGGGGTCTATTGTTGAATAACCTACAACCCCAAAATCATGTAGTTGAGGGAGCCAGTACTCTCACGCAGTTAGATACCAAAACTTCGCGGCCTAGAAGTAGGAAAGACACCTCAGATGTCCTGGCCTCCACTACATTACATCCCGTATCTGATCGGGGGGTCTGGCCACACAAAGGGAGCAGTTGGGTGTGTGCTACCCACTGGCGTGGGGGGGTCACCAACATCTAAAATACACAGGAGACCTAACACTCCTCTCACAACACACCACACACCTGGAATACAAGATAATACAGAGTCCTGAAACAATGAAAAAAACTCTTGCGCCACATCCGCCCCCGATATCGAGGGATACATTGGAAACTGCAAAGTTAACTGCTGCCCAATTCTCATATTGGATTTGCTTCCCTTTTGTTTTGATAGTTAATACTATGTAATGTTGTTCATCACAAGAAAATAAGGATACGTAACCTCTTTTTGTTATGCTTAAGTCGCATGCTTCAGAGCATACAGTGGGAAACACTGCTGTTGTAACAAGAGAACTACAAATGTATATTATACCATAATATCTATGTTAAAATTTGAATTAAAAAATAAAAGTGTTCAGGTGAATTTTGGTTGTGTTAGGGAGGTCATAATCGAGCAAAATCAAGAGCTCTGGCGCTGAGGTTGAAGACAGTACAAGTCAGTGTGAAGAACCGGGTTTTAGAACCCAGCGGCGCCAGGGGAAACACCCGATGTCTTCGGGTTCCCCTGTCTTAGAATACAGAGACACGGGATACTGCTCGGTGACGTCAAAGACCAAATTTATTGGCTGCAACCAGGAACAGAGGTCTACAAAGCACAACACGGGTGGTTCGCTAGAGACTGCACAAATTCATAGAGCGAAGCATCGTCTTTTATGCTAAAATTCACATTCCTGGCTAGCATTGATTACATACAAACTGACCAATCAGATGATGACATTTCGCGTGACGACAAACCCACTTTCCGTCGTTCAGCCCACCAGAAATGACTAGGCGAAATCCAACATTCCTGCTCGAACAGGCCGGACGGACCATAATAAAAGCCCTCAACCCATATCAGAAATTAAGCCATAAAGGAAGGAACAGAAGCAGATGAGAAGCAAGATAGAAGGCTTTGTGCATGTACCATAAACTCAGCAATGTCCTGCTCTTTGATCTCTATCTGACCAGCTGCCTAACAAGGAACTGGCTCAACGAGGTCAGCCTCGGGCAAGGGAGTCAGCTCGTTCAGGTCACACAAAAGTCAGCTAAAGATGTACGTGTCCCAAGGACTCGTTCGTCCGTAGTCATCGGCCTATGTGAGGGCAACCACAAAATGGCTGCCGTACACAAAATGGAACCCGAAGGTTCAAACGAAATCCCTGAATACGTAGTGTTTCCATAGATCGATTATGACGAAAACACTCGTACATGCCGCACTCGTCTTTTGCGGTCTGCTGATACCAAAATCGTCATTATCCGACGACCTTTATTGAACGGGTTCAAAACCACGGAACCTCAAGTGGCCATAGCAGTGTTCCGATTACATGCTCATTCAATGCTTGCCCTCTTTAATGCTGTGCAATGTTGTGAAACTGTGGAGTCCTCGGAGTCCAAACTAAAACTTGTGGAACAGAAAGGATTGAATCTTTTGCTGCTCTGTGGCACCCACATTTCAGCACCTCTGGGAGGGCATGAGTAGAGCTGTCCCTGAATAAAAAGTAGAAATAAGTATTGGCAGAAGTAATAGGTCTTGACTATGTAAGCTATTGGCTTTTTCAGTATTTTTATCAGTATTGCACAGCAGCTGCCGGGAAAGCAACAACACAGAGAGAAGCAGAATGGTGAGAGGAGCAACCAACAACACATGGCATATTGTGGAATGGGGTGAGCAACGACACGGATAGGGTCGGGAGCAGCAAGCAGCAACACAGAGAAGGCCAGTGAGGGGGAGGGACCAAGTAACAACACTGAGAGGAACGGGTGTGGGCAAGAGGTGGCAAGCAACAACACAGACAGGGAAAGCAACAACACAGAATGGGACAGTGGGTTGGGAGGGGGCAAGCAACAACTGAGGGAGGGTTGTGAGGAGGCAACCAGGAACACTGAGCGGGACAAGAGGGTTTGAAAGGGAGGTAGAAGCACACAAGGAATGCTGCCTGTGAACGCATGGAGTGCTTCAACTAAATGCTAGAAGTAGCTCAGAGAGCACAAGTAGTGGAAGGACACAAGTACTTGAGCTATGCTCCAGGGGAGGGGCAAACACCAAAAGAGAAAGTGAAGATAGCCCACACTGACCAAAGAGGAGCAAGAAAATGATAGTGGCAATGAAGCCATACAACGGTTAGCAATCAGTGGGCTCTAAGCCTACTGTCAGCTAACAAAATGTCTTACAAGCAATAGAACATCGCTGTTTTAAGCAAGACCTAAGAACACCCAAAACAACATATTACACTCTACTCTACAAGTCAGTGTAACACTGCTTGGATATTCTATATAATTGGCTGTCAGCAGCACTTACAATAATGAACAGCACTCACAACATTGCACACTTGATGAGACTGATGAGTTCAAAGCTATGCAAATGTGGATGGTATTTGAATGTGCACTAAACACTACCTTCCTCTAGGAAATAACACACAGCTTTTAACAAGACAGATTAGACAGAGCTCTGTGCTGTTGCAATAAATAATGGACAGAATGCCTAATGAATCAAACATTCACCTCCAGTCAAGAGATCTGGATTAAATCCTTCGTTCTTTTGCTCAGTATGCCACCCCAGTTTGGTCTCTGCTATATGCAAATCAGTCTTGACCTTCTCATGGGAACAGGCTGGGCCCTCCCTGGACAGGAAACAAGCATCCTGGGACTGGTTTTGGGTAACAGCCATCATCAGCCAGGGTAGCTTAAATTCAGTGGTACAGCGAGCAAGGGACCCACGTCTGGGCATAGCCATCCCACTTAGAACTAAAAGTGCTGTGGCAACAAATGATGGATGGAATGATGAATGAATCAAACATTCACCCCTCAGTCAAGGGATTTGGGTTAAACGCATTGTTCTTTTTCTCACTATGCCACCCCAGCTTGAGCACATATACAACACAACTTGAATATATCATATAGTTAAGCATCACCAAGCTCACGATTCTACCAACCATACTTAGAAATAATCACAATACTAACATAACACATTAGTCAGAACAAATCACACACGTTCAACGGGATTCAGAAGCACCATGCCTCCTAAAAGATATGCCACTCTTTAAAGCACATAGCACATCAATGCAACACCCACCTGGCATTGCGCAGCTACACTGGCTTAAAGGGATACTTAGGACCCCACCAAGGTGCCATGGGCAATGATTTTATCAATCCTGCCAGATGGCATATACCTACATAGTTAAAGTCCCCCTGCTACATGCCCATCCAACACCACTATTGCAACACACATACAGCCTAAATGTATTCACTTAAACGGTAGATTAAATACACCCACACTACTGTTGATCAAACCCAGTCAGAAACCAGTCTCCTACTATCAAGTTTCCTCATTTGCTGATTCTGTATGTTTTACTTTGACTCTTTAACTTTGACACCCTTGATTGACTGTTTGTCTTTGATATCCTTGATTTACTCTTTCTGGTTAATTTTCCATCTTGCACCACTTTTGTAGCGCTTTGATGCTCGCCCTTTTACCAAGCTGCCAATAAATAAAAATATTCTATATTTCCGATTGCATATGAGCCATGTTCTCATTGTTGTTGCTCATGTGAGTCCGGAGTTGTGCTGAATACAGTGTGCTTAATCTCCATTTTGCTTAAAGTGCTTCCATGACGCGAGAAACTGATTTCTGTATATTTTCTCCATTTAATTTGTAATCAGTGGTAATCCTCTCCCAGAATTACAACGTTGTGAGATATAGGTATGGTGAAGGGGATCCCATGATTTAATTCTGGTTGTTTCATAATTGGCCCCTTATGTGAATGGCCCTGATGCTCCCACCAAGAGAGTTTGAGGTTAATATAGGATGGTGAGTTTTGGGTGTTCCTCTGTTTTGCCTAACCGAGCCTCACAGAAATCAACCTTCTCACTCGTGGCTGTTGAGAAATGAGTAATTTTTTTAATTAGTTTTTGTCCTTGCATCTCAAATAATTCCTGCTGCCTTTTTTATGAGTAGGTGTTTCACATACTCTGGAGGCATTAGCATTCTAAAACACCCTTTATAATTGTAGGGCTTTTACCATTTGACTGCCACTGAATTTGATTTATGTGATGTAAAAGGTCTTGCTGGGCTGTTTCTATATTGTGCTTGTGCTATAGAAGTGCCAGTATATGCACTGAAACACTCATTCCTGGCAGAACCTTGAGTTTTCGTTGCTGTGTTTATGTAGAGCTGTTGTCTTTACGTTATTCCAGTGCAAGGCTGACTTTGTCATTTGAAATTGTTTTATGCTGTAAACATGTTCTAAAGCAGGACTTCGATGATCAGCTGAACATTTTGTCTGCGTACTATTATCCCTTAAACTCCATTTACTGTAGGGGGTGGATTTATTTAAATTAATTTCAGTTAGTTGAAAGGGAACACCACAGAAAGTTAATGCAAGTGCGAAACCTTGCTGTTTCTATCATAGCTGCCCCTCTCACCCATGTCACATCCTCCCCGATTACATCATGTTCACCATACCTGCTGACAGGCAGGGGCGGTTTTATGCTTGGCCTCTCTCTGGTTTAAAGGAAGTTTGCAAAACTTTAAATGCAATGCAGAAGATATTAGTCATGTCTCTGGTTGGGTTCCTGGTGAGTACAACATGCACGCTTCAGAGATTTTATAAGTAAAGGGAAAAATAATTATACTTGTGTTTGTTCCAAAAGCAAATGGGCTGGAAAAGTCTATTTACAAGGCTACTACCTACCATGAAGTCGACTTTATGATGTGCACGGAGATGCATTTCAGCATTGCCATTCGGCTTGTATAACCGTTTCTAGATGAGTGCTTTGGAATGGTACTGTTGCTTGTTCATCGGGATATATTATCCACATTTATGTAGTGCACAACTGCCATAAGTATGGCCTAACAACTCTGTGGGCTGTCTGGTATGTGTCTTTACGCCGAATTCAACCACTGCTTGTGGCTTTTATTGACTAATGTGACGAAACACATCTGTAAAACCATAGAAATGAGGCTTATGCTGAGTGTCGGGTGTACAACCAAAAAGAAAGGCGATGGACAAGGCAGTTAGAGACTAAGCAAACCCAAAAAGGGATCCTTAGCTGCTATTCCTCATTTACTGTCGTCTTCGCACAACAGGTTCCTAGTTGAATGCCATCATTGTTAGTATAATTCTCTAGAGTTTTCAAAATCACAATTGGCTGAATTGTGCTCTCAAGTTGACACTGAGAGTATTTGAGAATTTGTATCTTGAACTCTGAAGGATTTGCGTCTGTGCTTTTGATGCCTTTTTATAGCATCTCAGTTTATGATGTGTTAGAATTATTTGTATACCATGTATTCTGCCCTTTGCTACCGTGTTACAGGTAGCTTCTAAGTTGTAAATCAAGGATTCTAATTTGGCTTGTGTAGCTATGTTGTTAGTGATACTGTTTATAAAAAGTTTGTATTAATTGCTTATATGCAAGTCATTTAGTGTTTGGTGGGTGTATCAGAAAGTTTGACAAATCGACTGCGTGCTCTTTGTGTTTTTGGGCATGTGTTTTGCCTTGCATGTCATATGCAGGTTGTAATTGGTGGTCTTAAAAGCTGTGGAGGGTCAAGCGTTGTCTTATACTGATCTATGCAGACTGTTTTGGACAGGTGTTTGGAGTTCTGTCTAACGTTTTCTGTTGTGGATGTATGTGGTGAGCCAGAAAACGTCAGTGGTGTTGGGATCACATTGATAATCAACTATATGCACATCGGTGCTCTGTTGGATTTATGCATGCTGTTCTACTAAGGTGTTCTGTTGATGTTGCATATGTTGTTTCTTAGTAGATACTGCTTTTGTGAACATGGTGATGCTCAACTATGTTGCCTTATCAGTACTGTGTCAGGTGTATGTGAGTGTTGTATCTAATATTTGCTGTTTGGATGCCAGACGTTTATTTGGGGCCTTCATAGTTGTAATTGGAGCTTCACATCATATTGATTTTTAAGCTAAAATAGGTGTTGAGCATTGATTGAAAAGTTATGGCAGAGTTGTGGTGAGATGTCAGCTCTGTCACTACTGCTTGCCTTTGTACCCTTTGGCCTTGTGTATCGTGTATATGATTTGAATGTAATCCCTTATTCTGTTAGGAGCCTGTGAGGTGATTTCGAGACAGATTTTGTCTCTTTGCTTTGTTGGGGGTCGGGTTATGTATAGTCTGGCTGCATGATTCTTAACTGTCTGCAGTGTTAAATAGGTTCCTGGGTAGCTTTGTACAGACAACTTTACAATAATCCAGCAGCACCATAACCATGACATTGATTGGAGGGGCAAGTGTGAAAGCTGCATTCGAAATTATACCAATTTTTAGATACATTTTCTGAAGTGGTTGGTGGTGATTCCAGGCTTTAAGGCCATTCAAGTGGACTAGCTCCATTTTTATAGAGTATGTCTTTCAACCATTGGGTGGCATGGTCAAAGCATTTTGTGGCACAGGTCTGCTTCATTCTTGAGAAAGACATGTATGTTTGATATCACCGAAATGCATCTAAAATGTTCCTAGTACTGCGACAGCAATTGTGCTAAATAGATTTTGATCTGTGGTGAGAAAAAGGAGGAACATTGTGGCTACAAAAGAGGTGAACTGGAGTAACACTAGGGATCCAATCTGCACCTGTCGGCTTTGGTCGAAGTGGGAAGAGTTGAACCAAATTCTAACACATTAGCCCAGTCTCTTCTCCTTTTCTCCATTGTAGAAGACTAAAGCCGTCTATGGT